>NW_020664947.1:52614-52915 GCF_002925995.2 Terrapene triunguis | reverse complement strand
CCCCCCCCCCCCCCGCGCGGCCCCACAACCCCCCCCCACCGAGCCCCACGCCGGTCCCTAGGGATCCCCAGCCCCATAGCTCACCGCCAGGCGCCATCAGACCCGATTGACGCAACCCCCCAGAGCCCACTGCCCCGAGATCTCACCCACCCAGCCCCACACATCACCCCCAGGCCCTGCTAACACCCATACACAGATCCCACTGCCCCCCAGAGTCCCAAACCCAGTCCCACAGCTCACCTCCAAGCCCACACTAACCCCGACCTGACCCCACTAAACGCTCCATTCAGTCCCACACCAC
>NW_020664947.1:27240-27614 GCF_002925995.2 Terrapene triunguis | reverse complement strand
GGCTCATTCACCTGCACATCCACTAATGTTATATATGCCATCATGTGTCAGCAATGCCCCTCTGCCATGTACATTGGCCAAACCGGACAGTCCCTCGCAAAAGAATAAATGGACACAAATCGGACATCAGGAATGGTAACATATATAAGCTTCAATCTCCCTGGTCATTCTATTACAGATTTAAAAGTCACTATCATTGAACAAAAAAACTTCCAAAACAGACTTCAAAGAGAAACAGCAGAACTAAAATTCATTTGCAAATTCAACACCATTAATCTGGGCTTGAATAGGGACTGGGAGTGGCTGGCTCATTACAGAAGCAGCTTTTCCTCTCCTGGAATTGACACCTCCTCATCTCTTATTGGGAGTGGACT
>NW_020664947.1:25263-27140 GCF_002925995.2 Terrapene triunguis | reverse complement strand
ACTTTCACTCTATGCATCCGAAGAAGTGGGGTTTTTACCCACGAAAGCTTATGCCCAAATAAATCTGTTAGTCTTTAAGGTGCCACCAGACTCCTTGTTGTTATTGGAAAACAGAATCCCAACTATACGTATACAATGATGGAGTCTAAATTAGCTGTTACCAGTCGAGAAAGATCTTGGAGTCACTATGGATAGTTCTGTGAAAACATCCACTCAATGCGCAGCGGCAGTGAAAAAAGCGCACAGAATGGTGGGAGTCATTAAGAAAGAGATCGATAATAAGACAGAAAATAACATATTTGCCTCTATATAAATCCACGGTACGTGCACACCGTGAATACTGCGTGCAGATGTGGTCGCCCCATCTCAAAAAAGATAGATTGGAATTGGAAAAGGTTCAGAAAAGGGCAACAAAAATGATTAGGGGTCTGTAACGGCTGCCGTATGAGGAGATATTAATAAAACTGGGACTTTTCAGCTTGGAAAAGAGATGACTAAGGGGAGATATGATCGAGGTCTATAAAATCATGACTGGGGTGGAGAAAGTAAATCAGGACGTGTTATTTACTCCTTCTCATAACACAAGAACTAGGGGCCACCACATGAAATTAACAGGCAGCAGGTTTAAAACAAAGAAAAGAAAGTATTTCTTCACACAACGCACAGTCAACCTGTGGAACTCCTTGCCAAAGAATGTTGTGAAGGCCCAGACCATAACAGGGTTCAAAAAAGAACTAAATCAGTTCATGGAGGATCGGTCCATCAATGGCTATTAGCCAGGCTGGGCAGGGATGTTGGCCCTAGCCTCTGTTTGCCAGAAGCTGGGAATGGGCGACAGGGGATGGATCACTTGGTGATTCCCTGTTCTGTTCATTCCCTCTGGGGCACCCGGCGTTGGCCACTGTGGGAAGACAGGACCCTGGGCTGGATGGACCTTTGCTCTGCCCCAGTCTGGCCGTTCTTATGTTCTTATAGCTTGGGGCCAGTTGGTCTCCTCCGGATTCTCAGCCAGGAGCCCCTCCCCGGAGTCACGCGGAAGGACAGAGACAGGCCGACGCCAGGATGCCAGGGACCAGGGCCCTTGGCTGGGATGCTGATGGCCTGTTTTCCAATCCTCCCCAGCCATCGCTCCCGAGCCGGGGTCTCTGCTCAGATTCGAACCACCTCCTGGGGTGGTGACCTTCCCCACGGACTGTCTACAGGGTTGTGACGCGGTGGGAACGGTCTGTAATAGCGTTGGGTTGTTGCTGCCTCGGTTTCCCTCTGTGTGTTGCGTTGCTGGCCAGCGGACGAAGGGGGGGAAGTGTTAAGTCTGCCCCGGGTTGGCGCGGGATCCAGGAGCGGGGGCTGGGCAGAGGCTGGGATGGACGACGAGGACCAAGAGACACGGAGCTCCCAGCGTGCGGCTGGGGGATGCGCTGGCATGGCCGGCTGGAGCCTTCTTGCCTCTCTTTGAGCCACGCTCCCCCTGAGGCTGCATGCCAGGGGGCCGGCAAACCCGGCTCTGGTTGGAAAAGGCAGCTGGGGGGGGGGTCACTGCAAATCCTGGGGTGCCTGAAGGGGGGTACCCAGCTCTACCAGGGGAGCTGCTGGGGTGGAGCAGGAGGCCCGGAGCCCAGGGGCTCAGTCTCCGAGGCAGGGAGGCCGCGGGGCTGACCCTGAAGGCGGAGTGGGCCCCATTTGGGGGGCTGGCACCTCGCTGGGGTTCGGCCGAGAGGCTGTGGAGTTGGAGCATCCGGCCTGGGGACGGGGGGGCTCGGGCTGGCCAGGGTGTGGGGCTGCCAATGGGGGTCAGGTCAGCAGCTGAGCCGAGGTCTGGAAAAATGCCAGGAGCAGCTCAGTGTTGGACTCTGGCAACCTGTCCCGGGCTCTTGGGG
>NW_020664947.1:14580-25163 GCF_002925995.2 Terrapene triunguis | reverse complement strand
GGGCTGGGAGCCAGGACTCCTGGGTTCTCTCCCTGGCTCTGGGAGGGGAGTGGGGTCTAGTGGTTAGAGCAGGGGGGGCTGGGAGCCAGGACTCCTGGGTTCTCTCCCCAGCTCTGGGAGGGGAGTGGGGTCTAGTGGTTAGAGCAGGGGAAGGCCGGGAGTCAATGTCATAGTGGAGTGACTCACAGCTGATGCCAGGAGATGGACCCTCCGTGCTGATCCGAAGCCCCCTGCCCCCGACCCTCCGCTTACCTGATTTCAGAGTCTCCGCTGCATGGGGGGGCTCGGCCAGTATTCTCGGAGCGGGGGAGTCGCGTGGGGGGGGATCACTGGGGCCCAGATCCCAGCTGGGTTTGTCCCTCATCCTGCAGAGAAGGAAAGAGCCAGGCTGGGTGGCTGGTGGGGGTATTTGACTCCCTTCCAGCCCCTCCCAAAGCCAGGCAGACAGGTCCTAATTGGTTCCTTGGGAGCCCCTTGTTCCCCTGCTGGGGAGGCCTTAATGAGGTCCCAGGAGGGGCTGGAGTCCTCTCCCGCCCACTTCCCATCAGCCCCGGACCCCGGCACTGCCAGCCCGCCCGCCTCTGCCCCAGGATGTTCCCCCAGTGGGCTCCCAGCGTCAACCCAGAAGCCCCCAAACCTCCGAGGTTGGCAGAAGATGCCAAGAGCCTTAGTTTCTGAATCCTCATTCACATCAGGGTCCATTCTGGGCGTTAGGCTCCAAGCCTTGGAGGGCAGCCCCATGTACCAGTCTCAATGCTCCTGCCTCCTCCAGGTAAGTCTACATTTCGAGCTGGAGAGACACACCCATCCCAGCCCTCCTCGAACTGGCACTCACAGCGCCAGCTCCAAGTGTGGTTCCCCTCCTCAGTCATTGTGCATTTCCTGGCCTGTCCTCGGCTCCAGAGCTCAAGGTTCTAGGTCCTTCAAGCCCCATGTTCTAGATTCCCCAATGCTGGAATACTTTCCATGGAATAAACGGGCCCAGAGACGTGACCCGGTTAAAATTCCTTTTAATCTTTTATGGAAGATACATGTTCCAGGTTCTAGGTCCCTGACAAGGTTCCAGGTCCCTCAAGCCCCAAGTTCTAGATCCCCAATGCTGGATTAATTTCCATGGAATAAACGGGCCCAGAGACGTGACCCTGTCACTGTCCCACATTAAATGGTGTTAAACAAAGTTCAGGGTTTGGTATCAGAGCCATCAGCCTGCCTAACCCCATGGCAAACACCCCATTAAAAATCCTGTTCACCTTTTATGGAGAGAAGGCAAAGCAGTTAAGCATTGGAAATGTAAGACAAATGCACATGAAACGCGGAAGGAGAGACCGCTTCTATCTCTGCTGCTGATTTTTTATTTGCAATCTCACCGCTAGAGAATCACGGGTCTGGCAGGTGTTTTCAGGCATCGTGGCCAGTTCTCGGAAAACATCCGCTCGATGCGGCAAGATTAAACAGAGGAGGACTGTTCAGCTTGGAAAAGAGATGATTGTGAGGGGGAGATGATAGAGGTCTAGAAAAATCATGAATGGGGAGGAGAAAGTCAATCAGGACGTGTTATTTACCCCTTCCCATAACACAAAAACTGGGGTCACCACAGGCAGCAGGTTTAAAACAAACAGAAGGAAGTATTTCTTCACACAACGCACCGTCAACCTGTGGAACTCCTTGCCAGGGGATGTTGTGAAGGTCAAAAGTAGAACTGGGTTACAAAAAGAATGAGATAAGTTCTTGGAGGGCAGATCTATCAATGGCGATTAGCCAAGATGGTCAGGGACGTAACCTCACGCTCTGGGTGTCCCTAAATGTCCGATGTCCGGAAGCTGGGAGTGGACAACAGGGGATGGATCTCACAATAATTGCCCTGGTCTGTTCATTCCCCTGAAGCATCTGGCACCGGCCACTGTCGGAAGTCAGGATACTGGGCTGGATGGACCATTGGTGTGACCCAGTTTGGCCGTTCTTATACAGCTACTCCGAGACCTGGCCGACTTGTACCAGCATGGGACTGTTTCAGGCATTGCTTGTCTCTCTGGTTATGGGCTCACAGCCGTGTTGCAAAATATATGTCGTGTCTGGCTAAGTGAGACTCTTAGGTTATGTCTACGCCGGAGCTGGGTCTCCCAGACCAACAGGAGGTTGAACCCCCCGCAATATAAGCAGTTAAACCAACTGATTGTATCCAATGTGATTGTACTGTCAAAATATACCCAGCGAGGTCTTTTATGAAAGTTTGCAATGCACGGACCTCAGCGGAGCAGGACTGTTCCGGTTCTGAGCGTCACACTGTCAGGGAGATGTGGACAAACTGGAAAGAGTCCAGAGGAGAGAACAAAAATGATCCAAGGTGGAGCAAACGTGGCCTAGGCAGAAAGGTTTAAACAACAACAACGGGACATGTTTAATCTGGAGAAAAGACGGCGGGGGGACCTGATAGCAGCCTGCAAATCTGTTCTAAAGAAGCCAGGGATCAATTGTTCTCTGTGTCTCCTGAATTTTGGACAAGAAGCAATGGGCTTCATCTGCAGCAAGGGAGATAGAGGTTAGATCTTAGGTCTGGTCTATGCTAAGGAGATAGGTCGACGCACGGCAGCTCATGTTGACCTAACCATGGACATGTCTACACTTAAATTTTGCTCCTGTCGACGTAACTGCTCCGCCATGCTGACTTAACAACTCCACCCGCACGCGTGGCGTAGAGTCATGATTGGTGGCGTTAGGTCGGCGCAGGGTCGGTGACGATGCGGCGTCCAGGAGCGGTCCCACAAGGTCCCACACTGCAGTACAATCGATATAAGTGCTCTGGCTGACAACGCGCCCCGCTGACACCAGAAGCCCCGTGTGGACTCGTACGAGCAATGGAATTACTGTGACAGCTGGATGCGCCGTGAGTTAGGGCGAGTTAATTTGGAAGTGTAGACATGGCCTTAGGAAAAACTAGTTCAGCTCCAGAACCGGCTCCCAAGGGGGGGCTGTGGGATCCCCGTCATTGGAGGTTTTTAAGAGCGGATTGGCTGTATTAGTAGGAGTGTTGCCAGCAGATCGAGGGACGTGATTATTCCCCTCTGTTCGGCATTGGTGAGGCCACATCTGGAGTATTGCATCCAGTTTTGGACTCCCCACTACAAGAAAGATGTGGACAAATTGGAGAGAGTCCAGCGGAGGGCAACAAAAATGATTAGGGGGCTGGAGCACATGACTTACGAGGAGAGGCTGAGGGAACTGGGGTTATTTAGTCTGCAGAAGAGAAGAGTGAGGGGGGATTTGATAGCTGCTTTCAACTACCTGAAGGGGGGCTCCAAAGAGGATGGAGCTCGGCTGTTCTCGGTGGTACCAGATGACAGAACAAGGAGCAATGGTCTCAAGTTGCAGTGGGGGAGGTTTAGGTTGGATATTAGGAAAAACTTTTTCACTAGGAGGGTGGTGAAGCACTGGAATGGGTTACCTAGGGAGGTGGTGGGATCTCCTTCCTTAGAGGTTTTTAAGGCCCGGCTTGACAAAGCCTTGGCTGGGATGATTTAGTTGGGGATTGGTCCTGCTTTGAGCAGGGGGTTGGACTAGATACCTCCTGAGGTCCCTTCCAACCCTGATATTCTAAGAATCTATGACTCTCCGTTCAGAAGACAAGCACAGCAGTGAAAGACATTGGGTGTCTCTCTGCGTTCTCCTGATGTACCAGACTAATTCTTTCACCTGAGCCATGACAGCACCCAGCCCTCCGTCCGATCGATGTTGGGATCGCTCGTTGACGTTGCAATCTTGGGTCGCTGCTGGCGGCACCGGATGCAGATAGACTTATGTTTTGGGACACACACAATACACAATTCCAGTTGAGATCGTGGATTGAAAGTGGGTTAGATAAACCGCATTATATCCCCCATGTGGACCCTCCCATTCAGAACGAAAGGGGCCTTCATTCAGTTGAGAAGAGACATTTTAATTCAGATTTAATGTGGTTTAGCTTAATTCCATTAATTAACTGAATTACACTAAACAGGATTAAGGCCACTTTAGTTCCGAACCAGGGGCTCTCTATAGAGGAGATTAAGCTGGTTTAAATAATTCAATTACAAGGATTTTGTATACTATGTCTTGAGTGTCCCCATGTAGACAAGCACTAAGACGACTACCCAGGGGTTTAGCGGGGTTCCTAGATCCATGGCCTCCCGGGTGATATGGGGTGGGGGCATCTGGATCCATGGCCCCTCCAAGTGACCTGGGGCAGGGGTGTCGGGATCTGTACGTCCATCACATTTTTTTCCACTCACACCAACTTCTGGACTTTTTCTCTCCTCCCCTGAGTCCCAAGTTTTCTCATTTGCTCCTTGGTTGTGGCTCTGGCTAATTAATCATGGGAGAGTCGGGGTGAGGATCGGGCACCGAGGGGACCTAGCACTGATTGGGTTCGTTAACGCAGGCCCCATGGGGTTCGTTAGCGCTATTCGCCCCCGGGACGAGCGTCCGCAGTCTTGGTGCGGTCTCGGTCTAGCTAATGCTGCTTTTAGTTAGGGAGCGAGTTTTGAGGGGCAGCGGGAGCGGGGGGCTCTCCGAAGGGCTGGGCATGGGAGTTGGGGTGCTTACCCCCAGTCTCCCCCTTCGTCCCCTGCACACTGAATTGTCCGTATCAGAGCCGGTGCCCCCTAGAGGGGAAAGACGTCCCATTCCCTGTCCCCCTGAGCCAGCCAGTCCCCCCCATCCTGGGGCCAGATCGGCGCCCCCTAGAGGGGAAATACCCTGTGTCCCATTCCCTGCCCCCAACTGTGCCAGCTGCATTTCCCAGGTCTCGCCATCCTGAGATCAGGGCTGAATTCAACAAACGCGTGGACGAGGATGATCCAGTGTATATGGTGTCCTTGGACTTTCAGAGCGTCTTTGACAAGGTCCCTCACCAAAGGCTCTTACGCAAAGTGAGCTGTCACGGGATACAAGGGAAGGGCCCCTCATGGATCGGTAACGGGTTAAAAGACAGGAAACAAAGGGAAGGAATAAATGGTCAGTTTTCAGAATGGAGGGGGGTAAATAGTGGTGTCCCCCAGGGGTCTGTACTGGGCCCCGTCCTATCCAACACATTCATAAACAATCTGGAAAAAGGGGTAAACAGGGAGGTGGCAAAATTTGCAGATGATATAAAACTGCTCAAGATAGTTCAGTCCCAGGCAGACTGCGAAGAGCTACAAAGGGATCTCACAAAACTGGGTGACTGGGCAAGAAAATGGCAGATGAAATTCAACGTTGATAAATGCAAAGTGATGCACATCGGAGAACAGAATCCCAACTATACGTATACAATGATGGGGTCTAAATTAGCTGTTACCACTCGAGAAAGATCTTGGCGTCATTGTGGAGAGTTCTGTGAAAACATCCACTCAATGCGCAGCAGCGTCAAAAAAACGAACAGAGTGTTGGGAACCCTTAAGAAAGGGAGAGATAAGATAGGAAATATCATATTGCCTCTATATAAATCCACGGTACGCCCACACCGTGAATACTGCGGGCAGATGTGGTTGCCCCATCTCAAAAAAGATAGATTGGAATTGGAAAAGGTTCAGAAAAGGGCAACAAAAATGATCAGGGGTCTGGAACGGCTTTGTATGAGGAGAGATTAATAAGACTGGGACTGTTTAGCTTGGAAAAGCGACGACTAAGGGGGGATATGAGCGAGGTCTATAAAATCATGACTGGGGTGGGGAAGGTAAATAAGAACGTGTTATTTACTCCTGCCCATAACACAAAAACTGGGGTGACCCGATTAAATTAATAAGCAGCAGGTTTCAAACGGACGGAAGGAAGGACTTCTTCACCCAGCAGCCAGTCAACCTGTGGAACTCCTCGCCAGGGGATGTTGTGAAGGCCAAAAGTCGAACTGGGTTCATAAAAAGAATGAGAGATGTTCCTGGAGGACAGGTCCATGGACGGCGATTAGCCGAGATGGGCAGGAAGGCAACTCCATGCTCTGGGTGTCTCTAAATGTCCGATGGCCAGGAGCTGGGACTGGCCGACACAGTGGATGGGTCACTTGATATTTGCCCCGTTCTGGTCATTCCCTCTGAAGCACCTGGCACCGGCTACTGTCTGAGACAGGATCCTGAGCTAGACGGACCCTATATGGCCGTTCTTACGTTCTGATTATTTTCCGAGCACGACGTTCTGTGTCGGCCCCTCCTGTAGCTGGAGAATGCCAGGGGAGCTCCGTGGCTTGTGCATCTTCCAATGGGCGCCCCACCCCCAGAAACCTCCAAGCCTGGGTGCTGCTGTATCCCGTGGGGTTCCCCTTCCCCCTCCATTGGGATCCCAAGTCCCCGATTCAAGGGGGAACAGAGAACACAACGGGGGCCGGAGGGGTCTGTAGGAGACTCACCCTTTTTCCTAACCTCTCACCTTAACCTCCCATGCCGAGCATTCAGCCCGTCCCGGCTTGTCCTGCCTTCAGCGGACGCGGCGAGCAAGTGATCAGAACAGCCCGGGACAGATCTCTCTGGTCCTCCGTCAGGCTTTTTCCCAGACCAAGTGGGCCCAGTTTTTTAACCTTTTCCCATCAGGCAGACTTTCTAAACCATTGCTCATTTTGCCTGGACGCTCTCCGGTTTGTCACCATCTTTCCTGAAGCGCGGGGCCCCCAGAATTGGACACATAAACTCCCCCTGGGGCCTCCCCAGTGCCGAGCCGAGCAGGACGGCATAGGAGCCTCCTTTGATATCCCCCAGAACTAGATTCGCTTCTTCCGCAGCTGCGCCCCGCTGTCGGCTCAGATCCGATTTGTCCCCCACGGGAACCCCCCATCCCCGTCGGCCACGCAGCCAGCAGCTGCGCGTTTGCTTTTTCCTTCCTCGGAGGCGTACGCTGCGCTCGGTCCTTGTCCAATTTCCCCTGCTCGATTTCAGAGCCGTTCTCCGATTCACCCCGGTCGTTTTCAACCCGAACCTCGGCCCCAAAAGCGCCGGCCGCCCCTCCCCACGGGGAGTCACCTGCAGGGGTTTGGAGCCGGCTCTCAGTTAGGAAGTTTTTCCTAATGTCCAACCTGCAATTTAAGCCCATTGCTTCTTGTCCTATCCTCAGACGTTAAAGAGAACAATTTTTCTCCTTCTTGTAACCCCGCTTTATGTACTTGAAAACTGTTCTCCCGTCCCCTCTCCGGCTTCTCTTCTCCAGACGAAACAAACCCCCTTTTTTCAATCTTCCCCTACAGCTCATGTTTTCTAGATTTTTCATCATGTTTGTTGCTCGTCTCTGGGCTTTCTCCAATTTGTCCCCATCTCTCCTGCAACGCGGCGCCCAGAACAGGACCCAATCCTGCAGCTGAGACCGTATCAGGGCGGAGCAGAGCGGAAGAATCACTTCTCGTGTCTGGCTTACAACACTCCTGCTGATACAGCCCAGAACGACGTTGGCTTTTTTTGCAACAGCGTCACACTGTTGACTCATATTTTAGCTTGTGATCTACTCTGACCCCGCAGATCCGTTTCCACAGGACTCCTTCCTAGGCAGTCATTTCCCTTTGTGTGTGTGCAACGGATTGGTCCTTCCAAAGTGGAGCACTTTGCATTTGTCCTGATTGACTTTCATCCGATTTTCTTCAGACTATTTCTCCAGATCATTTTGAATTTTAATCCTATCCATCAAAACACTTGCAACCCCTCATAAGAACATAAGAACGGCCAGACTGGGTCAGACCAAAGGTCCGTCTAGCCCAGTATCCTGTCTACCGACAGTGGCCAATGCCAGGTGCCCAGAGGGAATGAACAGAACAGGGAATCATCAAGCGATCAACTCATGTTGAGTTGTTTGCTCTAGCTCCCTCCCAGAGCCCTACTTTCGGGGATCCAGCCCCCATTGTGTAGGTCTGGCCTGGCCTCCTAGTGCCTAGATGGCAAACCCTGCATTCGGCTGGATTAAAATGCGCCTAGCTCTGGGGAGTGTCCCATTAGCAGCTTGAGAGCCCTGCTGGGACGCTCACTATGTTCTGGGTCTTACAAGACAGTCGCAGCCACCGTGTGTATCTGCGGCCGGCATTGTGCCTGGGGGATGATTAGGAAAGATCTTTGCACCATGGGGTGAGCGAAGAGTTTGGCAGGACAGCGGCCAGGGGAGAAACAAGCCCATTTTGGGAGTGGGGATTGCACAAATGTTTTTCCTGTGGAGGACAACCCAAAATCAAGCCGCTTGGCCAGGTGAGGAACAGCGGCACGTAACGCCACACAGGGACGGCTGGCCCAGCAGTGAGATGCAGCAACCTCTGGGGCAGGACAGCCGGGGAATAGCTACATAGAACGCTGCATGGGGACGGCTTGCCCGGCAGTGAGATGCAGCCACCTCTGGGGTGGGGCAGCTGGGAACAGTCACACATAACACCCCACTCCCTGTCGCACGGCATCGCCCACCGCCCGGCCCTGACTGCCAGGGGAGAGCGCCCCCAGCTGGACACTCCACACCAATGCCAGCAGCACAGCCTCTGAGCCCCAAGCTATTGACATGGGGCAGGAGAAATAACGCTGCATTTTCCACCCTGCCTAGGACGGGCCCCTTCACTCCCCTAATTGCCAGCGTGCGTTAATTGCTTCTCCTGTGCATCATTAACCTCCCGGCAGCCTGGGAGGGGGGGGCCCCCCCTCCACAGTGCCAGGGGGCCCAGCTGTCCACACCCCTTCCCCCGACTCCCCCATCTATACCCCTCTGCGAGGTGCCAGAGCGGGACCTGCCACCCTTCACCTCGAACGGGGAGGCGTTCAAATCCCCACATCCGGCCTCTTCTCCGGCTGTCCTTTCCGAGGCCTTGCAAGCGGCGGGAGGCATTTCTCCATGAAGGGATCTGGTGTGGAGCAGGCAGGTCAGTGGTACCACCTTGCCAGTCAGAGCCAGGGCGGGTAACGCAGTGCGTGCCGGGGTCCTAATCCGGGGTGGGGGCATGGCCCGGAGGTTCCTTAAGAGCTGAGCCGGGGGGAAAACTGATTTCCCGCGCCTTCGGCCGAACCCAAGAAAGCCGCGCGGTTTCCTTCGGCTCGAAAGAAGCGTTTTCCGGCCCCCGAACCAGAACGTTTCCGAGGTCCCTTTTCTCTCCAATGTCCATCGGCCGAACCGAACCCTCAGACCATTTTCATCGCTTGGAAATTTGGGGCCGGGAAGCTGAAATAATCTGGCGACCGTGACGTGAATCCGCGTCGTGGGTGGACTGTCTCAGTCCGGAATCCCACAGCTCCTTTTCCCGGCTGAGTTCAACGCCGGTCCAAAGCGGGTTGAGATCATACGGAGAAAGGCCACTTAGAGTGACAGGACCGATCAGCCACGCTGGTGGGCGCTGATTATCCCCACCCCGCTCCTTTCATTCGTTATTGATCGTTACCCGGATCGGCCACTCCGGGTGTCCCGAAACAGCAGGTGACAAATATCACTCTCGGAGGACGGGGGCCACTGGTAAGCGCCGGCTGAGAAAACCCCGGGCTCGAGCCCCCATGTCTGCCCATTAGCCTTGGGCAAGATGCTGCACCCAGTCCCTGCCTCAGTTTCCCCATTTGCCCGCCTCTGAAAGGCAGCCTAGCGCGGCTATGAGATATTTAATGTTACTCTTAGAAGCAGGCTCTATGGGAAGAGCCTCTCTCCACAAATGTAGCCTGAACAATTATGACACCTGTTTATTGGGGTCACAGATCCCCGGTTCTTTTCTGTGGCGGCTCCGTAGCGTTAATTGAGAGGGTGGAATTTGGGGGAAACACATCCAGAAACTTAATTCTATGCAGACAAGGGGAATGCAAATCAGGAAAATCAGTAGACATCACAACTGGAATAAGAGACGGCCAGTAAAGTGGTTCCTGTCTCGCTTCGGGCATGTTTAAAATGCTACGGAGACCTCTGGAGGCCAAGAGAAGTGGAGCCAAGCCGATTCTGTTCACACTGTCTCAGGCACCTGAGGACGAATGGGAGCCGGGTGTGGGAAGTTAAGGAAGGATGTGAATGGAAAGCGGGTTGGCTACCCCCGATGCCTCCATGTGTGGACTCTCTTATTCTGGAATAACACGTCCCCTTTTTCTGGATTAGTTTAATCCAGTTCCAAAGTGGGTTAAGCTCATACGGAGCAAGGCCGATTCGTTTGACAGGAGCTGTTCTGCACAAAGCCGCCCCTAGCCTCAATCAGGGATAATAATAGTTCCTGGGTGTAGGGTAGATAAAATCCAAATGACTGTGAGGGACACTGACCCTGCAGCACCCAAGTACCTTGCGAAATGGAATATCTTGTAGCAGTGAGTTCCACAGGCCAAGCCATATTGCTCCCATACCCCACATTTTGAGGGATGCTCCTCTTCTTGGCCCCCTTTGCCCCACAGTTTTACCATTCAAAACAATTGACCCCACCCCACCAACACAGAACCCTTGAATCCAGTTTATAAATAGATAGAGTGGAGTGGGGCAGAGGATAGATAGATAGACAGAGGGGTGGATTGGGATGGATGGACAGATGGACAGATGGGTGTGGGGGGGTGGATAGATGGACAGACAGAAGGGTGGATGGACAGACAGAGGGGGTGGATGGATGAACAGACAGAGGGGGTGGATGGGGGTGGATGGATGGACAGACAGGGGTGTGGGGGGGGGTG
>NW_020664947.1:10390-14480 GCF_002925995.2 Terrapene triunguis | reverse complement strand
GATGGACAGATGGGTGTGGGGGGGTGGATAGATGGACAGACAGAAGGGTGGATGGACAGACAGAGGGGGTGGATGGATGGACAGACAGGGGTGTGTGGGGGGGTAGATGGATAGATAGAGGGGAGGTGTGGGAATAGATAGATGGGGCATGAGGATGGATAGATGGGGGGACAGACAGGGGTGTGGGGGGGGGTGGATGGATAGATAGAGGGGAGGTGTGGGAATAGATAGATGGGGGCATGAGGATGGATAGATGGGGGGACAGACAGATAGCTAGACGGGGTGTGTAGGGATGGATGGACAGACAGAGGGGTGGATTGGGATGGATGGACAGATGGGTGTGGGGGGGTGGATAGATGGACAGACAGAGGGGTGGATGGACAGACAGAGGGGGTGGATGGATGGACAGACAGGGGTGTGTGGGGGGTGGATGGATAGATAGAGGGGAGGTGTGGGAATAGATAGATGGGGGCATGAGGATGGATAGATGGGGGGACAGACAGAGGGTGTGGATGGGGGTGGATGGATGGACAGACAGGGGGGTGGATGTGTGGGAATAGATAGATGGGGGGCCTGTGGATGGATAGATGGGGGGACAGACAGATAGCTGGAAGGGGTATGTGGGGATTGACGGATGGGGGGATCAGTCGCCAGAAGGGGTGGATGGGCTCCGGCAGGTAGCCCTAGGCTGGAGAGCCCATGGGCAGGGCATTAGGGGCCAGACCCATAACTCTGTCCCCCGCTCTTCCCCCCGCAGGGCCATGGGGCCGGGGAATGGGACCGGCGTCTCCGAGTTCGTCCTGCTGGGCCTCGCCTCCCGCCCGGCCACGCGCCGCCTGCTCTTCCCCCTCTTCCTGGGCGCTTACCTGGCCACCCTGCTGGGCAACCTGCTGGTGTCCCTGCTGATCCGCCGGGACCCCCGCCTGCGCCGGGCCCCCATGTACTTCTTCCTGGCCCACCTCTCGCTGGCCGACGTGGGCTTCACCTCGGCCGCGGCCCCCACGGCGCTGGGGACCCTGGCGTTCGGGAGCTGGGCGGTGCCTTACGCCGCCTGCCTGGCCCAGAACTACGTCTTCATCGCCTTCGGGGTGCTGGAGAACTTCCTGCTGGCCGTCATGGCCTATGACCGCTACCTGGCCGTCTGCCGCCCGCTCCGCTACACCGCCGTGATGAGCCCCGGGCGCCGCTGGGGGCTGGTGGGCATCTCCTGGGGGCTGGCCCAGCTCCACGCCCTGCTGCACACGCTGCTCCTCGCCCGCCTGCCCTTCCCCGCCCGCCCCCACCTCCGTCACTTCTTCTGCGACCTGCGCCAGCTCCTGGCCCTGGCCGACGGGGACACCAGGCCCAACCACGCCGCTATCTTGACCGAGGGCAGCATGGCCGTGCTGGGGCCGCTGCTCCTGGTGGCTGGCTCCTACGGGCGCATCGTGGCCACACTGGCCCGGCTGTCCGTCGCCCGGGGCTGGCGCCGGGCCCTCTCCACCTGCGGGGCCCACCTGGTCACGGTGGCCCTGTTCTATGGCACCGTCATCGGGCTTTTCTTCCGGCCCGCCGGCCACTACGCCCCCTGGCGGGACATGGTGGCCACCCTGCTCTACTCCACCGTCACCCCCCTCCTCAACCCCTTCATCTACAGCCTCCGCAACCAGGAGATGAGGGGGGCTCTCCGGCGGGTGCTGGGGAGGGGGCCGGTGCCCCAGGGAGCCTAGCCCAGGTGGGAGGAGAGCCGGGGGCCGAGGACACGGGGACAGCGAGGGCTTGGGGATAAGGTGGCCGGCGGGGACGTGGGAGGATTGGTCCAGTCCCTCATGCCTGGGAGGGGAGTGGGGTCTAGTGGTGAGAGCAGGAGGGCGGGGAGCCAGGACTCCTGGGTTCTCTCCCCGGCTCTGGGAGGGGAGTGGGATCTAGTGGTTAGAGCGGGGGGGAGCTGGGAGCCAGAACTCCTGGGTTCTCTCCCTGGCTCTGGGAGGGGAGTGGGATCTAGTGGTGAGAGCAGGGGGGGTTGGGAGCCAGGACTCCTGGGTTCTCTCCCTGGCCCTGGGCCTGGAGCAGGGTTTACTGAGTCAGAGTGGCTGGGCTGGGAGTCACAACTCCTGGCCCCGAACATGGAAGCAGCTGAATTGCTGCCGCCGATGAGAAGCAGGGGCCCATCCCACTGTATTATCCCCCTGCTGCCGTGGAACAGAGCAATGGGCCCATCTAGCCCGGTATCCCGTCTTCAAGTGTCTGGTGGCAGAGGAAAGCGCAAAGCGCCTTCTGGTGGGGATTATGAGTTTCCCTGGCCCACCGCGGTAGCGTTCCCCCAAAGTCAGCACGCAGGGGGCAGTCTGGGCTCGTCTGACTCTGGCCGGCCTGGGCCCCCACTCCTGGTTTAGGTCTTGTGGCAGAGAGTTCCGCAGGCTGCCGGTGACAATCAAAGGAATTTCTTTTGTTCCTCATTCGAATCTGTGGCTTTTCCGTGTCCGCCTGGGGCGGCTAAAACCCGCCGTTCCGGTCTGTGGGAAACTCTGACGTTCCGAAGCTTGATTTTGTATTTCGAACGCAGCCGAAAAGCCGCAGTTGCCCCGGAGATGAAAACCCTGAATAATGTTGATTGGCCGCCCCTGGAAATGTGCCATTTCTGCAGTCACCGGCTTTTCTTTCCGTCAGGTAAATAGGTGTCATGTCAATAAAGTCCATTTGCCTTGATCCGAATCCTGTTCTTAACAGTACAGCCGGGCTAGGAAGGATTCGCTTTTTTAATTGCTCACTGGCGCTAACGAGGAAAATTGACAGCGGGGCGAAGTGACCCGGGACCCTTTCAGGGTTCGATTTCAGGCTAGTCCTTTGTCTGGCTTGACACGTGAGGTGGACGGTGTGTGATTTGACAACGATAAACTTTGATCTTTCGGAATCTCAGCCTCTCCTGTCGTTAACTAATTATTGTCTGACCCCTCCCCCCCCCCCTGCATCATTTGGACACCCCCAGTCAATTTCCCACAGCGGTGGAAATGTACATCAATAAAAACTGGGGGGGAGGGCGGAGAGGAGCTAACTGTGGGCAGGCGGGGGACTCGGGGAGGGCGCGGAGTGGGGGCAGAAAGAGGCGGAACGAGGGTGGGGCTCCGGGAAGGGGGCGGGGACTGAGGACGGGGCCTCAGGGGTGGAGCATCCCCCCCAGGCAAAACTAAAAGTCAGCACCAATGGGATGTATAAATAAGGGAATCGTGAGTAGGAGCAGAGAGGTGATTTGATTGGGATTCAGCTGGGATCCTAGAAGTCCCTGAGTCACATGCCCCGGGGGAAAATGAATCCTTCCTGACCGCTGCACTGCCCTGAAGCATGAGAGTGGATCCTGGTCATGGGCTTACTGCCAAGCTGCCAGGATGATGCGTAGGCTGAGGGTTGGTCTCCCATGGCCCACGAAGGGAGGAGACAGCCTGAGGGACCCACAGGAGGGGATGAGCTAAATGGAAATTGAAGGGAAGGGACGTGGAAGGGCAGAGCTGAGGCGTCACCTCGGTCCTGTTTCGGGGTCTCCCCTGTGCAGCTCTGGGTCCAGAGGAGCACTGGACAGTGGAGGGGGCCCATTTTATCTCCCTCCCTCCTGCACATGCCGGCTGGCGTCTGGGACAGCCCCGGATCTTTGCAGTCTCCCCCATGTTCCTCCCCATCACCGAAATCCCGTCTTAGCCTCTCCCATCAGGGAGCTCGAGCAAAACCGTGTGCTGACCCCCCACCCCCACCCCTTCCAGTCCCGACCTGCCGACGGGTCTCGGGTTTGAAATGTTGAGCCGTGGCGGGAAAACCCAGCCAAAGGGCCCCGAGCCATTCCTAGCCATGACACGCAACCCGCTGGCCGGCCCTTGCCTCAGTTTCCCCTCCCACCTAGCTCCCCTTCGCTGCCTCTCACTACGTGTCCGTGCAGTGACGATTCACCCTCCGATGTCCTTCTACGCCGGCCTGTCTGTCTATCTCCCAGATCCCCATCGAGATCAGGGCCCCATCGTGCCGGGCGCTGCCCAGACCCCAACACCCTCATGGAGGCGATTTCCCTTGGTTTCCGGAATCGCAGAGACCCATCCTGGAATCCTGGGCCCAGTTCTGGGGA
>NW_020664947.1:0-10380 GCF_002925995.2 Terrapene triunguis | reverse complement strand
TTTTCTCTTGCGTAAAGCGTTTCTTTTCCTGTTATCCCAGCCCCATAGCTCTGTTACGCTCCTCAGATCACATGCAACAGCCCGTCTTTCCCGGCGACTGGGAACGAGTCGATTTGTGCCCGTACCCGTTGATTTCGCGCCAAACAAAGATTTCCAGCGGTAATCATGGGAACGCGCAGGCCGGGCAAGTGAGAAAAACGCGGCTGGCGGACTAAGATTCGATCGACGGATACTTTCTTTGCGTCTTTTGAAAGGTGAGGTGAACCATTTGGGCTTTTGGGGTTCCTATGCCTGTAACGGGCTGAACGTCAGCATCGCTTGTCGTGAAATTGTTCTGTTTCTTTGTGCCACCTTAGAGACTAACAAATTTATTTGGGCATAAGCTTTCGTGGGCTAAAGCCCACTTCATCGGCTTTAGCCCACGAAAGCTTATGCCCAAATAAATTTGCTAGTCTGTAAGGTGCCACAAGGACGCCTCGTTTTTTTGCTGATACAGACTAACACGGCTACCACTGAAACCTGAGTTCTGTTTCTGACGCCCCTGCTGGTCTAGCCCCCTCCAATTTCCCTCATTGAAATGGATCGAATTGGAAAGGAAACCCTTAAAACCACGGCGCGACGTTAGCCGTCGCAGTCATAGAGAAATAACCAAATTGTGCCCAGCCGTTCGGTTGTGCTTTGAGGTTAGCAAAACGAAACGTCTTTCCACAATCGAGGCAAAAAGACGCCACCGTTTTTCCGAATTTTTCTTCTCATGGGGGACGGGGGAGGGGGGAACCTTTTACAAACTGTCGGGAGTTGCCCCCGAATGGAAATTGGGTTTTCTGAAATGCTCTGGCGTGGGGGTGGTGTTTGGACGTGTGTGTGCGTGTGTGTTGTTTGTAGGCTGTGCCTGTGTCTGTGTTTGGGGAGGCGGGTGTGGTGTTGGTGCGTTGGATCCCAGGGGTCCCTCGCGGTCCTGTGAACCCCACTTCCCAGGGCTCTGTCCCAGGTTCTCTGTAACCCCCCAGCCCTGGCAGAAAAGGGAAAAGGCCCCTGTGGGGAATGGGACCAGCACTCAGATCCCAGTACATCCCCCCAGTAGGCTCTTTGGGGGCGAGGGACGTGTGATCTCAGCTGTGTGACAAAGGCACCAAGAGCTTGGAATGAGGTAGAACCAGGGAGAGAACCCAGGAGTCCTGGCTCCCAGCGCCCCCTGCTCTAACCACTAGACCCCACACTCCTCACCTTGGAGCTGCTGGTCTAGTGCTCGGTGCCCTCCACCCGGGCTGTGACCGGTGCCCCCTTGGCAAACCCCTGCCCCGGCGACTTGAACGGCTTCAGGTCGTAGCCCATGAAGAAGGGGTAGAGCGGGCCCCCTATGGGACGGACAGCCGGCTCAGGGTGGATGGACCCATGGACACACACACACTCACACAGCAGAGAGCCCCCTCCTCAGTGACCGACAATCCCACACCAGCGCTCGGCTGGGAGGCCTGGACAGATAGACTCCGGGTCGGGAGGGACAGACAACCAGGCATACCTCTCCCCCCACACCGTGCCTAGGGACCAGCAGCAGCAATGTAGGCCAGTGCCAGGAGGGTCCTGACACCCAGCCTCCCCCCCCTTGCTCTAACCCGCCAGAGCTGGGAAGAGAACCCAGGAGTCCTGGCCCCCAGCACCCCCCACTCCCCCAGACACAGTCCAAACACCTCTTCCAGAACTGGAATCAGAATCCTAGGGTATGATTGTGTGTGAGGGCTGGGAGCCAGGACACCTGGGTTCTCTCCCTGGCTGTGGGAGGGGAGTGGGTCTGGTGGTTAGAGCAGGGGGTGGGGCTGGGAGCCAGGACACCTGGGTTCTCTCCCTGGCTGTGGGAGGGGAGTGGGGTCTGGTGGTTAGAGCAAGGTGGGCTGGGAGCCAGGACTCCTGGGTTCTCTCCCTGGCTCTGGGAGGGGAGTGGGGGCTGGTGGGTTAGAGCAGGATGGGGGGGAGCCAGGACTCCTGGGTTCTCTCCCTGGCTCTGGGAGGGGAGTGGGGGCTGGTGAGTTAGAAGTAGGGGGGCTGGGAACCAGCACTCCTGGGTTCTACTCCCCGGTCTTTGACCCGGGCTCCCTGCCTTCTCCCCACAGCCCCATGGGTTGTGAGAACGGCAGCGAAATCTCCGAGTTCATCCTGCTGGGCCTGTCGTCCCGCCCGGGCCCTCAGCCCTTCCTCGTTCTCCTCTTCCTCCCGCTCTATGTGGCCGGCGTTCTGGGCAACTCCCTGATGGTGGCTCTGATCACGGTGGACCCCCGTCTCCACAGCCCCATGTACTCCCTCCTCCGCAGCCTCTCGCTGGTGGACGTGGGCCTGCTCTCGGTCACCGTCCCCCAGGCGCTGGCCCACGCCCTCTCTGGCCACCGGGCCGTGCCCTTCCGCGCCTGCCTGGCCCAGTTCTTCTTCTTCTACGTCTTCGGCATCTCCGACACGTTGCTCTTGGCCACCATGGCCCTGGACCGCTACGTGGCCATCTGCGACCCGCTGCGCTACCCGGCCGTGATGAGCCCCCGGGTCTGCCGGCGTCTGGTGGCCTCCTGCCTTGGCCTGGCCGCCCTCCACTCCGCCTTCCACGCCGGGCTGCTGCTGAGACTCTCCTACCGGGGCGGGAACCGGCTGCCCCACTTCTTCTGCGACCACCAGCCCCTGCTACGCCTCTCCTGCTCCCCGACGCGGGTCAACGAGGCGGCCATCTTCTTCGAGGGCGGCCTGGTCATCCTGGGGCCCTTTCTCTTCATCGCGGCCAGCTACGCCCGCATCGGCCGGGCCGTGCTCCAGCGGCCGGCCTCAGAGAGGCGCCGGGCCCTCTCCACCTGCAGCTCCCACCTCACCATGGTGGCTTTGTTCTACGGGGCCATCGTCGGGGTCTACTTCCAGCCTGGGACCAGCTACTCGGCCCCCCGGGGGGCTGTCTTCTCCGTCATGTACACCGTCGTCACCCCGGCCGCCAACCCCTTCGTCTACAGCCTGCGCAACAAGGACGTCCAGGGGGCTCTGAGGAGACTGATGGGGAGGGGGCGGTTTCTCCCAGAAGGCATGAGCCTTGGGGCCCTGGGAAAGGGGACTGGCTGGCTTAGGGGGGCAGGGAATGGGGCACGGGGCCTGTCCCCTCAAGCAGGTGTCAACTCTCATCCAGCCACAGCATGAGGGACAGGCTGGCTCAGGAGGGCGGGGAATGGGGCACGGGATCTTTCCCCTCTAGGGGGCGCTAGTTCCCATCCAGCCCCAGGGCGGGGGTCTGACCGGCTCAGTGGGTGGGGAACAGGGCCTTTCCTGTCTGTCCATGATGAAAATACAGACCTTTAAAGCCTTTGGCCTGATCCAGGCTACATCGTCCCTGTGACGCTGGCAGGCCAGGGGCGTTTGGCATTGGGACTTTATGGCGCGGCCGCAGGACGCCGTGTATTACCGGCATGTATTACCATGGTGCAGTGCCTGCTCTGTGACTATAGAAATGTTTGCTAAGACTGGGAACCCCCTGGTCAGGGGAGACGCGTCACCCAGGGTGAAACGCTCGGGGTCCTCCCCTGCCCAGCAAACATCGGGCGCCAGATATCGGTGGACGTGAGCTCCCCGGCTGGTTAGCCCTACAGACCGCAGAGAATTCACGTATTATAGCCTCTTTGGGCTGTCTCTGCATGGAATAGGACGCTGCATGGAATGGGGGGACCGTTTATAATATTATTGAGACCAACCTGACAAAATTGCAACGAATCTTACCAGATATGCCATGTGAGGTATCAGCGGGAAAGGTCGGATTGGCTAACTATGATAATCACGGCTCTATGTAGGTGTCATTAGTGTATGATGAGTTATAAATACGTGTGGTAGATTTGTACATCCAACCTGTGCTGTGTTTCTGGAGATTGGCACCGGCACGAGCCAGCCTGCTTGATGGCCCATCAGAGGCCATCAGCAGGACATGTAGGGCCAGGCCGGTGGACAGAGACCTCTCCGGCTTTTCCATGCCATGTGCTGTGAAGCTTGTGTTTGGGACACGGGATGTAGACGCCACATGTCAAAGGATATGAAAAGGCAGCTGCATCTTCTCCATTGTGTCTTCAGTCCTGCTCCTCACCTCTGGAGTCACTTCGCTACAAATTGAATCTATTTCCCCGTGTTAAATATCTTCACACCTCTTGTCAACTGGCTGAAATGGGCCATCTTGATTCTCACTACAAACGTTTTTTTTCTCTCCTGCTGATAATAGCTCATCTTAATTAATTAGCCTCTTAGAGTTGGTCGGGCAACTTCCACCTTTTCATGTTCTCTGTGTATATATAGAGATCTTCTCACTATATGTTCCATTCTATGCATCTGATGAAGCTTATGCTCAAATACATTCGTTAGTCTCTAAGGTGCCACAAGTCCTCCTGTTCTTTTTGCGGATACAGACTAACACGGCTGCTACTCTGAAACTTCTCTACAAACTGAAGCTCTGAACAAAGGACTGACTGACCCATCCACGTGGTGGGTGTGTTCCAGAGGGACTTTACAATCCAGCAAACTCACCAATGCTGCTTAGAACCTGATATATAGACTTTGAAGTCATAGACTCATAGACTTTAAGGTCAGAAGGGACCATTATGATCATCTAGTCTGACCTCCTGCACAACGCAGGCCGCAGAATCTCACCCACCCACTCCCGCAACAAACCCCTAACCTATGTCTGAGCTATTGAAGTCTTCAAATCGTAGTTTAAAGACTTCAAGGTGCAGAGAATCCTCCAGCAAGTGACCTGTGCCCCACGCTGCAGAGGAAGCCGAAAAAAACCCTGCCAATCTGCCCTGGAGGAAAATTCCTTCCCGACCCCAAATATGGCGATCAGCTAAATTCTGAGCATGTGGGCAAGACTCACCAGCCAGACACCCAGGAAAGAATTCTCTGTAGTAACTCAGATCCCACCCCAGCTAACATCCCATCACAGGCCATTGGGCATATTTACCGCTAATAGTCAAAGATCAATTAATTGCCAAAATGAGGCTATCCCATCAAACCATCCCCTCCATAAACTTATCAAGCTTAGTCTTGAAGCCAGATATGTCTTTTGCCCTCACTGCTCCCCTTGGAAGGCTGTTCCAGAACTTCACTCCTCTGATGGTTAGAAATCTTCATCTAATTTCAAGTCTAAACTTCCTGATGGCCAGTTTATATCCATTTGTCTTTGTATGTATGTGAGTGCTTTACCATTTAACAACTCTCTTCTCGTTCTTTCTTTCTGTTATAATAAACCTTTCGTTTTAGATACTAAAGGATTGGCCGGCAGTGTGGTATTTTGGGTCAGATCCAACCTAATATTGACCTGGTAACGTGGCCGGCCCTTTGGGGTCAGAAGAACATTTCATTTAGTGAGCAGAGTTTTTAAATAACTTCTCACTGTACTGGCCCCAGGTGCTGATTGGGAGCCAGTTTGTGACTGGTTGGTGAGTCTAACTTCAGTATTACCCACCAGCCTGGGGAGTGTCCTTGGCATTTTCAGGGAGGGCTACCCTAGGCACCAACAGCTCACAGCGTGTCTTTCACGGTGCAAATAATTCCCTCGTTTCTCTCTCCTGGTGAATAAATCTTTAGTTGATTACAGGATTGGCAGCAAGTGCCGCCTTTGCCATCCACCCCCTCTATCTATCCCCACACACCCATCTATCTCTCTGTTTACCCATCCCCATACCCCTATCTATCATCTATCTATCTATCTATCCATCCCCATCCACCCCCTCTATCTATCCCCATCCACCCCCCTTCTCTCTCTCTATCCCCATCCACCCTCTCTATCTATCTATCTATCTATCCTCATCCACCCCCTCTATCTATCTATCTATCCTCATCCACCCCCTCTCTCTCTCTATCCCATACACCCTGTGACATACCCCTGGGGTAGAACCTAGCCTGCGGGACCGCTGAGTCCTCTTAAACTCTCCAGCCTGGCCTGTCTCTCCTGACGCCAGACCACTGACCAGCTACAAGCCTCTCCAGGTGCTGTGATCACTCAGCCATCAACACACAGGGACACCCCCAGCTGAGTTGCAGGAACGCTCTCTCAGCCACTCATGAATTATACACAGGGAGACCCCAGCCAATTTCCCCAGACCACCCGCCTTGCGCCCCGGAGGTGTCCCCTCTTACGCTGCTCAGGACCTTCCCTTGAACAGTGCAAGCTCATTCATTAGTTCGCCCCCTCGTCAAAGGGAAGTGGACGCACACCCGCCTTTGTAATTGGAGTAGATTCCCCAACCACTTGCGACAAATTCACTGGGCAGGATAAACTGTTACACTGAGTTTATTAACTGCAGACAGATCGATGGTCAGCGATTAAAAGTGGTGGGCACAGAGGTCAAAGTTGGTTACCTAGGAAATAAAAATAAAGTTTCACATTTAGCCTGCGACTCTATCAGACGAAGCAAGATTGGAATCAGACGGCTTCTCTCCCCCCCCGGCCGGACGTTCCAGGCAGCTCCCGGTTCTCAATACACAGGCTGGATTCCCTTCCAGCCTGGGACCAATCTCCCCAGTTCAAAGTCTTTGTTGCCTGAGCGATCGTCCAGGTGATGCGGGAGGGGAGAGGCCCAGTGGTGACGTTATGGACCCTCGTTGATACTTTCTCTCCAGGTGCTGCAAAGCTCCTGGCCGTGATGTGGGGGTCAGGCCGTCCCCATGGGGTACGTGCCCCCTCTAAGCAGTCTCCAGGAGAGTGGATTCTTCTTGATGGGCCCTCAACGCCTGTCTAGCCAATCGAGATGTAAATCCGTCTTGTCCGTGTGCTGCTCCTTTCGTGCCACTGAAAGGCCGGCTGTGGGCGTTCCCACTGGCCACGTATTTCAGTGACAAACACGCAGCAATACTTCCTCGCTCCCCATCCAACGAGACCACGCACCAGCCAACAGGGCAGCAACGTTCAGCCGATCGGGTCGTCTCAAACAACACCTCGCAAGGCACGCGCTGCACCAAACCCATCACGACCACGTCACCGGGGTGAATATGGGGGTGCTATTTTGAGGTACAGAGTGTCACAGGCCCCGTTCTGCAATTTTCCCCCCGTCCTCTTTTTAAAGGCGCACCCCAAAACTGGGCTCCAGCTACAGTCGCACCAGGGCCAAACATACACGGAAAATCACCTCTCTGCTCCAACTCCAGGTTCCCCTGGTAGAGGTGCCCGGTTGGCCACAGTGCAGGTGACAACTGGTGGTTCTGCCCTGTCTCCAGGTCTCCAGGGGGCTGCTTGGCTTACTGCCCCGGGAACAGCGCTCAGCTCCCAGAGTCCCCCGCCTCCAGCTCAGTGCAGTGGGGCCTGGAGACCCCCAGCGGCCCTAAGCACCTGAACCAGCCTGGGTCCCGCCGAGGGAGTCGCACCCGCCGCTGACGAGGGCAAAGCGCCGCGACCTCCCCCAAGGGCCTTTTGCTAACGAGCCCAGCTGGGAGGCGGCTCCATTGGGACTCCACAGACGGAAAGGCGAATTAACGGGGGCCCCAGAGAGCCCTGAGCCATCTGCCCAGCACTGGAAAAACAGAGCTAACGAGAGGAAGTTATTGCTGGGCGTCTGAGTGGGACAGAGAGGATGACTTAAGAAGACAACCCAAAAAGATGACTCAACTAGATGACAGCGCAAACAGAAGACTCTAGAAAAAGATGACTCAGGAAGAAGGCAGCTCCAAAAGAGGACATCAGAAGAAAGTTACTAAAGAAGACAACAACAGAAGAAGACGAAGGAAGACAATGGCTGTAACAAAGTGGGAATTTTTTGATGAAGCCTTATGTGTGCCTCAGTTTCCCCTATATGCTGCATTGTTACCTAGTGGGTGAAAAGGGACAGTTTGCACTCGGGGCAGGTGAAGACACAAGTGTGGATGGTGCCTCGCTGTCCGGGGCCTTGGGTCCCGTATCAATGGAGCTCTTGAGAAGACAATGGCAACTCCAATCACCAGGACATGAGCACCTACCAACCAACAACCCAGAGTGATATGGACGGCTCTGCCTCTCCGCAGGGGGGCTGAGCCGCATCTCCGCAGCTCGGGAACAAAGGACGAGGGTAGGGGGTGAGGTGGAAGTCCGTTCAGGTACACCTTGGAGTCTGATAAAGGAGATGAGATGGAGGGACAGATGGAGCTTGACCAATGAGTTTCACTAAAGCCAAGATGGGCTTTCAATTCTTTTGTGATAACCAAAGACTTCCTATGCTGGGTTCCAGCTGACTAGTAACCCCGACTGTGTGACCGCGCTGGCCGAGTGTCCCTGAAGATGCTGGCAGAGGAGGTGCATTGCTCCCTAAGAAAGGACAAGTCTTCTTCAGGGGTCTGTCTCAGTGGGGCTCGCTGAACGGAGCTCATGGTGTGAAGCAGAGGTGCTGACGCCTCAGTGATTCAGTCTAAGGAGGAGGTGAAGCTGTAGAATGGGACCCCGAGGGGGTCGGGCACATTGAATGGGGTTCCTCCCAGAGACTACCCAAGCTGGAGCCATAGCACCAATCCCGTGGATCCGTGCCAATGACTCAAGAAGAAGATGACACAAGAAGAATCAAGATAATTCAGGAAGACAACAGAAGAGGATGACTCAGGGAAACGTCTAAAAAGGAAGAAAACACAAATGGAAGATGACTCTAGAAGACAACTGGAGAAGACTCAAGACTGAGATTACTCAAGAAGGAGATTATTCAAGAAAACAACAACTGAAGAAGACTCCAAAAGACAACAACTCAAAAGGAAAGGTGCTCAAAAAGAAAACAACTCAATAAGATTCAAAACATTGATGACTCAGTAAGATGATTTAAGATGATGACTCGTCAACTTGAAAAAGATGACTCAAGTAGAAGTTGACTGAGAAAGACAACTCAAGAAGATGATGACTCAAAAATATCAAGAAGATTAAGGACTCAATAAGAAAGTCAAGGTGAGCGAGGTAATAGCTTTAATTGGCCAAAGATATTACTCCACCCACCTTGGTCCTCTAATATCCTGGGACAGACACAGCTATAGCTACACTGCATACAATAATGACTCAATAAGACAGCTTAAGAAGATGACTCAAGAAAAGGATGGCTCAGAAAAACAACTCAAGAAGAGGATCCATTGAGGTGACTCAAAAAGAGGTTGACTCAAGAAGACAACTCCAGAAAAGGATGGCTCAAAAAGACAACTCAAGAAGAGAATCCATCAATGTTGACTCAAAAAGAGGTTGATTCTAGAAAACAACTCAAAATTCAGCAATACCTCATCAGCCTCCCGCCCCCAAAGCTCACTTTAGAGCCATCCTCTAGACTGTACAGTGGAGTTCCTGCACTCCATCTGCTGGGCATTGGGGCGATTCAAGTCCACCCCAAGCAGCACCTACGTCCCCAGAGAGGCCACCATCCGGCTGATGGCTTTTCTCAGAGCCCCCTTCATCTCTTCATTCCTCAGGGTGTAGATGAAGGGGTTGAGCATGGGGGTGACCACAGTGTACATGAGCATCCTTTTCAGCAGAGAAGCTGGACAAGGGCTGGAAGTAGACCCAGATAACGGTGCTGAAGAAGACCGCTACGACTGCCAGGTGGGAGCCACCGGTTGAGAAGGCCTTGCGCTTGCCATCGGGCAAAGGGACCTTGATGACGGGGGACACAATGGCGACGCAGGAAAGGAGGATGAAAACCAGCACCCCATTGACCACCAGGGCCTCCTCGGTGTGCACCACCAGGGCATTGAGCCCAGTGTCGGAGCAGGAGAGGTTCAGCAGGGGGAAGATGTCGCAGAAGAAGTGGGGGACCCTGTTGGAGGCGCATAAGGAGAGGCGGGACGCAGGTGTGCAGCAGGGAGTGGAGGTGAGAGATCAGCCAGGAAGTGATGCCGAAGGCGATGAAGAAATACATCTGGGCCAGGCAATCAGTGTTCTGGTCGCCCATGGGCAAGACGGAGGAAGCCGGATGGGACCAGGTGCAGAGAAGGGCAGCCAGGCTGGGGAGCCGGGCCTCGGCTTTCATTTGAGATGGCTGCAGGATACGATGAGACCCCCGCACACACACACACACACCCCTAGGACAACGGGGGATGGGAGCCAGCCCAGAAACCGCCACCGTATCAGAGGAGGACTTCACGGGATATCGTTTAACCAGATTCAGGGTTTCTGAGCCTAGACAGGTCCACTGGGATCTCCTGCAAAACGCAGGCTGGGGCATGGCCCTGAGGGTGCCAACTTTTCTTTTTGCCAGTGGGTGCTCCTCTCTGCCCCTCCCCGCCGTGCGAATGGTGGGCGGGGCCTCAGGGGAAGAGGCCGAGCAGGGGCAGGGCCTCAGGGCACCGGGGCTTACAAAATATTAATCCATCCCTCCCCTCTAACCATCCATCCACCCACCCCTCCCCACTATCCATCCACCCATCCCTCCCCTCTATCCATCC
>NW_020664946.1:0-47845 GCF_002925995.2 Terrapene triunguis | reverse complement strand
GAAATCACAAAGTGGTTTCAATATAAAGTGACCCAGACAAGCTTTGGCCCCCAAATCTATTGTGAAAATAGACAACAAGGGAATCTTCTCCTCGTCCCGCAGGAAAAGTCTGCCCCTGGGCATAACAATGCTGTATAGACCCTCATCCATCACATGGACACTGCTGAGTCCAGACATCCCCCCATCCCCCTCCCTGACGCTATCATGTTAATAGAGAACAAGTGTTGTGCTGGTCTGAGACCATCAGAAAGGGGGTGGATGAGGGGGAAGGGCGCAGACCATCACAAAAAGCAACATTCCCATAGCAGGATCCAGCCAACTTCTGGCCGTGAACCTCCTGCCAATTCTCCAGTCTCATGGGATAAAAAATGTGACCGCACCCAGTGCAGCCTCTTGGCTCACGTTGGCTGTATCCAGCTGTCTTATATTTCAACCACGTGTATGAGACTCCAAAGACGCTGTTTGTTCTATTGCATTCAGTGGCAACAAATGCGGGGGGGGGAGGGGGGGAATATTATTTAAAAAATTTAAAAAAGTGGTGGGGGTTTTTTAATCCCAAACTAAAATTTACAATTGCAAATTTCCTGCTGGAAAGTTTTGTAAAAACGACAGTTTCCTCCCAAAACCCGCCTCCCCGTTAATTTTGGACCATTTGAATATTTTTTTGCTGGAAAACACAGTGATCAAAAATATGTCAAGCCGTTCTACTGGAGTGGGTGTTTGGGCCAGTGGGCTGTGCATCCAGGTAAGTCAGGAGTGCAGCTGTCATCTCTGCCTTGTGTTTTCCTGTGGGAGCGCTCCTCGCCCTAAGGGACGGGCTGTCGCGGGGGGTTGTGCATTTTGAAAGCAGTTTGTAAGTAAGCTAGTAAGGAGTTAAGACACTGCATCTGTGGCCTCTTTCCAATTTATTTGTTCCCTTTATTTGCTCTCTTGTCTGCACTGGCACTTCACAGCGCTGCAACCCCCCCTCAGGGCCGGTGCAAGGAAATGTCACGCCCTAGGCGAAACTTCCACCTTGCGCCCCCCCAGCCCCGCGGCAGCTCCCCCCCCCCTGCCCTGAGGCACCCCCCCTGCAGCTCCCCCCGGCAGTTCCTCCCCTGGGAGCCGTGCGGCAGCTCCCCACCCCAGCTCACCTCTGCTTCGCCTCCTCCTGGAGCATGCCGCCCCGCTCTAATTCTCCTCCCCTCCCAGGCTTCTGGCACCAAACAGCTGATTGGCGCTGCAAGCCTGGGAGGCGGGAGAAGTGGAACGGCGACCAGCCCAGGAATGCTATTAAAAAAAATAATGGGGGGCACCACTTTTTGGCACCCCCAAATCTTGGCACCCTAGGCAACCACCTAGTTTGCCTAAATGGTAGCACCGGCCCCTGCCCCCCCTGCTGCAAGTTTCAGCACTATAAAATGCCAGGGTAGACAGTGCACCAGCGCTGGGAGCTACACCCCTCCTGGAGGTGGGTTTTTTACAGCGCTGGGAGAGCTCTCTGCCAGCACTGGTGCCGGGACTACACAGCCCGTTAAAGCAAAACGTTGTTACTGCCCACAGAAAGTTCTGTGATTAGAATCTGACCACATTTCCCTTTTGGTCCTGCGAATTGCAGCTGTGTAGAAAAACTTGATAGCTCGGAGTTAGTGGGTGCGAGGGGGGCATGAGATGGGAGGGCTCAGTAGCATTGTTGAAGGCTGTGTGTGTATGGAGGGGGGTTGTGTGCAGGGGGCTCCTGTGTTGAAGAGAATAGGGCTGTGCACAGGGCAAGGGTCCAAAGTGGGGAGTTTAGTCCGACTATGCTGAGGCATCAACGCTTAAAGACTCCATGGCACACTGAGGCAGCACCGGTGGGGAAACTGAGGCAGGAGTGAAAGGAGAGCCTGGTGTTTGGGTCTGGTGTCCTTCCGTGCTGCGCCCCTTTTTGGGCACCAGGTCTCCCCAAAACAATCCTCCTAGCCCCAAAGCTCCCCCCACAGCATCCCTTTCCTTTTCCACCAGAAGTGTGTGTGCGGGGGAGAAATGGCTGTGTTTGAGAGCATAAGGGGATAAGGGGAGCGAATATGGGGGGGGGGTAGGACAGGCCTGGCGGGGAGAAGGGCTGTGCTTGGGGAAAGTGCTGGGGTACTATGCGAAGGGAGAACCTGCATCTGGGGAGTCCAGTCAGAACCCCAATGTGCTCCTGCCTCAGTTTCCCCTGCCAGTGTGTCTGAGGCAGCCGTGTCTTGGGGAGCAGTTTCAACCTAGCATGTGGCCTCAGAACCTTTTAAAGAGAGGGGAAAGTCAGGTCTAGTAATCTACCAATGGGAACTTCCCATGTCCCGTGTCCCAGGTCGATAACAGCGATGACTCCGCGACCCACCTAGTGGCGACCCACAGAAACTGCCCTTTACATGTTCCAGCTCTTCCCTCTTGCATTGCAGAACAGCCACGTCGGGAGCCAGGAATCTCTCCAGCCCACCGGGACTGAATCCGGTAGCGAGAAAGCGAGGAGTCCGGCGTGTGCCCACGTGTCCCGTCGAGACGAGAGAAAGGAATGGATCCCGCTGGGTCTGAGGTTTATCCTGATATCCCTGGAAACCCCGAGAGCGGAGCGGAGCCAGGTAACTGAAGCCTGGTTCTGAGCACTTAAATGGTGTCTCTAGTGTCATCGTTTGTAAAGCCAAAAGGGACCACTGTGATCACCTGTTCTGACACACCCCCTTCCACCCACCCCATCCCCACTGCTGCACAGCACAGGCCATTGAATCTCACCCACTGCCCCCTGCATCCAGCCCACACCTGCTGGGGGGAAGCTAGAGCTTGTTTAAAAAAAAAAAAAAAAAGTGCAAACCTCTGGCTCTGTACAGATGGGGCTCTGCAAATACCAAAGAGCGAGTGTAGGAGGAGTCTAACCTTCCAGTGCCTGTGACTATAACACCTGTGGGGGTGGGGAGATTGCTGGGCCATCTGCTTTGCCTTAAACACGACTGTGGAAAATGCTGGCTAAGGACACGTGGGGAGACAGAAACTGTTCTCTCAGCCCCAGAGGGCCTGGTGCCCTGGGTTTATTCCCTCTGGGTAAGCAGTTTGCCCGGATGCCAGGCCATCCAGCTCCCCCCAAATCAGGAGGTTGTTCAGGAGTGTGTGCGCGCATGTGGGGTTAGGGGCACGGGAAGAGCAGGGTCCCTGGTGTCAGATGTGAGACCTCGCACACACGCATCCACCCGCCCCATTGCAAGCTGTTCTGCCTCCAGCAAGCTACAGCTAGATGCTCATCAAACCCTCTCCTATCCCTTTCGACCTGAGTGACTCGACAAAAATGTGGTGTTTTGCAGTTACGAGGAGAAACGGACAGTGGGGTCTGGTCCCCTTTCATATAGTCTGGCTTATTTACAAAGTCGTGTTACCCCAAACACGGGAGGAGTCAAACGATGGGAGACAGTTTCCTTGCTCATAGTTCCCAGCCTCTTTCAGCCAGCACTGTGCCCAAAAGCGCTCTCTCAAGGTTTCTTCTCAGGGTTCCACTGCCAGTGCTTCTGTGTCTTGCTTTCTGGCTGCCTGCTCCCTCAGCTTCTCTGGTGTTTTTTCTTCTCTGTCTTGTGCACACGCGCGCACACACACACATCTACTCACAAACAATACCCAGGCAAGCCCCTCTCCTACATAGCTCAACCTCCTGAGTAGCCCACATGTGCCTCTGTGTTCGGATAGGGGCTTTATAGTTTCATAAAGGAGCTTTTCTATAAGAAAGAATTATTGTAAAGGAAGGGTGGTGGTTACACCCAGAAGCTTCAACAACAACACAACAACCACCTACAACACGATAAAGTCTCTTTGGGAGTCTGCTGAGCCTACCAAGGCTGCTTGTTAGTGATGGTTGTCACAGGACAAGCCAGGCCTGTGTTACCAAGGTGTTAGAAGAAGCCAGTCCCCAGGTGTCTGTCAGAGGCGGGTATGCCCCACCTAAGATGGGGGTCACATGCAGTGTTTGGGGTTTAGCCCCTGTACCCCGTTACCGTTGCTGTCATTCTGGTTCCGGTGGCAGGTCACTTTGTAGTACGATGTCTCCAGGGTCAGCCTTGGTTTTTCCTTGATGTGGGACATTGGAGTAGAAAATGCCTCTGTCACATCTAGTCCACAGTCTCCCCTCTCTATACAGCACTCCAGGGAACCCGCTCAGGTTTGTGGAGGGGTGTGTGCTGTAGGGATAGGGTTGAGTTATTTGTTGTTGTGTTTTTCTGTTGGGGATTTTGTACCACACCCAGAGCCGTGGTCCCTGGTTTTTAGGATTTAAGGTGTAAATTAACAAAACACGGTGTTTTCACTGAGAGTAGGTGTGGAAATTGTCAGTTAAGCCGTGTTTTTAACCTAAAATGACTGAAACAGTCATCACATTGCCCACTTCACTAGCTCAAAGCTCGCACGAGTCATGTTCTCCAGTGCACACAGACAGAGTTAGGTAAGCAGGGGATGCGGCGAGGGGTTTCTAACTCGTGATAGGCGCCAACTAAAACTAACTTGAATGATTTGAGTAGAAGTTTAAGAGGAGAGAGGAGGGGAATTGATTACCCGCCCGCTGATTGCAAATGTACTGTAAGTGCCCTATTCTGACTGACCTTAATCAGTGTTTGGGGGTTCTTTTTAGTTGATTAATTTGCTAAATCAAAACAGGTCACTGCTCTTAACATCTAAACTAGGATGGTCACCGCCCAGACTTGGCAGAGAGCCAACACAACACGAGGGGGGAACTGAAAGCCACGTGGGTGCAAGTTTCTGTGTCGACCAGTCCCTGACTCTGCAAATGCCTGCCAGAGAGCTAGATTTCCTCCATTGTGCCCCCTACCTGTAATTCCCTTCTCCATTCCCCTCCCCCTCTGACCGCTTTTTTGCTGCTCCACTCCATCCCCCTCCTCCCCCAATTCCATGATCTCCTCTGCAGACCCCTCCAGAAGAGCAAACTTCTGTGTGCACCTGAGCAGGGCTGCAGAAGTGGGGTGCAGGGTCTGGAAAGGGCTCTAGTGGGGGGCAGCCAAGCAGGGAGCTGCCCTGAATTTCACCATCTAGCAGATGAAGCCAAAACCGACCTTTCACCATCTCACTGTCAAGTCAGGATCTGCGGTTTTTAAATTTTTTTTTTAAAGTTGCTAACTCGTGACAGTCGCCAAATAAAACTAACTTGAATGATTTGAATAGTAGTTTAAGAGGAGAGAGGAGGGGAATTGATTACCCGCCCGCTGATTGCAAATGTACTGTAAGTGCCCTATTCTGACTGACCTTAATCAGTGTTTGGGGGTTCTTTTTAAGTGATTAATTTGCTAAATCAAAACAGGTCACTGCTCTTAACATCTAAACTAGGATGGCCACCGCCCAGACTTGGCAGAGAGCCAACACAACGCCAGGGGGGAACTGAAAGCCACGTGGGTGCAAGTTTGTGTGTCGACCAGTCCCCGACTCTGCAAATGCCCCCGCTTCTGTTTAAGGCCTGGTCTACACTACGAGTTTAGGTCGACTTTAGCCGCGTTAAATCGACTTAAGCCTGGACACGTTTACACTACGAAGCCCTTTCTTTCGACTTAAAGGGCCCTTTAAACCGGTTTCTTAACACCACCTCGACAAGGGGATTAGCGATAAAATCGGCCTTAGGGGGTCGGAATTGGGTTAGTGTGGACGGAATTCGACATTATTGGCCTCCTGGAGCTATCCCACAGTGCTTCATTGTGACCGCTCTGGACAGCACTCTCATCTCAGATGCACTGGCCAGGTAGACAGGAAAAGCCCCGCGAACGTTTGAATTTCATTTCCTGTTTGCTCAGCGTGGAGAGCACAGGTGACCATGCAGAGCTCATCAGCACAGGTAACCATGATGGAGTCCCAGTCCCAGGATCGCAGAAGAGCTCCAGCCTGGACCGAACGGGAGGTACGGGATCTGATCGCCATCTGGGGAGATGAAGCAGTGCTCGCCGAACTCCGAAGCAGTAAAAGAAACGGCAAAACATTAGAAAAGATCTCCAAGGCTATGAAGGACAGAGGCCATAACAGGGACACACAGCAGTGCCGCGTGAAAATTAAGGAGCTAAGGCAAGCCTACCACAAAGCCAGAGACGCAAACGGAAGGTCCGGGGCTGAGCCGCAAACATGCCGCTACTACGAGGAGCTGCATGCCATTCTAGGGGGTGCAGCCACCACTAGCCCAAGCGTGTGCTATGAGTCCCTCGCTGGAAACAGGGAAGCGGGTTCGGCGGACGAGGAAGATGAGGATGGAGAGAACATAGATAGCTCACAGCAGCAAGGAAGCGGAGAAACCAGTTACCCCAACAGCCAGGATATGTTTGTCACCCTGGACCTGGAACCAGTAACCCCCGAACTCACCCAAGACCCTGAGGGCACACAGGGGACCTCTGGTGAGTGTACCTTTGTAAATATTACACATGGTTTAAAAACAAGCGTGTTTAATGATTAATGATTAATTTGCCCTGGCAATCGCGGCCAGTACAGCTACTGGAAAAGTCTGTTAACGTGTATGGGGATGGAGCGGAAATCCTCCAGGGACATCTCCAGAAAGCTCTCCTTCATGTACTCCCAAAGCCTTTGCAAAAGGTTTCTGGGGAGGGCTGCCTTATCCCGTCCGCCATGGTAGGACACTTTACCACGCCAGGCCAGTAGCACGTAGTCTGGAATCATTGCATAACAAAGCATGGCAGCGTATGGTCCCGGTGTTTGCTGGCATGCAGACAACATCCATTCCTTATCGCTCTTTGTTATCCTCAGGAGAGTGATATCATTCACGGTCACCTGGTTGAAATGGGGCGATTTTATTAAGGGGACATTCAGAGGTGCCCCTTCCTGCTCTGCTGAACAGAAATATTCCCCGCTGTTATCCACGCAGTGGGGGGGGTGGGGTGAAGTGACCATCCCAGAGAATTGGGTGTGTGGGGGAGGGGAGTTAGTTGGGTTTGTGCTGCATGTTAAACCTGAAATCGCAGCCCCTCCTTTTACATTGCAAACCCATTTTAAATGGCCAACCAAACGGGTGCTTGGTATGGGAAATGAGGGCAGTACTGTTTGAAACCATCCCTACATGTTAAGAAGGTTAAAAAAGCCCAAAGACTGTATGTCTTACCATGGCTGCCTGCAAGCTGAAATCTGTGTCCTGGCACTGCGTGAGTGATCTCTCACACCAAACCAGGAGACTCTCAATATAAGAGGAAAAATGCGACCTTGTAACGAAAGCACATGTGCTGTGTGATGTTGTGAACAGCAAAATCTAACGTGAAAGAGTGTACCCATTGTTCTCTAAAATGTATCTTTTTTAACCACCTCTCCCTTCTCCACCAGCTGCAAATCTTACTCCTTCGCAGAGGCTAGTGAATATTCGAAGAAGGAAGCGAAGGACGCGTGACGAAATGTTTACTGAACTACAGACTGCCTCCCACGCTGACAGAGCACAGCAGAATGCGTGGAGGCAGTCAATGACTGATTTTAAAAAAGCCCAATATGAGCGAGAGGAGAGGTGGCGTGCTGAATCGCGGGCTGAAGAGGAGAAGTTGCGTGCTCAAGAGGAGAAGTTGCGTGCTGAAACGCGGGCTGAAGAGGAGAGGTGGCGTCAACTTGTACTCAGAAAGCAAGAGTCGATGCTCCGGCTGCTGGAGCATCAAAGTGATATGCTCCTGCGTATGGTTGAGCTGCAGGAAAGGCAGCAGGAGCAGAGACCGCCGCTACAGCCCTTCTGTAACCAACAGCCCTCCTCCCCAAGTCCCATTGCCTCCTCACCCAGACGCCCAAGAACACGGTGGGGGGGCCTCCGGCCACCCAATCACTCCAGCCTAGATGATTTCCAGTGCAATAAGTTTTAAAGTTTTAAAGTGCACTGTGTCTTTTTCCTTCCCTCCTCCCCCACCCATCCAGGCCTACCTTTGCAATTATCCCCCTAGTTGTGTGATGAATTAATAAAGAATGCATGAATGTGAAGTAACAATGACTTTATTGCCTCTGCAAGTGGTGCTCGAAGGGGGGAGGGTAGTAGGGGAGGGTGGGGTGGTTGGTTTGCAGGGAAGTAGAGTTAACCGGGTGGGGGGGGAGGGGCGGAGGGTTCACCAAGGAGAAACAAACAGAAGTTTCACTCCGTAGCCTGGCCAGTCACAAAACTGGTTTTCAACGCTTCTCTGATGCGCACCGCGCCCTGCTGTGCTCCTCTAACCGCCCTGGTGTCTGGCTGCGCGTAATCAGCGGCCAGGCGATTTGCCTCAACCTCCCACCCCGCCATAAATGTCTCCCCCTTACTTTCACAGATATTGTGGAGCGCACAGCAAGCAGCAATAACAATGGGGATATTCTTTTCGCTAAGGTCTGAGCGAGTCAGTAAGCTGCGCCAGCGCGCTTTTAAATGCCCAAATGCACATTCCACCACCATTCGGCACTTGCTCAGCCTGTAGTTGAACAGGTCCTGACTACTGTCCAGGCTGCCTGTGTACGGCTTCATGAGCCATGGCATTAAGGGGTAGGCTGGGTCCCCAAGGATCACGATAGGCATTTCAACATCCCCAACTGTTATTTTCTGGTCTGGGAAGAAAGTCCCTTCCTCCAGCTTTCGAAACAGAAGAGACTGCCTGAAGACGCGAGCATCATGTACTCTTCCCGGCCAGCCCACGTTGATGTCGGTGAAACGTCCCTTGTGATCCACCAGGGCTTGCAGCAGCATTGAAAAGTACCCCTTGCGGTTTATGTAGTCGGTGGCTTGGTGCGCCGGTGCCAAGATAGGGATATGGGTTCCGTCTATCGCCCCACCACAGTTTGGGAATCCCATTGCAGCAAAGCCATCCACTATGGTCTGCACGTTTCCCAGAGTCACTACCCTTGATATCACCAGGTCTCTCATTGCCCTGGCAACTTGGATCACAGCAGCCCCCACAGTAGATTTGCCCACTCCAAATTGATTCCCCACTGACCGGTAGCTGTCTGGCGTTGCAAGCTTCCACAGGGCTATCGCCACTCGCTTCTGCACTGTGAGGGCTGCTCTCATCCTGGTATTCTGGCGCTTCAGGGCAGGGGAAAGCAAGTCACAAAGTTCCATGAAAGTGCCCTTACGCATGCGAAAGTTTCTCAGCCACTGGGCATCGTCCCAGACCTGCAACACGATGCGGTCCCACCAGTCTGTGCTTGTTTCCCGGGCCCAGAATCGGCGGTCCACGGCATGAACCTGCCCCAGTAACACCATGATTTCCACATTGCTGGGGCCTGTGCCTTGTGAGAGGTCCATGTCAATTTCCTCATCACTATCGTCGCCGCGCTGCAATCGCCTCCTCCTCAGCTGGTCCTGGTTTTGCTTTGGCATGTCCAGGAGGCTCTGCATATACTCCAGGACAATGCGCGTGGTGTTCATAGTGCTCATAATTGCCGCGGTGATCTGAGCGGGCTCCATGATCCCAGTGCTGGCTATGGCGTCTGGTCTGAAAAAAGGCGCGAAAGTAGTATCTGACGGACCAGGGGAAGAAGGGAGGGAGGGAGGGAGGGAGGGGCGAGTGACGACATGGCGTACAGGTACAGGGAATTAAAATCAAGAAAGGTGGCTTTGCATCAGGGAGAAACACAAACAACTGTCACACAGAATGGCCCCCCCCAAAGATTGAACTCAAAAGCCTGGGTTTAGCAGGAGGGAGGGGGGAAGCAAATGAATACAGAATAAATCTATTTTTTACATCTTAAGACGACGGTGCAGCATGACTGATAGCCCTTGGCATTTTCTGGGTGCTTGGCAGCAAATACTGGGTGCTTGGCAGTTAGCCTTCAGGTCTATTGCACCATCTGATACCCACTGCAGTATGACAACGACGGATACCAGTCATAATATACTATCTTCTGCCCAAAAGGCAAGGGGTTGCTGCTGTGTAGCAATCTAGCCCCACATCTGCCAGCACCCAGATCGCCATCGGCCTCTTCTGGGTGCTTAGCAGACAATACTGGGCACTTGGCAGAAAATAGCATACTACGACTGATAACCATCATTGTCTGCCCGGGTGCCCATGATCGACAGCCACTGCAGTATGACAACGACGGATACCAGTTGTAATAAACCATCTTCTACCAAAAGGCAAGGGGCTGGCGTAATGCAGCCCCACGGCTGCCAGCCCCACAGCTGCCCGCACCCAGATCGCCAATGAAGGCTACCAGTCATGCTGCACTGTCTACTGCCAAAAGGCAGTAAGCTGCTGCTGCTGTTTAGCAATGCAGTCCCACGTTTGCCGGCACCCGGAAGACATATGGTGACGGTGAGCTGAGCTGAGCGGGCTCCATGCTTGGCGTGGTATGTTGTCTGCACAGGTAACCCAGGTAAAAAGGCGCGAATCTATTGTCTGCCGTTGCTGTGACGGCGGGGGAGGGGCCTGACGCAATGTACCCAGAACCCCCCGCAGCACTGCTTTGCATCATTCAGGCATTGCGATATCAACCCATAATTCCAATGGGCGCCGGAGACTCCGGGAACTGTGGGATAGGTACCATAGTGCAATGCGCCGGAAGTCGAAGCTAGCCTCGGTACTGTGGACGCGGTCCGCCGACTTCATGCACTTAGAGCATTTTATGTGGGGACACACACAATCGGCTGCATACAACCGGTTTCTATAAAACCGGCTTCTATAAATCCGACCTAATTTTGTAGTGTAGACATACCCTTAGGGATTGTCCGTACTGCAGCCGGGGGCGTGTCTGCAGACCTGAGCCAGCTTTGCTTTAGTGAGTGGCACTAAAAACAGCAGCGGGGCAGTGGCCCGGCTTTCAGCCTGGGCCGTGTGAGCCCCTCTGACCCCCAACGTATGTACCAAAGCCTGCACTGACACTGCTTCGCTGCCAGTTTTTAGTGACGCTCGCTAGATCCAGGCTGGCTCGGGCACGTCCACCCGAGCTGCAGTCACAGCTGCCGACTGCAGTGTAGACGTCACCTGGTCCCCTCCACGCCGAGTTCCGGCTGACGCTGGAGGGGGTGAATGAGCAGCGGGAGGGATGGAGGGCAGGGAGGATGCAGCGGCAGGTGGGGGAAGGGGTCAGCAGCCAGAGGATGAGCCGTGATTAGGACGGGAAGGGGTCAGCTGTGAGTGGGAGAAATGGAGGGTGGGAAGGGAGGGGAGGAAGCAGCGGGGTGAGACAGGAAACCAGCAGTAATGGGGAAGGGTGTATGGGAGGGGAAGGGGCCAGCAATGGGGGGGGTGGGGATGATGGAGCAGCAGTGGTGGGGAGTGGGCTGTGGCTGTGGGGGAAGCGGGGCTGCGGTGCTCAGTGGAGGAGGATTCAGACCGTTAGCAGCCAGGAAGGGGATGTGGTAAGAACAGGAGCATTGCAGTGTGTAGTAAATCCGCTGTCGTGGATCGAATATGGGGGCAGCCGGCGTTCGCTTTATGGAGACTGAACAGCGTCGATGCCGGCTGCTTCCTTCCTTCTGGTGCTCTCTAAACCTGTGAGCGATGCAGTCTGGGAACCCCTGAGCAGCGTGACTGGCGTGTAAAGTGATCACAGGTTGTCACACGGTCTCCGGGGCCGACGCCCTCGCCCTACAGGAGCGTTGGAGCAGTTCCTCGCTTTCGACTCAGTATTTGCAGCATCTCGGTCCCTGTGTGGATGTCGGCGCAGGCGGCGGTTAGCTGGGCTCTGGGGCTGTGACACTCAGACAGCCTGGGAAAGCAGGGAAGAGCTGAGATACGGCAGCCCCTTGACCGCCATGGAGAGCCAGGCAGCGAAGGGGAACCGGCTCGCTGGAGCGTCCCTGGCTGGAGAGAGGCTGTGGCTTGCACAGGTGGGGTTGTATTTTCAGTGTTGGCTGTAAATGGCCAGGCCCTGTGGGGGAGCAGCAGGGAGCTGATCACGGTTAGGAGCAGGGCAGCTGGTTTGCACTCGCAGCTGCTGTATCCTGTGCGTGCATCCGGGATCAAGGCCATGTCCTGCGGGGTGGGGGGACTTGGCAATAGCCCCTTGTCTCCCTTTATTCTCCTGCCTTCCCTGTCCCCTTCCTTCTGTTGGTGAGGTTTTCACAGGTGCATCCACCCCAATGGGCTTCTCCAGCCAGGCCTGAACCACCAGCTGGGATTCTGACTGGGGTGTGTGGTGGTGGCAGGGGGGGATATATATCCTGGGGGGCCTCATATTGCACCCCCATTTGAAGATCTGCCCTGTCTCTCTCCCTTCACCACCTCATGTTCCCTTTTCCTGCTGTTCTTTGGGGCCAGTTTTTCCCCGTACGTGTGTGTGTGGACACAGACGATCCTGCCGCATGTTTCCTGTTCCCACGTGTTATTAACCCCCCTGTGTGAACCCCACCATCCTGCACAGCTGCTGGGTGGGACTGCAGCTCCCTCAGCTCAGTGCGCACCTGACTGTCGCTGTGACTCACATTGATTGGGAGCGGGATTTTTCCCATTCACCCCGGCACTGACTGCTGAGGGAAGGGTGGCCTAGCGGTTTGGGGGCTAGGCCAGGTGTTGAAAGACCTGGGTTTGATTCCCTGCGCGACCCTGGGCAAGTGTTAATCTCTCTTTGCCTCAGTTTCCCATCTGTACAATGGTGGGAACAGTAATTCCCTCTCTCACAAGGCTGCTGGGTGGGTAAATTCATTAACAGGCTGTGAGGTGTTCACATATTGTGGAGATGGGGCCAGAGAAGACCTTACCTAGATAGGGCAGGAGATTTTTTTTATGTTGGGGGCTGATCTAGTTCCCCCAGACCACAGGACTCCTCTCCCCCAGGGGCTGCCTGGGTTCATTCCGTCCATATCTGAGATCATCATGAATCATCAGTGAGCAAAGATTCAAAAATCCTTCAGAGGAACTGAGTAAAGCTGGTGGGAACGTTTTCCATCAAAATATGTAGCTTCATTGAAGCTAAAATGTTTTGCACAGTTGTATCGATTTTGATGGGAAGGTTTCTGAGGTCCACAGCTCTCTGGTCACTTCTGAAGAGAGAGAGGAGCATATGTCTACACTGCGGGAAAAGGTGTGTTCTCAACTGGGGTGGGTGACCCGCATTAGCTCACTTGGGTGAAAATAGCAGCGAAGACACAGCAACTTGGGCTAGCAGCTCACATTAAAGCCTGAAATGGAGCCTCGGGTTGAACCTGGTGATATTCCGAACAAAAAGAGCTTTCGGCCATATTAGTAGCTACTTCCATTGCTTCCCTGTGACTCTGCGGAGATTGTAGGCTCCAGAGCGACACAGACAGACTGACACTGCTGGGGTCCTATTCCATAGATTGATAACGGCAGCCATTCAGCACAATGCTCCTTGCACCAACACAGCTCAGACCCTGGTGCAGCTACTGACTCTGGGTACCCCACTCTCAGGAGAATTAAGGGCTTTTTCTCTTTCAGGGAACGTCTCTAGCTGCAAGCTCAGGAAACATGCTGCATGTACAGTCGCAGTGAGCGTTGTACTTGTCATTCTGATTGTTGCTGTTGTTGTTCTGGCAGGTGAGTGGCTGATCCCAGTGTCTGTGTGTTCCATTTACATGGAGCTGGCCACACTGCTCAGGGCTGTGAAAAATTCCATGCCCGGAGCACCACAGTTAGGTCAACCCAACCCCCGGTGTAGACACGGCTGGATCAACAGAAGGGTCCTTCCATCGACCTAGCTACCGCCTCTTGGAGAAGTGGATTAACTACCGCAATGGGAAAAACCCTTCTGTTGATGTAGGAAGTTTCTATGTTCCGGCACTACTGTGGAATGGCTGCAGCAGCGTAGCAGTGCCATTGTCGTGCAGACATACCCAGAGTCACAGGCTGTCTCCTCTCGGGCATCAGCCGTGGGGGCCAGGAATGCATCTTCAGACTCTCCCTCCTGGAGTCTTGTTTGCGATGACAAAACTGGCCCTTTAAACTGTCTTCCTGGGTAAGTGTGTATCATTGTAATGAAAGGAAGAAACGTCAGTTTCTGAGATAATACAAACAGGAAAGGAATTTCTCCTCCAAAGAGCGTACAGTCTCGGATGTCTGCGCTACGGAGACTACACTGGCATAGCTGCGTCACTCTGGCTATGCCGGCATAACACCATAGTACAGACCCAGCCTACACTGACAAAGATTTTTCCGTCGGTGTTGGAACACCACCTCCCTGAGCAATGTTACCCACGTCAACACCAGCCTTCTTCCGTCAGCATAGCTGCGTCTACACTAGAGGTTATGTCGCTTTGGCTATGTCACTCAGAGTGTGTGTGTGTGTTTTTTCACACCCCTGTCCGAGGTAGCTATGTCAACCTATCTCTTAAGTGTAGACCAACCGTAAATAGACTAAACAAACTGAGACCGAGGGTAGGAGAAAGAGAAACCATGAATAAAGTGGCCTTACGGAGATCATTAGCTGGATGTGTCCAAAGCTCTTACACGTTTTAATGCATACGGAAATGTGGCTCTGTAGATATTATTAAACATTGTACAACCACATCATAATAGTTACTTGTAGTTATCCAGAGGAGCTGTATTTCTGGTAACCCCCAAGCATGGGACAAACCACAGGTTAAGGTCGCACTTTGGAGCCTTTCCTCATTTTCATCTGGTGGGTATTTGCATCTGGGGGAGCAGGGGAGGGAAAGGATGGGCTCTTACCCTTATGTTGCTCTCTCAATTTCAGTGCAGGTACTTAAAGCACAGCCCCAGCTTGTGGCCTGGTGCCCAGACGGCTGGATCGGATACCGAGGGAAATGCTACTATTTCTCCGAGGCTGAAGAGAACTGGAACAACAGCCAGAGACACTGCTCTGCACTCGGCGCTTCCCTGGCTGTGATTGACAGCGAGCAGGACCTGGTGAGAAAAACCCCACCCATTCTGGGGGCGATGGGCTATGCTAGAGTTATGGTCAAGGTCTTCCAGGCGCTCCCTGGCCTAGGCCCAGGGTGTCTATAAGAGCCTAAAGCTCCAGGATGAAGACCTTGGTTGACATATCTACTCCTCTGGCACCATTTAAGGGGAAAATTTCTCAGTGAGGGAGATGCAGCTTCCTTGGTGGCTGGTCCTAGCTTGGGGAATGGACTCCCCCAGGCACTAAGGACCATCCAGAACCTCACCACCTTCTGCTCCGAGAGCGAGGTGCACTTTGAGCGGTCTTCTCGGATATCCATGTAACCCACTGGTGAGCGTGTCACTGGTTACACTCTGTGCTCATCCACAGAGGATCTGTGCTGACTGGAGAGGGTTGCTCCGTTAGCTCCAGCTGGCGTGACTTGGGCTTTTTCGTTATGGAGTTCCTAGTATGTCAGCCAAGATGGCCGCCTTCCCATAAACACGTAGCGTATGCACTTCAAATAACAAAACCCTACCAAAACAAACTGCTCCACCACACACACACGACTCTCCCCCTTGGGAGAGAGAACGAATCACATGTAACATGTTAATCACGTCACTTAATTCATGAGTGGAAGATGCTCAACTACAAGGGGGATGGGGTAAGACACCCACGTAGGACAGTGTAGACACACGGGATGATGCATATTGTTAAAATTGCCTAAGCCACTGGTCCCCAAACTATGGGGTGTGGCCTCCCCTAGGGAGGCACGGAGGAACAATCGGGGAGGGGCATATGGCGGGGTCCGAGCCAGCCCCCATAGGGGGTGGGGAGGGAGCCCCACCCACAGCTCAGCTCTGGCCCCAGCCGCAGCTCCTCTCTGCCTCCCAACCTAGCTCTGACCCCACAGCCCCAGCTGTGTCCCGCCCCCTGCTCCAGCCCCAGATGCAGCTCTGCCCTCAGCCTAGCTCTGCCCTCATTCCCTCTCCGCCCCCAGGCCAGCTCCACCCCCAGCCCAGCTTCGGTCCCAGCTGCAGCTCCACCTCTCCCCCAGCCCCAGCTCCTCCTTCAGCTCAAGCTTCTCTTCTGACCGATTCCGTTACTGATAAGTGGGGACACGACAGGAAAAGTTTGGGCACCACTGGTCTGAGCATTTCCATTTTTCAGTTGCTTATAACTGCCCCCGGGTTTTCCTTTTGTGTTCTTTCGGGGGGTGAGGGGAGAGGGGTTGTCTGAACTTTACTCTCTCAAGGGGAGGTTTTTTTCCTGAAAGTTTCAGCAAATCCACTTGACTATTTCTCTCGTGGTAGCACCTAGGAACTCCAGCCCAGAATTTACATGTCACCAAAAACTTGCCCAGCTCTAACTGGAAATAAGTCAAAGCTTCCAAGTGCCACCTTAACTCTGGTTTTCCTTCTCCTTCCTTTTGGTGTGGATCAGTGATGATCCAGTCTTTAGTTATATGATTCCCCTGCTGTGTTTTCCCACGAGACCCCTGCCTCATTCAGTGCCCAAAGAATGGGGCAGGGTTGTGTGATGAATTCCTGGGGTCCCCAACTTCTTGCCACGTTCGATGCACTAGTTGTATGGGGTGCCGTGACTGAGGTGGGGCTGAAGGGATGGGCTAAAGTGGAACCCAGGAGCTGTAGTTTCAGTTCCACACTTTGCTTTAACTAACTCGGGAACATTTCTGTATAATGTGACTCTGTGCTGCCCGGAGCCCTGTGAGCAGCACACATGGAATCAAGCTCTTTCCTTTTTCCGTGTTACAGGTTTTCATGTTGCGATACAAAGGCATCTCCGAGCACTGGATCGGCCTCTGGAGAGAGCAGGCGAGACAGCCCTGGAAATGGGTGAATGGCTCTGATCTCAACAGCTTGTGAGTCCTTTTTCTGTCTGTTTAGGTTCTGAACACTCGGTTGTGGGGCTGAATTCAGATGGAGCCAACGTTCACCATGTAAACCCTGAAATACTGATGGGGAGTGAGGGAAATCTGTATTGTCTCCGGGATTTGGGACTCACTCTCATATAGCTGAGACATGGATCAAGCAAAGCAAGGGATGCTGCGCTGTTAGGGGGATGGTAACACTAGAGTTGTTGAGAACTTTCCATTGAAGCTGTTTTATGGTGGAAAATTGGGAGTTTGATAAAATCTTCTCACAAAATGTCTTTTCATGGAAAATTTTGACTTTTTTATCAATCTCCTCCCCCCCGCCCCCCCAAAAACTGAAATATTTTAGCCCAAAATGCTGCCCATATACCTCATGGGAGTTGTAGCTTGGTTTCCTCATATCCCCAATCTCCCCCTTTATGGGCTGGGCTCTCGAACTGGACTACATGTCCCATGGTGCAGCATGGCCAAGGGACTCCATGGTGCACCACCTCCTCTCACCAGTAGAGCTCAGGGGCACCATGGGAAATGTAGTTTGAACATGGAGCTCAGCCTATAGAGAAGAATGGGAGTATGAGGCAGTTCCACTGCATCTCCCATGATGTATTGCCTCGTCTTGACCAGTAGTGAGACCATGGTGCACTCTGGGACATGTAGTCCAAATGGGGAACCCGGTCTATAGAAGAGAAGGGGAGCACAAGGCACCTGGACTACAGCTCCCATGAGGCCCCACGGCAGCCTTTCCAAATTGAATATTTTAAGTTGTGATTTTTTTTTTTTTTGTCAAACTTGTCCCGGCCGAATCCACCCACCTCAGCTCCTCCCACTCAGACTCCAGTCCCTGGAGAGCTGAAGGCCAGTTGCTTTGGAGAGTCTAGAGGGAGTTGGAGACTGAAGGAAAGGAGTGATATCTGGTCCGGGGCTGTACGTTTGACACCCGTGTCTTAGACTGAAACAACATCAAAAAGAGGGAGCAGAGTTTGCATGTGCGTCAGGATGACTGAACACAAAGTCTCCACAGATGGTGGAGTCCTTTGAGATTCAAGGGAAAGCAAAAGGCACCACCGTGTGTCAGTTCCACCACAGCTAACAGACCTCACGGTTTGAGTTATTCACACCGCAGTGACCGTCAGTACGAAAGGGGCCACAGAGAAACCCTCCTGAGTGGAGACTGACTCCCCTGCTCACTGCCACATGGGGCCACCTTCAGGAATTGGGTTCCTCGGTGCAGCCCGGCTAGGCCAGGTCCTACATGAGCCTGTCACGTAGCCAGGAGCACAGGAAGGCCCAGGCTGGTTCTGACCCAAGGTCCATTTGGCCCAGTCTCTTGTCTCTGTCAGTGGCCAGCGCCAGCTGCCCTAGAGGAAGGTGTAAGAACTAGAGCTGTCGGAATGAGTGATATTGTCGTTCGCTGGCTGAACTGAAAATTGGGAGCAGAAGAACCTGGATCAACCAGAAACGAAACATTTTCAGTTTTCTGGGCAAAACAAAGAGCCAGAGTTTTTACTTTCACGTCAAATGAAACTTTTTGTTCAACCCGAAACAAAATGTTTCCTTTCAGTTTCAGGCTTTTTTAAACCTTTTTTTTTTTTTTTTTTTTTAATTAAAAGCAAAGGAAATTTGTAAGCACCAGGCACAAACCCAATGGTGGTGTCCGTCCTCCATCCTCTGACCCCCGTACTCCCTAGCCCCTGGTTAGGGCACTCAACCTGGGTCTCCTGTATCCCAAATCAAGTCCTCACCCTGCCTGATTCAGAGTAGGGACTTGAACCTGTGCTTTCCTCATCCCAGATAAGCAGGCTAATGACCCGGTGGCTATCGGGTTTACCACCCGCTCTTTCTCCAGTTTTGTGAAGGGCACACAAGTCCCCTAGTCAATCTAGCCTGAAGAAAAAATTAATTTAGCTCCAAATGTTTCAGGTGACCTAAAATTGCATTTTTCGGTGACTAAACTCTTCATCTGAAACACGTCCCCTGGCTCTAGCTAGAAAATCCTTCCCACACGCACCTGCAATAGTAGATGTGGGCTCATTTGGCCCCCCTCACACATGAGGGAGAGATACAGTGATCCAGGCTGCAGGTGTTAGATCAGCTGTTCCCAAACTGGGGGTCACGCCGTCAGCAGATGGGGTGGCAGTGACCCCTAGTTTGTGGAGGGTACCACTTTGCTCCACATGACATCACCTCGCACGTAGAGATCCTGCGAGGGCACGGTGCACGGAGGACGCCATTTTGCTCTACAAAGTAGCATCCTCCACATGACATGACCTTGCATGCACCATAGGTCGTGCTGTGGGGCGGATGCCATTTTTGAGAGCAAAATGGTGTCCTCTGTGTGGCGTGACTCTGCACATAATGGTGCACAGGAGACCACGCTGTGCCATAGGTGCCGACTTACTCAGATCCCGGGGGGTGCTCGACCGCCACTCCACCCCAGGCCCTGCCCCCCTCCTCCCCCGGCCCCAACCTCCCCCCACACACCTCTTCCTGCCGCTGCTCCTCCCCCTCCCCCCAGTGCATCCTGCATGTCACTGAACAGCTGATCCATGGTGGGTGGGAAGCACGGGAGCTGATCTGTGGGACCACCGGGTGGGCAGGAGGTGCTGCAGGGGAGGGTGAGGCCCTGATCCGCAGGTGGCTGGTGGGTGCTGAACACCCACTATTTTTTTTTCCATGGGTACTCCAGCCCCAGAGCACCCACTGAGTCAGCGCCTATGTCCTATGTGGAGAACGCCATTTTGCTCTGCAAAATGGTGTCCTCCATGCTGCCTGGGGTCCTGGGAGGAAATAATTAATTAACATGGGGTCATGCTGGCAAAGAGTTTGGGAGCCCCTGCGTCAGGCGCATTCTCCCACTGGCAGTAACAGGACAGGCCCAGCTGCTGGCTGACGATGGCTTTATCGTTCGTTGCAGGTTCCTGATAGGAGGAGGAAACTGTGCGTACCTGAATGACAACGGCGTCAGCGCTTCAAGGTGCATCACCGAGAGAAACTGGGTCTGCAGCAAACCTGATGCGTATACAAGCCAGAAAAAACGCGATGCAGAGGAGTCGGGAGCTGAAAAGCCTCACAATGGGCTACTAGAGAAACTGCCTCTCGCACAACTGGTCAACAGCTGAGTTTATAAACAAGGGCTGAAGAATAAAATAGCAAAATTTGCACTGGACGCTGGATTATTAGATTAATCAAACTGAAAAACAACAGGAGGAACTTCAGCAGGATCTGGCCGCGTGAGAGGAACGGGCCACTCACCGGCAAATGAAACAATGTGACAAATCTATAAAGGGTCCAGCGGAGGAAGAATTAGGCATTACTCATCCATCTTCGTAGGTGCTAATGCAATTGCAACAACTCAGGAGACGGAGAGGGATGAACTGCTGACCCCATTGAAATCTATGCACATTTTCCCTTTCAATTCAAGGAGGCCAGCATCTCCCCCAGGGGAGTCGTTGTAGATCGCCCAGCGCAGACCTCGGCTGAGCGTGCAGCAGCTGATGACAAAGCAAACAAGATGTTGGGATATATAAGGAATGCACGAGGTGACAATACAGAAAATGCTCGGATGTCATTATATGAATCAAAGGGACACCCTGATGGGGAACACTGTGTCCAGTACGGGTCACCCATCTCCAAAAGGACGCCGCAGAACTAGAGGAGGTTCAGACACCGGTAAGAAGAACGATGGGAGACCAGGTGGGACTTTGTCAGAGAATAAGGGGACGTGAACAAGGGAGATTAGGGTGCTGCTATTCAATCCATCTCTTGCTACAAGACCAATGGGGCCGCATAACAGAATTGAAAAATTAGCCAATTTGAAACTGATCGAAGGACCATGTTTTCCCACAACGCACAGTTAGCCTGCGGAACTCACTGCTACAGGGTGTGATTGAAGCCAAGAGCTTGGCAGGATTTATTTTTAAAAGGACTGGGACATTGGATACTGTTGTTCACACAAGAGAGGAAATGGACAGGAGTTTGGGAAGGGATCCAAACCTTCCTTCTTCAGGGCATGAACCACCATCTAAATAATGAAGATCAGGAGGAAACGTCTCCATTTGGTTTGTTATTCCGACATTGTCCACTAAGATGTCTCTTGACCTGTCTTCTGAAGCTGCTGGTGTGGGCCACGAATGCACTACAGCTCTGAATTAGTCTTGCAGTTACTATGTAAATTGCCTCTACCCAGTGACCTCGTCCTTTAATGGCTCTTCCTGAGCCAAAGACGAGTCCTGCTGCTTTTAGAAATGAATTGAGCCTTAGTTTTGCTTCCTGGGGCAGGACCCCTGGGCTGTGTGGATTTTTGCCGAGCAGTGCGGCTGGATAGCAGCAGATCTCCAAGATGTCCTGAACCGACCTTCCAGCCCTTGGGCTCCTTTTCAGTGGAGTAATTTTCCTGCTGGAGCTGCCCAGTGCTTGGGAAGGAGCATTTAAGAGCGTGCTCCTAGGCTCAATTGTAGATTATCCACATGGAATTGCTTCGTTTGATCTCATTTATCTTATTTATTATTAGGATGACAGATCTAAATAGCTGATAAGTCGGCTGTTAGCTGCTATTAAAACAACCTTCTCTCCTTCTCCAAAAAGGGGTGCGGACAGGGGGCTCTGACACTATTAATACAGCCCAGAGAAATGGGAAACCGGCCTGACTGAACTCGGCCAGTTCTCTCCTGATCAGAGCTTAAATCCCTTGGACAAATGACCCAACCATGAAAACGCCATAGGTCGCAGTGTCAGGAATGTCTCCCAGCTGCGCTGCTACTTTTACACTGGTCCTGATTGGGCCAGTTTGAAACTGATGTGAGGAGGATTAGACAAAGCAGAGCAGCTAAAGGACTAAGGGAACGATCTTGATTTAAAAATCCATTTAAACCCAGGCTTGATAATTAAAAACATAACACGAATGCAGTCACAAAACCAAAACAGCCCCACACCCCACATCCAGCAACTCGTCAGGAAATCCTGTCACAGATTGAATCAGTCCCCGCCAGGGCCGCCCGGGGGGGGGGAGCAAGTGGGGCAATTTGCCCTGGGCCCCGCAGGCATCTCTTTCCTGGCTAGAGGCGCCTCACCCGGCGGCAGTCCAGGACTTCGGTGGCAGGGGGGCCCTTCAATTGCTCTGGGTCTGCGGCAGCATTTTGGCGGCGGGGGGGGCCCTTCAGTGCTGCCGAAGACGCGGAGCGCCACCCAGTGAGTACAAGCGCTGCAGTGGGTGGTGCCTTTTTTTAGGTCCTCTTTGCCCCAGGCCCCCTGAATCCTCTGGGCGGCTCTGGTCCCCGCCACTCCTCACCTCCCTTAAAGCAGCTGTTCCCCTCCACCCCCAATGCCAGCTCACACCGATGGGGTTTTGCAGCATAGCCCGAGTTTGATTCAGCCTATTTCACAGCTTGGGGGTGGGAAGGAGCGAATTCCAGACACAAAGGATGGAGGAATAGTTGGACTTGAAGCAGCCCTGACTGAGGCAGAAGTAGATAAGTGATCTTAAGAGCGATGGGGCTTAGGCGTTTTCCAAGTAGTGCTGTTGGCACTGGAGTAGGAAACTCCCCAAAGGCCTGTATGAAACTGCCACCCCCAAATTCTCCAAGTCCCCAGAAGGCACATGGTTTGGTAGCCTCCAAAATTCCCACACTAGCACCCCATCAATTAGTCTGGTGCGAATCCCATGGGCAAGAAGCTGTTTCTTTTAAGACAGTTGAGTTACCAGAAGCCCAGTTGAGTCTCTACTCATCTGGCCCTGACGCTTTAGTAGCTGAATGCCGCCCAGTCATTAAGGGATCTTCTCATCAGAGCAGGTAGGGAGCCAGGGGCTGGGACTAGATGACCTTTTGAGGTCCCTTCCAGGCCCACAATTCTATGACATGTTAATCTCAGTAACAAAGCACAAGGTGAATTAATTGACTTGCCTAAGATCACAGAGGAAATCTAAAACTGCGAATTGCACCCAAGTCTTCCTACTCCCCGTCTAATGCCCGTTCCACTAGACCATTCAGAATGAAGCAGTGACTGTGCCTTGCTAAGGGTCACAAGAGACTCCTACATTTTAAGATGCCCCTAGACAATTGACAAGGCATCGGGGAATCCTCAGACTGGCCTAGGGAACGACCTGTTACTCATGACCTAGAAGAGAACATAAACCAGACGCACAACACTTTGCACACGGAGCAATGTACCAAGGCTCGTGGTGGATTCTCCATCACTGACAATTTTTAAATCAAGATTGGATGTTTTTTGAAAAGATCTGCTCTAGGGATTGTGATGGGGGGCGTTCTCCGGCCTATGTTATCCAGGAGGTCAGACAAGCTGATCACAATGGTCCCTTCTGGCCTTGCAATCTATGAACCTTAGTCCTGATTTAAAATCTGAACTCCAGAGAACCTGGCTGTCTAGAGCCACACGACACAACTGCATTAAACTTCTTAACGGTGGAATTTTTAAAAACACCACAGTTACTTGAGTTGTGCTGGAAAATAGAGGTAGTTGGGTATTTTTCAACAAGCTGTTTTTCACTGAAAAATGCCAAGTTGTCAAAAATTAGACGATTAGGAAAAGAGGGTTGGTTTCACTGAATCTCCTGACTCCAAATTTATTGGAGGAAAAATATTTTCAATTTTTTTTAAACAAAATGTTTTGACACATTCAAACCAGAATGTTTTGGGGCTTTTGAGCCGGAACAACATTTTCTTTTGACATTTTTAGGAATGTTAAACGTGAAAAAAGGTCACCATCAAAACATTTTGAAATTATCGAAACCAACGGTTTCATTGGATGCAGAATGAATTTTTGGTTTGGTTTATTGACTCTTGACAATTTTCTAGAGTTTGACTCTTCATCTTGATTTGGGATGGGATAAAATTTTGAAATCTGCCAAATTCTCATGGATGGGAAAGGAGTTTCCCACCTAGTTCCACTCCAAAGCCACCCAGACACTTTTGAAAATCACATCCTCTGGGCCCACTTGTGTAGAACGAGGCATCTCCAAGCTCTGCCTATACACCAGCTCAGCTGAGTCTCCAGGGTTGGCAACTCCTGCAATTTTTTGGCACTGTATTTGTTGCTTTTCGGCAAACCCCGGTTCTTGGAATGAGCTGATCTGAGATCCTCAGCTTTCTGCTGTGTTATTTTTTTAAGCAAGTTTCTAGCCCCCAGTTTCATGGCGTAAAGCTTAAAATGGTGACTCAAGTTCTCCTGAAATACTCACAAACCAGAAGGCAACAAAAAAGAACCCAACATTTTTTAAGCACATTTCATTTCTTTCATGATTTTTGTACATCTGGAGTTGACAGTAGTGGGTCTCGGGCTGTCACAGACTTGTAGATTCCAAGACCAGAAGGGATCTCTGTGAGAATCTCAGCTGACCTGTATAACACAAGCCGTAGGACTGCCCTGGATTAATCCCTGTTGGAATCAGAGCAGATCTTCTAGAAAAACATCCAATCTTGATATTAAAAATTGCCCGTGATGGAGAATCCACCATGACCCTTTGTAAATTGTTCCAATGGTTAATTATCCTCAGTTAGAAATTTGCACTATTTCTAGACAGAGTCTGTTACCTGTTTACAGGTATTTATTGCACTATATACTCATTTGATTACAAGGTGTAAGAAGTAGGTAACAAGCTTACTAGTATGCAAATATTAGTTAGTGTTCATATCCTTTATCTGTAGTTCTACATGTGTCTTTGCCTCACTGTATATTCATGGCTATTTCCATTAGTTGCCTCTTTGAAATTAAATACAATTTAATCCTCTTGTTCAAAATGGACTGGGGAGTTGTGAATAAAGCAGATTTCACTGTCACACTGACTCCACTTGGACAGCCTCTGTCATTATCATAATTGGACTGAACCATTTTTTGCCTTTGCTTAGACTTCAGCAAAAAAAATTCACCTTTAGGCAGGAGCTCAGACATGACAGTTTTCAGCCCAAAAGGAAGAGTTCAGTAGGTGGTGAGCTCGAGGAGTCAGTGATATTCTCATGAACTCCGTCAACAAAAATGAACTCTGCCCATTCCGCATGCCAGAATGAGAAGCCACTCTCAGGAGCTGGTGCACATGTTCAAAAGGTGATCATGCCATGCATGATCCCTGGACTCCCTGGGTTTAGATAAAACAAGTTTATTATAGAAAAATATATTTTAAGTGACTACAGGTAATGAGGCATAAAAGTCAGAATTGGTTACAAAGAAAATAAAAAGATAAACCACATGCTAATACTCAACAAGCTAAATGAACTTTAAAGCAAAACATTTCTCTCACCATAAGCGTCCAGCAGTCTGGCTGGATTGCTTCAGCCAGGACCTCCCACACAGTTCAATGATGCTTCCTTTGTCTTTCAAGGATTGTAGCTGCGATGAGGGGAGAGAAGTAATTTGTGTTGTGTGTATTCTCTATTTTTAAACAACTCTCCCTCCTTTGAGGATTATCTCCAGCTGGGATTCAGGCAACAGCCAGTCTGTTTACACAGGACGTCCAACTGTTTCCGTTGCCAATATTTAAAGTTCTTGCTCACACTCTTCTTTCTGCCAAAGAATGGCCACTTAACTAGATGATAGTCCATGATAGTTCATTTGATTATGCTGATATCTGCCTGGGGCACCAGTGTGTCTTTGTCTCTGAAGAACAGGTTTGGGCCTGATTTTCTAACTCTGGAGTATGTCATAGCGATGTTATGCAGTAGAATCTTATAAATGTACAAACAATGATACTTCAAATATTTTACCTGGACAATAATGTTCAGCAGATTATGAGTTCTCAAATGATAACGTACAAGGCATACTTTGTACAAAACTTATCATTAACTTGTAAAAAGGATGAACATAGGGGTACAGTCTGTCCCACCCACAATTAAGCTGGCTGCACCAGATCAATAATCATCCTGTGACTCTCTCAGACTCCTGGAACAAAGCCATATACTGTGGTCATGGACATTCAGCACTATGGACCTCCGCCATCTAAATGTATTGTTGTTGTCAATGTCTGCCTGGAAAATCCAGAGCCCAGCCAGCTTCCAGGTATTATGATGTATATTACTATAAACCCAGAGATCCTGGTAAAGGTCTGGGTCCCATTATGCCGGGTGCTGCACAGACACACAGTGAGACAGTCCCTGCCCCAGCTGAGAACAGGGTCCCATTGTGCTGGGTTGCACAGACACACGGAGACACAACCACAGTCCCATCCTCCTGCATACTGCACCCACATATGAGCTTTCTAATTCCCAAAAGGTTAACATGCTTTGAGCTGTAGATAACACAGAGCTGTGTTGCAATTTGACTTTATTTTCCCATTTAATGCTAGTTTATGGCATTACATTTTCCCATTTGTATAGAGAAAGGCAAGTCCTGTTGTGTTTGTGAGAACAGTGACATCTGGTGGCTATGCCAGGTACTACAATGTATAAAATGCAGTAAAATAAGTTTTTATTTGCTAATTTGCTGCTTTGTGATGTAAAGGGCTTGGCAGTTAAAAAAAAATTTTTTTTTGCTCTCTTAGATCAGTAATATCAATTTTTATAATTTGTAAAAGTTTTATTTGGTCAATATTTTTGAAAACATAAGTTGGTTTGTTTGGGCATTTTTGACCAGAAAAATCCCCCTTTTCTCAACATCAATATTTTTCATTTAGAATAATCTCTTTTTAAACTTTACCACTATTTTTAGCGAATTTTCCCTTGAACATTTGTTGTTTATTGCTTTCCTTTTGTAAACTAATTTTTTTTAAAATATGAAATAAATAAAAATGCACCATGTGACTAAGGTGCCAAAAACATTAAAATATCCTTATTCTGAAAATGAAAGATGATAAACTCTACAAAATGACAATTGATTAAAAATGGGAAATGAAGAGCAGTGGTTAGAAATTACAAATGATGCAAAATTCACAAAAATATGAGAAACGCGTAGTCGTGGTTAGCAATGTTCTGATTTGTTTGGTCAGAAAAAGCCAACTCATTAAAACTGAAACTGTTCAAGAGCCGTTGTCAGCTTTCATGAAACACCTGATTTGAAGAACATTGGGTTAAAAAAGTTCCAAGGTTGTCAAGGAGATGCTGAAGGAGGAATTGTCAGAAAAGCAGAAGACGACCCAGGAGAGCAGAGGTGATGGCAGAGAGACCAGATCCAGGAGAACAAGGATGTGAAAGTGTCCCTCCCACTGAGCTAGGTGGAGAACAAGGGAACTGAAGTATTGGGCGTGAGAGGCAGAAAGCAGAAGTGGGGGGTGAAGAGAAGGGGGTGAAGGAGCCAGGGAATCAATGATGGTGGAAGGGGATACAGGGGGAGGAAGAGGTGTGTTCTTGCTGGACCCGAGTCAGGGATGCAGTGTTTACATCCATGAGATGTGCCTTTGCCCTTGGGCCTGATTTGCACATGCATTTACCCGAGTTGAAGACACAAATAGCTGGTTTGAGGTGGCACGTACGTCTCCACAGGCACATCCGCTCCTGGAAGTCTGGCCCGAAGACTGAAACCCAAGGCAGTGTACTGGTCTGTTACAGGAATGAGTGTCTCTAATGCCACTGTTTATAGCGGCACGGCTTCCTTCTGGCAAATCCATTTGAATTCAGCACTGCAGGTTTCAGAGTGAATCCGATTCCCTTTTATCAACCCGCAGCTGTTCACGTCAGCAGGACCCATTACTGGGAACCTGTAAAACAGGAGAAAGGAAGTCAATGAGCCAAATTCAGACCCTCAGTAACTCTGCTGAAATCAATGGAGTTGATTACATCAGGGACAAATTTGTCCTTAATGTGCTTAGATTAAATGAAAGGAACCTAGAGTAGTTGGGTCTTCGTTCTAATCCAATGGGCAGTTTGAATTCTTTCCTGAGCTCTGTGTAGCACATGCTAGCACAGGGTAGCTCTTTGTCCCCATCTAGTGGCTACACCATAGATAGAGGTTTATGAAGCTGCTACTGGAGCTAAGCAAATACTTTTTTTTCAGTTTTGGCGCTAAACTGACAAAAAAATGGTTTGGTTCAAACCAAAACTAATTTTTCCCCCTAGGTTTTTCTTTCTGTAATGAAAAACTGAACAGGAAAAAAAATCATTACGAGTCAAAAAACATCCCTACATTAAATGAAATGCAAATATATACACATTATTTTTTGTTTTGTTTTGGGAATTTTTACATCTTTTTTTAATACACGGCTAAATTTTGACACAAAGCATCATTTCAAAATGAAAAGTTGCAACACTGCATTTCAAACAGTCAAGCAAACCATTTTAACTTTTTTGGTGGGGAAAAATTGGCAGCCAAAACTATTTGCTAATTTGAGATGACTTCACAAACAGTTTACTTGCCCTGAAAAATACATTATTTTTTCCAATGAATTTACTGGTCACTGACAAAAATTCACCGTTGTAGTTGCTAGAGTCTCTGCATTCAGAGTTGGCCCTGGAGCTGAAGCAATCTTGCTGTTTGGGTTGTTTAGATACACGGCTACATGTGTTCAAGGCCTATGAATAGCTAAACCAGAGGGTGCCATTACATATGCTTTAAAAAAAAAAAAATAACAACTAGGCAACACTCACAGAGTTTGGTCTAACACGGAGCTGTCCACCCAGGTCCAGTTCTTCCCTGGTGATGTAACACTGAGCCCGAGCCAGACATGATATTTACCCTGTGTGATGTTCTGTATGAACTCCTGTGGGGTGAAGACAAAGGGTGAGTACAACCTGCTAGACCTCGAGGATTCTTTGCTTCAGCCAGCAAACTTGACAGACTGTTCTCAAAACAGGCACTTGAGTATTTAGGACTTGTCTACACTAGAATTTCTTTTGTTCTTATAAAGTCCCAGCATTTCTACCATCTGTGTAGCAGCACCAGTGGGAGCGCTCATGTAAACGGGGCTCAGGGCTAGATGACAGGGTGGGAGTGCCAAGTGTCTAGGGGAATTAGGAGCAGAAGCAACAGTGACAGTCACTTGTCACCCCATTGACAGGGACTTATGCTCCTAACTCCCTTTTGAGCTTCTGAAAATCACACCCAGAGCGGTTAATATACCTCTCTGCCTCCCGCTCTGCTGTTCCCGTGCTTGGATGCTGATGGGGAAGGGGCATCCATCAGCATGAGGCAGGAGGAGGAATAAGCAGAGGCAGTGGAAACAGACGGGGTTGGGACTCTCCTGGCTTTCCCATCCCCCTGTTGCTGGGGAGCAAAGCGTGTGGGAGCTACGCCAGCCATTATGCTGCATTAGCATCCTCAGGAAGAAATTTCCTTCACCTCTTCACATCTGGGACCATGTAACCAGTGACCCCCTCCAGCAGAAGTCTCGCCCTCTCTGTTTTACTTTACCATCTCCTCCTGGTCTTGGATCACTAGCTTTTGAGAGCTCTTCGCTGAGCAGTCATTACGGCTCTCCTTCCAGTTTTTGCTGTCTTTGGAAAACCAGTAACACTTTCCCCTGCGTGACAGCCAGTCCATGGGGCAGAGTTTGCAGCCGGAGCCGTCTGGAGAGAGATGGGGCCAGATACAGCAGTAATGATTGTTAGCCCCAGGGAACGTTCTTACAACAGCTCATAGATTTAGGCACTATCGGTGATCCCATCCGGAGCCTCTCTCAATATTTAACAATGAGAGCTGGGCAGAACATTTTCCTCAAAACCGTTTTCCAGTAGAAAAGCTGTTTCAACAAAATGTTCTCATGAAACCGTGTCAATTCTGACACATTCTCACAGAAAAAGAAGTTCCAGAATAATAAGTTTTTTATTGTGGAAAATGTTCAGTTCTGAACATTTCAAAATTTCACTTTGAATTTTATTTTATGGATTCTCATTTTTATATGATTGATATTATTTTTACATTGTTTCATGATGTGTCATAATACGTTGAAAGATTCTGTGATTTAATTTTATAATTCATTAAGGGCAGTTGCTACTTTGTGCTGATCGAAACCAATGTTGATAAACTGCAGAGGGTTCAGAGAAGAGTCACGAGAATGATCGAAGGATTAGAAAACCTGTTGCACAGTGAGAGACTCAAAGCGCTAGAGCCATTTAGCTTAACAAAGAGAAGGTTAAGGGGTGACTTGATCACAGTCTGTAATATTTCATAATGGGCTCTTTGGTCAAGTGGAGAAGTATAAGGTGATCCAATGGCTGGAAGTTGAAGCTAGACAAATTCAGATTAGAAATAAGGTGTACATTTTTACCAGTGAGGGTAATTAACCATTGGAACAACTTACCAAGGGTCGTGGTGGATTCTCCATCACTGACAATTTTTAAATCAAGGCAGGATGTTTTTTGGAAAGATCTGTTCTAGGAATTATTTTGGGCAGTTCTCTGGCCTGTGTCATACAGGAGGTCAGACTAGCTCAGCGGTTCTCAAACTTCATTGCCCTGCGACCCCCTTCTGACAACATCTGGTCGACTTTTCTTTTCTAGATCAACGTGTCTCCGGTTTGTGCTGTAATGAAACAGTCTGGCACTTTGTGTCAAACTCTTTTCATTGCATGGCAAGGAGGAGACACTTTGATCTCAGTGTCAAACTGTTTCATTGTTTAATTATGACACAAAGTGGCACAGTTTCAACAGGAGAGATTTCCCCTACACGACTCAATAGCCCAGGGTTGGGGGCACTCCCCTGGGAGAGCTGGGTGCAATCCCCAGGTCCAGATCAGGCAGAATTCAAACCTGCGTTTCCCACATCCGGACAGAGGGCTGTAGCTAGTGGGTATAATAGAGAAGCGCTACCAGCCAGAATCCTGCTCTGTGCAGCCCCAGCTGTCCTTGATGTTAGACACCTACAGGGTTAAGTGGCCGCTGGGAGTGGGTGTTGAGGATCCCAGCAATATCGAAATGTTGGACTTAGGCTCCTCAAGTGGCAGTTAATCATCTAAGTCCCTTTGTGGATCTAGCCACAGGGTCCTCACTCAGCGTCACCCACTGTCACTATCTGTACCCTCGAGCGTCACCCAGAACCACCCGGGCATTGTCAGCCACAGGCATCAGCCAGAACTAGCGCTGCACACTCAGCCTCAGCCATACGCGGCTACCTCCGCGCTGCCCCTGATCTCCGCTCCCCCCGCAGGAGCAAAACCTGCATGACGCCCTCAGCCCTGACAAAGCAGAGCCACTTGCTTCCCAAACACACGTGTGACAGGCAGACGTGCTGCTGGTGTTTCAAGAGAGCATCTGAGGTCACTGCTCAGGTTTCTGTGTGAGAGGCAGAGGTGAAAGTAAGCCGGTACGGTCCGGTACGGCGTACCGGCAAGAGCCAGTACGCTGTGCCGGACCGCACCGGCTTCTGCGGCGGGGATTTAAAGTGGCCAGGCTGGGGCCGGAATTTAAAGGGCTCCTCTGAGCAACCTGCCAGCGGCCGGGCTCGGGGCCAGCATTTAAAGGGCTCCTCCGAGCTCCCCGCTGCGGTGGGGAGTCCAGAGGAGCCTTTTAAATCCTGCCCGCAGCTCGGCTGCCGGGCTGGAGCCGGGATTTAAAGGGCCCGGAGCTCCCCGCAGCTGGGAGCTCCAGGCTCTTTAAATCCCGGCCCCAACCCGGCAGCTGAGCTCAAGCGGGGATTAAAAGCATCCGGATCTCCCGTGGCTGCGGGGAGCCCCAAGCCCTTTAAATCCCGGCCCCAGCCTGGCCGCCGGGCTCAGGTGGGGATTCAAAAGGCCCGGAGCTCCCGCGGCTGCGGGGAGCCCCGAGCCCTTTAAATTGCCCCCACAGCTCCAGGGGCCGGGCTGGGGCCGGGATTCAAAGGACCTCTGCAGCTGGGAGCCCCTGGGTTGATTTAAAGGCCCTGGGGCTCCCAGCCACAGCCGGTGCCCCATGGTCTTTAAATCTTGAGAGGCCACGCCTCTTCTGGTTGAGGCCACACCTCTTCCGGATGAGGCCACGCCCCCTCAGGACTCCAGCAGTACCGGTAAGTCCTTGAAGTTACTTTCACCCTTGATGAAAGGTGGGTGAAGTTGGATGCCTAGTGCTTTCTGGTATCCGTTGGAGGTGGGAGTGAAGGCCCTTAGAGACCACTTAGAGACCATATGACTGTGCCTTTGGGGGGATGGCTACGGGGTACCCTGATGAAATCTGAACTATCACTAAATACGGTCTTTGGGGTGTTCTTTGAACTAGTATCTTAGACTAACCTGTCCTGCTCACTAGAGCCCGGGGTGGGGGGGGTGGGGAATTCAGCACATAGTAAATTTGCCAAATAATGCATTTTTTTTGCACTCAAGCTATTCACAATTTTGGGTTGAATTACACATATCGTTTTGGCCCCAACTTTGTTTTTTTTTCCTGGAAAAAGACAAAATGGTTCATTTCAGCCATATCAAAATGTGTCATTTTGATCTCTCATTTTTGAAACAGTATTTCAACTTCCAGTCTGGCTATTATAAAAATAAATGAATTTTAAAAGAGTGAAATACCTCTGAAAAATGTAAAAAAAAAAAAGTTTTAGGTTGACAAAATGAAGCCAAAATGAAGTTTTTAATTTTTTCCAATACATTGAAAATTTTCCAAAAAATCCAGTTTTGGTTTGAACTGAACTGTTGTTTATTTTTTCTCTCCCCTGCCTCCCTTTGCCCCTTTTTTTGGTTCAACGCCTGAACCAAAAAATCAATTATTCGCTCAGCAATCCTGCTCAATTGCCCTGTCTGACCACTGGAGGTCACTGTGCCCCACAATCCCCACTGAGAGGTGTCTGCCGTTGGTGCTAGTTGGCCGGCAAACATTGTCCAAGTTAGATCCAAAAGTATTTGCTTGTCTGTCCATAGCCAGCACTTCCCCCCTTCCCCTGATGCCACCAGACTAGAAATTCAGGCACCCAATGTCTGCCCTACCTCCAGCCGCTGCTAGGACTGGGGAGGCTTGGAAAGAAATTTCCTTCCTCTGATCCCACTTGGATGAGGGAGGTCGGATATGACCGTGTCTCCTATCCCTGGCCAGGGCTTTCTCTGATGGCCTGGTCTCTGCTGGGATCTGGTGCCAGATGCTAATATCCATGTTTCTGCTCCACCTTCCTGATCCACCTCTGGCCTCCTTCCCACTGGTGGGGATGGGGAAAGATGCCCCAGGCTCATCTTCTCCTGGCCTGAGGTTGGAGGAAGGAGACTCTCTCTCAGCAGCACCACTTCTCACAGACTCATAGAAATGTCGGGCTGGACGGGACCTTGAGAGGTCATAAAGTCCAGCCCCCTGCGCTGAGGCAGGACCAACTAAACCTAAACCGTGCCTGACAGGTGTTTGTCCAACCTGATCTTAAACACCTCCAATGACGGGGATTCCACAATCTCCCTTGGAAGCCTGTTCCAGAGCTCAATTACCCTCAGAGTTAGAAAGTTCTTCCCAATATCTAACCTGAATCTCCCTTGCTGCAGATGAAGCCCGTTACTTCTCGTCCTGCCTTCAGTGGCCATGGAGAACAATTGATCCCCGTCATCTTTATAACAGCCCTTAACATATTTGTTATCCTTGGAGGAAATATGGGAGCAGATCCCCTTCTTGCCTCCCCCATCCACAGTGCCCCCCCTCTGGCCTCACTGAGTGAGAGAAAATCTCCAGGGCCCCCTGAGGCTGGGATAGGAGGAGGAAAGAGGCTAGCAGGCTGGTCTGCCCAGGGCCTGCCTCCTTCAAACAGGCCCCCCTCCGCCTACGCGGTGCATGGAACATGCCGAGGGGCTCAGAGCCACAGTGAGTTGCGGTTACCTGCTGAGGGGCTCTGGGCTGAGTGACACAGGCTCTGCTTCAGGCGAGACACCAAGTCCTCCAGGCTCCTGTTGCATTCTCTGCCGGGGGAGTGTCTCTGGGCGACACCGCTGCTCTCGGGGACCGATGAGACTGCGCCAGTGTCCGTCTGCAGGGAGCGGCCCTGGAAAACTTCCAAGCAGCAGACAAGTGAGTTGTTGTTACTGTTGCTGTTATGGCCGCAGGAGCTCGGGTTGTGCACTTTAGGGGTCACTGATGCATAAGCTCCCAGGGGTCCCAGGGCTTTTCTGAGGTCCCTTGTGCTGCACAGCAGCTGCCCCTAAGGAGGGCTAATGGCCAGGACACCTGTCCAGACCATGCAGTCCTAGGGTTGCGGCTTGGACTATGGGGGTTTCCCCAGGGCCGAGGCAGGAACAAGGAACAGGGTGAGAGTGCAAGAACCACAGAGGATACCAGCTTCTTGGTGACTAGCACTGGGGCTTCTGCAAGGGGGTGTTGCCAGGAACCAAGATATCTATCTATCTATCTATCTAGTAAATAAACAAATTGCACTAGGTCTAGAGAGTCAGCTGAGTTTTTTCAGAAAGATAGTGAGCATTTGCCAGTCTTGTTCGAAACCAGTGTCCAACTTCAGGATGAACAAGTGACAATGCACTTAACATTGGCCTCCAGTTTGTAGTGTGTGGTATCTCTTGCTTATGTAACCCTTCTGCCCATCTAAGTTGGCAGCAACAAGGGCCGGGTTCTGTATCTAGGGGTCCGTTTCAATAGCGCAATGCAAAACCGGCTTGAGCCCCCACCCAGTGACCTGGGACAATTACATACCACCCCCTGGGCGCCTCTAAGAGGCAATATTTCCCCTCTCGCAAGCACGGAGTCTGAGTGTAGCAGAAAATGTTTAATAACATGAGGTAAACGACATCAGCATTAAATTGGAAAAAACACCACAAACAGGATTCATAACACAAACCATGAACAAAAGACCCACCCCAGCAAATTGGGCCGTGTCCTTTCCCTTTGGTTCTTGAATCCAGCAACCCAAAAATCACCCAGAGTTCCCAAAGTCCAACACCCCCAAAGTCTTTTGGGTCCAGCAATCACCCAAAGTCCCAAAAGTCCAACAACCCCCAAAGTCTCTGTCCCTGGTCAGTGCAGCCCCAGAGTAAAAGGGGGGCACACAGGGTGTTAAGGGGCACCTTACGTGATCCGAGGCCGACCGGACATCTCTCCATGGCGTTCTGCCGCAGCCTTCACCATGAGCCAGTAAACTTCCTACCGTCCCACGAACTGCTCTGCTCTATGAGCTGCTCCACCCACCGACCTGTGAGCCGCTCCAGCCCTCCTTGCAAATGGCTCCACTCGCCATTCCTCAGGCCGCTCCAACCATCCCCGCAAGGCTCCGCGCCGCTCACTGCTCCGCCAGCCGCTTAGCAATATAGCTTCAGGCTCCCCCACTAGCTAACACAGCACTCAGTGATCTCAGCTCTTAGTAACTTTAGCTCTTTTGTGATTTCAGCTCATAGTAGGGGAGCCCCAGTGCTGGTGCACCATTGGCCCAAAGTGAATTCAGCTCAGCAGCCTGTAACTAGACTCCTAATAGAATCAAAGTTAGCTCTGACATTCAACAGTGGAGAGAGATGAGCAATTGGTGTTTCAGGCTCTCAAAGAGGGACCCCCATATTATCAGGTACAAATATAACTTAGAGAATTTTTTCACTTCAAGGTCCCAGAAACAAAGGCAAGGTTTTCATCTCGAGGCCAAAAGACCAAAAACATCAGACACTTGATCACGGCCTTGAATAGACAAAGAGACTACCTACACTTGACCAGAGCTCAAAGAGCTTATCCCCAACTTCTCTCACTTCACTGGGTTGTGGAACCCATGTCCCTTGTCTAGCGAGAGCTATTTAGGTGATGGTGAGACCCTCTGTCATAAAACAGTTTCATTGTCCTTGATTCACATAATCAGGGTAACAACACTTTATTCCTCCTGCCCCAATAACAGAGAAACTGGGGATCCCACCCCATCCAAAGTAACCACTATCAATTGCTGTTGTCTCATGCCAGGCGGGTGGGTGTGCCTATGCAAACAAGATCAGCCCCTGGAGTTCTTTTCTACACTCACCATAATTCACCACCAGATGTCAGGGTAGAGCTCATCCTGACTCTGCTTACACTTAAATAGAAAATATGGTGCAATAGCCATGTTGGTTCACATAAACTGAGTTGTGTCTCCAGCATTCTTAACAGCCTCATTAAGTTCTTCTAAAATTGGCTTTGACAGTGACTGGCTTATAAGGCTTTCTGCATGTTGACGCAGTCCAGAGGCATGGTGTTTTGCAGCCTTTTCATATAGGTTGTCAGTATTGGCTTAGCTAATCAGTCTGGCAAACCAAGCACCTCCACTTTTACTATATAAATCCATGACATGCCCACATCTCGAATACTGCGTGCAGTTCTGGTCACCTCATCTCAAAAAAGATATATTGGAATTGGAAAAGATTCAGAGAAGGGCAACAAAAATGTTTAGGGGCATGGAACAGATTCCATATGAGGAGAGATTAAAAAGACTGGGACTTTTCAGCTTTTGAAAAGAGACGACTAAGAGGGGATATGCTAGAGGCTTATAAAATCTTGGCCATTGTGGAGAAAATGAATAAGGAAGTGTTATTTACCCCTTCACACTTAACACAAGAAGCAGGGGTCACCCAATGAAATGAATAGGCAGCAAGTATTTCTCTACACAACGCACAGTCATCCGTGGAACTTTTTGCCAGGGATGTTGTGAAAGCCAAAATTATAACAGGGTTCAAAAAAGAACTAGATAAGTTCATGGAGGATGGGTCCATCAATGGCTATTAGCCAGGATGGGCAGGGATGCAACACCATGCTCTGAGTGTCCCTAGTCTCTGTTCGCAAGAAGCTGGGAGTGGACAACAGGGGATGGATCACTCGATGATTCCCTGTTCTGTTCATTCCCTCTGGGGCACCTGGAATCGTCACTGTCGGAAGACAGGATACTTGGATAAATGGACCATTGGTCTGACCCAATATGCCATTCTTATATAAAAAATAATTATAATAATCAAAAAGTTTAGTACATAAACTCTCCAAGATAATGACCTCTTGAGATAGTGACTAAGTGAGATAATGACCTTGGCAAATAATGCATTTCAAAATCTTGGCCTACTAGGAAATGTATATTTATATAAGTTTCCCAGTCACAAATCTAGCATCCTGGAGCAAAGTCACTAAAACATAATCCAATGCTCTGGCTGTTGTTGTTTGTTGTGCCGCCGTTCACTCTACCGCTCCGTCTCCAATGGCCCTGCACTGTCATCTTCTGCTGCCACCTGCCACTGTGACCTCTGCGAGTTGGTCCCTCGAGGTTCCACCAGCGCTCAGTGATTTCAGCTCTCAGTGGGGGAACCTCGGTGCTAGTGCAGGCTGGGCCGTCTCTTCCACAGAAGTGCTGTTCTGCAGCAGGTCTAAGCACTTGGACCTGGTTATCAGTGATTTCAGCTCTAGTGGTCACTTAACAAACCAAAAGACTCACTATGAAGCCTAATCATCTCTCTCTAAACAGGAGAGAGGGGCAGGTCAAATCATGCCTCTGACTCTTAGGCAGAGCCCACACCACCAAGCAAAACACCTGTGCCCCACCCTCTCTCTCTGCACTAGGATCTGGCATCCAAACCTCCTGCTTAGTGAATGCAGTTCAGTTGAGGGTGACCAGAGCTTAATTTGTAACGAAAGAGGTGCCGGGGCTCAAGCAAGTTTGTTACTTTCATAACTGATGTGACCAGCCCAGAGGTTCCAAGGCTCTGAAATGCCGAGCCTAGAGGTGCCGGGGCTCAGCACAAATTAAGCACTGGGGGAGACCCCCTCATTCAGTCAGGCTAGGTACAGTTCTGCTGCCCTTTACTCAGACAATCAGGAGAACAACATTTCATGACCCCACATTTAATACTTCACGTGATTTGTAACCCAACACCAGCCAAAAGCAATCACTTGTGCAGCACAGCTCTGTCTGCTGGATACCTCGGCAGAGTAGGTGTGTTCATGTAAATACAATCTGGTCCTGAAGCCTTCACCCCTCCCCGGCTCATCACTAGCTGTCAGGGGAGAGCTCAGTCAGACCTTGCTTCCAAATCATCATTTTAAATTATAAGGTAGGCCAATATAGCCAAAACAAATGTGCCGACATTGTCATAAATAACAGCTGCGTGAGGAAGCTAGTCTTTGTTCAGACTTTTCAAACCCATTGTGCTTTCTCAGGTACAAGTATTTTCTCATATACTGTGTAGCTTTTAAAGTGGGTATTAATGTTTGAATTTCAATTAAAATTTCCAACCAACAACTAAATTGGCAACACTGCATGTAATGGTGGGGGGGACGAGTGTTGGGGAAATTCACAGGGGGTCTAGGAAAACCCCTGGGAGGGTGATCAATTGTTCTCCATGTCCACTGAAGGCAGGAGGAGAAGTAATGGGCTGAATCTGTAGCAAGGGCGATTCGGGTTCAATATTAGGAAGAACTTTCTAACTGTGAGAGAAATTAAACTCTGGACCAGGCTTCCAAGAGAGGTTGTGAAATCCTCATCACTGGAGGTGTTTAAGGACAGGTTGGATCAGGGCCGGCTCCAGGCACCAGCTTAACAAGCAGGTGCTCGGGGCGGCCAAGGGAGAGGGGCGGCACCTGCGGCAATTCGGGGGCGGCAGGTCCCTCACTCCCTCTAGGAGCGAAGGACCTGCCGCTGAACTGCCGCCACCAATCGCGGCTTTTTTTTTTTTTTTTTTTTGCTTGGGGCGGCAGAAATGCTGGAGCCGGCCCTGGGTTGGATAAACACTTGTCAGGGATGGTCTAGGTGTATTTGGTCCTGCCTCATTGCAGAGGGCTGGACTTGATGATACTTATTCCCCATTTTGTAGCTGTGCATTTGATTTTTTCTTCCTAAGTATAGCAATGTGCACTTGTTTTTACTAAAAAGAACACGAGTACGTGTGGTACCTTAGAGACTAACAAATTTGAGCATAAGCATAAATTTGTTAGTCTCTAAGGTGCCACAAGTACTCCTGTTCTTTTTGCGGATACAGACTAACACGGCTGCTACTCTGAAACTTGTCTTTACTGAATTTCATCATGTCAATTTCAGACCAATTCTCCAATTTGTCAAGGTCGTTTTGAATTCCGATGCTGTCTCCAAAGTGCTTTCAACCCCTCTCAGTGTGGTGTCATCCGCAAAATTTATCAGCAGACGCTCCACTCCATTGTCCAAAGTCACTAATTACTTCTGAAAAGTGTGGTCTAGGGCCTCACAGGGGAGGAAAAACACTCTTAAAAATGTAGGAAAATGGGATTGTAAATAGAGCTGGTCGAAAATTTTCTTTTTTATTAAAAATTTCAAAAATATAAAAACTATCTGTTTTCACACTAGACATATTTTGTTTTATATATTTTTCCTGGGTTTTGAAAACCACAGAGCCTCTTGTGTGAGACACAACAGGAGAGTATCAAGAATTGACCAGCACATTCATTGTATCAAGGAGTCGGATTAAAAACACCTTGTGCCAACATATTACAACCTGCGCCAATCAAAATCTACACAGTGGATTTTGACCAGCTTTAATTGTAAATGGTCTGACGGTCAAGAGAACCCAGTAGCAATGATACTTTTAGCTTGTTTTTCTGTTTTTAAATTGACTAGATTTAACGGTGATGGTCTCTTTAAGGACCCTAATCAGGAAACCACTGAAGCACATCCTTAATTTTAAAAGCGAACATATGTGTTTACCTGAACTGGGGCCTGTCCATTTCCTGCTCAGGGGCCTTTTCTTCCTGACGTTACTAATGATGTGGTAGCTGAATATAGGACAGCAGTTCTCAAACTGTAACCCATGATGAACCAGAGAGCACTTGGTGGTAGTAAAAGCTGGTCACATAGCTATTCGCGTAGCTGAAGTCCAAGTATCTTAGTTCAACTTATCTGGCCGTCCTCACGGTGGCAAGTCGATCGCCACGGCTCCCCCGTCGACTCCGCTTACTCCTCCTGCCGAGGTGGAGTACGGGCGTCGATTCGGGGATCGATTTATCGCGTCTAGATGAGACGTGATAAATCGATCCCCGATAGATTGATTACTACCCGCCAATCTGGCGGGTAGTGTAGACGTGGCCAATGTAAACTAACTGTCTCGCGGCCCACCACCAGATTACCCTGATGGGCCGCGTATGGCCCGTGGGCTGCAGGTTGCCCACCACTGGTCCACGCTGTGGTGCACAGCTACATGTGTCAGGGAACGGTTCTGGCCGGGGGAGGCGGTGGGGTGAGGCTCGGTAGCAGGGAATTGCCAGAGACTTTCCCCACTGTTGGAGTCTCCCTCTGCAACGGGTAAAGGCTCCACAGCAGGGAGCTGCCGGAGCCTTTCACTGCTGACTTCCCGTTGCCAGAGTCTTTCCCCACTTCTGAACCTTCCCCTTTGGCGGGGAAAGACTCTGGCAGTGGGACACTACACTGTAAAACAGAAGTGTAGCTGGGAGAGACACTGCTTGGGCGAGTAGAGAGCTGTGTAGGGTGCATACCTGAGTGCGTACCCACAGGATTCAGTGTATCTTAACCCTATTCACGTGAGCAGGGCCTCACCATCTACACTGCTATTTACACCCAAGTTGGGGGGGGGGCATGTGGTGTATGTGCTCTGCACACTGCCAAAAACAGTGTGCAGTGTAGATGGACCTTCACAGGCGGACTGTGCAATGGAAAAAATTGAGAATCCCGGTCAATAAATAGAAAATAGCTAAGCTGAATTACTAAGGCATAAGAAATTTCACCACCTGCGTATTTACAAAACAGACGGGATCCAGACACTTACCCAGGATAGTCAGAATGATCACGGCTACTGTCAGAATGATGCAAACAGCCCCCAAAATCCCTAGCATGAGTTTACAGCGCTGGGAACTCAAAGGAGAATCTGTAAAACATGCAAAGTTTGGTGAGACGCCTTCAACCTTATCTTTGCCTTTTAAAATCTGGTCTCACGTTATGTCATTAGGCATTGTTAGATAATATCCATAATGCAATACAAACTGAACTTTATCATCCAACCCTACATGTGGTAATTTACAGTACAGTTGCATAGCGGGGAGGGATAGCTCAGTGGTTTGAGCATTGGCCTGCTAAACCCAGGATTGTGAGCTCAATCCATGAGGGGGCCATTTAGGGATCTGGGGCAAAAATCTATCTGGGGATTGGTCCTGCTTTGAGTAGGGGATTGGACTAGATGACCTTCTGACTCTATGATTAAATCTATGATAGCCAGTCTTGGCTTGATTTTTTTTTAAGCCTCAATGAAATCTACTAAAGTCAAGTGAAGAAAATGTTGCAGCAATTTTTCAAGTTATGGGTGAAGATTTTCAAAAGTGGCAAGTGATTCCGGGTGCTTAAATTTAGAGACCTTAAAGGGGCCAGGTTTTCGGAAAGCACTGAGCACCCGCCCTCTGAACCCTCTGCAGTTTATCAAGATCCTTCTTGAATTATAGATATCAGAACTGGACACAGTATTCTAGCAGAAGTCACATCAATGCCACATACAGAGGTAAAAAACCCCACTCTACTCCTACTCAATATTCTCCTGTTTATGGCTCCAAGAATCACATTAGCGTTCGGTTGCAGCCCCACACTGGGAGTTCATGTTCAGCTGGTCGGGAATTTGTCAACAAAACTGTTTTTGCTGGAAAATGCCGATTCATCAAAACTTCTCATGGAAGCGTATCAGTTCCAGCAAAGTTTACTCAGCTTCAGGGGTGGTTATGGCATCCCCTGGGATGTGGGGGAGCCAGGCTCACGTCCCTGCTATATCCAAGGATCTTATTTTTGTTCTGCTGCAGAATTAAAACAAATGTCGAGACTGCTACATTTTTCACAAAATGGAATTCCTGTTTCCAGCCAGCCCTAAAAATAAGATTTTCAAAAGGGACAGGTGATTCTAGGTGCTCAAATGTAGAGACCTTTGAAAACAGAGCCTATGGGAATTGAATGTCCAAATCCCATTGATTTTGATTCCATTTGGGTGTCCACATCTCTTAGGCAGCGTTGAAAATCTCAACTGTAAAGTGCAAATATCCATTTCTGAACAGGAACAGGGAAGGTCTGGTCATGGGGTCAAAGAAAAGCCTGTCTGACACACATCAGAATAATGGCGCTCTGCACTTGTGCTCTTCACTCATTCTCTCCCTGCGACATGCTCATGAAGCAAAACTTTCCAACGTCCGTACCTTGGATCCTCCCAGGTGACAGGCGGGTGGTGGTTTTCTCCTGGCATCGGAGGTTTAATACCGTGTAACCTTCTTCATCCTCCATCTTCCAGGCTTGCCCAGAAAACGATGAGAAGAGAAGAAACAAATGACCCTCCACAGACTCACCCTGGCTGACTGAGGGCTCAAGGCTGCAGAGGAAGCGCTAGCCCCACCTCGAGCTGTCAAACCACAGAGTCGACTCAGATGCAAGAGGCCAGCTAACCTGCTAGCGAGCTGCAGGGCCTGGCACGGTGAAAGGGCAAGAGGATTAGAATGTGGCTCAGAACATAACGCTCAGTGGGGGAGCACGTAAAGGGAGCAATCACAGGGCAAAACTGAACCTCCTGCCCTGAAATAAGTCGCAGGGAAGTTGCAAGCTGCAGGCAGGACCAAGAACAGCCAAGGCACTGGGGGGTTATTCTTGAGTCCGTCCCCACGCCTTGCTGCGCCTCTCAGCGATAAGAAACACATCTCTAAACATGCAATAAACGACGTCACGGGCCCAGTCCCCTGGTGGTGTAAATTGGTATAGCTCTTCTGAAGTCAACGAAGCTTCATTGATTCACACCAGCTGGATCTGGCCCCATTGAGTCCAACGAAGCTACGGACAGTTGACACCAGCTGGGGGATCTGGCCACATTGACCCCAATGAAGCTACGGCCAATTGACACCAGCTGGGGGATCTTACACAGAAAGCAACAGAAGAGGGAGAGGAGAGGAAAGAAAAAAGGGAAGGGCACAGGGGGAAAAGGGGATGACAAAGTCTCGTATCCCAGGTGGTATTCAGGATTTAGCCAGAGCTGGTGGAGGTTGCCATGTCCCCTGGCTCCCTCTCTCTGGGGGCGAGGGGGAGGAGCGGGGATGGGGTGTGATCGGGGGAGGGGCGGATCTGGATGGGAAGAGGCGAGTGTTGGGATTTGGGGGAAGGGGTGGAGTGGGGGCAGGGCCTGGGGCGGAAAGAGGCAGGGTGGGGTCTTGAGGGAAGCGGTGGAGTGATGGCAGGGTCTGGGGAGGGGGTCAAGCATCCCCTAGGTAGAGGGGAAGTTGGTGTCTATGCCTTGAATTATATCAGGAGGCCTTTTTGTTTGGACTAATTTAGGCTTTCTTTTCCCCTTGTGTACCTTTACCCATCATTTGTTGTTACAGGTTATTGTGACATTTTATAAACTTTTTACAGCTGTGGATAAATTAGGCTAAATGTGTGGTCCCAGTTATTACAACTTCTACTTTTAGTGCGCTAGCTTGATCGATGCTAGCTCAGGTATGTCTACTTGAACTGGATTTACACGTCCAGCTGTAGTGTAGACATACCCTGAGAGAAAGATTTCCACACCCCTTCAGAACGTTCCTGCACTGCTACTAAAAACACCATGAAGTGGGTTGAAATTAGTCCTTAGGGCAGTGGTCCCCACATTTTTCAGGGTCGCGCCCCCCCTTACCCCTGTCTGTGCCCCCCTCCCCCGAGCGGGGCTGCAGCTCCTGAGGTGGGGGAGACACAGACAGGGATAAGGGGGCTGAGGCTGGGGCCACATCTGAGGGCAGGCCTGGGGCTGGGAACAGAGCCGTGGCTAGGGGCCGAGGCTAGGGGCGGGGCTGGGGCCAAGGGCATGGCCGGGCTGCGGTTCAAGGGCTGAGGCTGGCGGCAGGGCCAGGCATGTGGCTGGGGGCAGGGCCGGAGCAGAGGCGGGAGTGGAGCAGGGATGGGTGCTGCTCCCTCCCTGCCCCCTGTGGGTGCTGGCCTAGGCCCTGCCACCCCCCCTGGAACATTCCTCCCCACCTGCCCCACAGTTTGGGGACCTCTGCCCTAGGGTCTCACCTTGAGACAGGTGTTTTGGGTTCTTCCTCATCCATCAGAAATTCATCACCATGAATCGTTCTTCATCCTGTACCATCCAAAGCTCACCCAGAGTCTTTTCTTTTCTTTTATAAAAGATTTAAGAACAGGAAAAGCGAACAGCTCCGACTGGTCACTTGGCTGGTTTGGTTTAGGGCTGGAGCCCACAGAGCTCCTCAAAGGTTCTGACTGAAACCACACAGGAAGCTCAGAGGATGGCCACACACGTAGGGTGACAGAAAGAGCGAGAGCTACTGCTGTTAAACTGGACCTCTCAGCTCTGTAAAATGGAGTAGAGTTGGTTTTGTGAGGTGGAAGACAAAAATGAATTGAAAGATTGACTGCAGGACAAAAATGACCCTAAAACCAGGGCTTAATTTGTGCCAGGGCTGAGCCCTGGCATCTCTGGGCCTGGCAGTTGATAGCCCCGGCACCTCTGGGCCTGGCAGTTCAGAGCCCCGGCACCTCTGGGCCTGGCAGTTCAGAGCCCCAGCACCTCTGGGCTTGGCAGTTCGGAGCCCGGCACCTCTAGGCTCGGCGGTTCAGAGCCCCGGCACCTCTGGGCTTGGCAGTCCATAGCCCCGGCGCCTCTGGGCTTGGCAGTTCGGAGCCCGGCACCTCTGGGCCTGGCAGTTCAGAGCCCCGGCACCTCTGGGCCAAGCAGTTCATAGCCCCGGCATCTCTGGGCTTGCTGCATCAGTTATGGATGTAAAAAAATTGCTTGAGCCCCGGCACCTCTTTCATTACAAATTAAGCCCTGCCTAGATCTTTATTAAGTGGGTGGAATTTTCAAGAAGCCCCTAAGTGACCTAGGAATAGAGCTGGGGGAATAACTGAGTTTTGGGTTCTGGGACAGTTCCAAATAATAATAATAATGAAAACAATTGTTTTGATTCTGAGCTATTTTAAGGGGGTTTTACATTATTTTTATAACACTGAGACATTTTTAAACAAAAAGTCATTTCAAATCGAAATATCAAAATGAGCACCCCCAGTCCTGGAGCACCAGGTGGTCGGCGAGGCCCCAGCCCTGGGCAGGTGGTGCGATTCCAGACCCAGCCCCCCTAGCCCCACAGCGCCGGGCGGGTGGCGCAGCCCCGGAGCACCAGGAGGGCGGTGCGCCCCAGCACAGAGTGCCAGGAGGGTGGTGCAGCCCCCATCGCCAGGGGATGCGAGCTCCAGCACCAGCCGCCCAGAGTCCTGACTGCAGGCCAGTCTGCCCCAGCCCTGCCCCCAGCCCTGGCCTGGCCACGGGGGAAGAGCGGGAACGGGAAGCAGGGAAGATGGGGCCAGGGGGTGGAGCATGGGCGGGGCCTCGCTGTGCTGGTTGGGGAGGCTCAGCCTCCCCCGGCCTGTGATACCCGCCGCCCCTGCTAACGTGTAACGCACTAACTGATCTGGGTAGGCCCGGCTGGTGCATTAAAGGTTCCCTAGTGTGCTTTAATGTAGTCAACACAACATTAAAACACACTACGGAAACTAACGTGCACCTGCAGGGCCTACGTGGACTAGTTAGCGATTTAGTGAGCTTCAGAAGTCACATCCCCGTAAGCGCGTATCATCTCACTGTGTAGACAAGCCCTGAGAGCAACCTCCCTTTATCTTCCAGCCCTGCTGCCTGTCTTTAATCAAAGCAAACGCTGCCAGCTGAGAGTCTGGACTCCTGCTTTGGGCGAGATGAAAGCGGCGACTTTATTAACGAATCGTAACCAATCTCCTGAGATTGTTTTAGTGTCTGACTCAGGATTTTTGGACGTTTGAGGTTGGCAGTACTGAGTCAGACCTCCTGGAGAATAACACCTCACTCTTCTCTAGTGCGTTGCAGCAGTAGAGCTCAAAGCACTTTAAAAACGCAGGCAGTATCCTTATTTTACAGATGAAGAAACTGAGGCACAGAGAGGTGTGACGTGCCCAAGGTCACCCAGCAGGCCAGTGGCAGAGCAGGGAATGGAACCCAGGGCTCCTGAGTCCCAGTCCCGTGCTTGAGCCACTAGGCTCCACTGCCAGAGATTTGTTATTATTATTTAGCATCATCGTAGTGGCATGTCCCAGGACACTGTTGCACTAAACTCTGTACAAACGAAGGGTGAAAAGACAGTCCCTGCCCCCGAAAGCTGACAATCCAAGTCTAAGCCATCCGGCTTGGATGGAATAGACACAACAAATCCTGCAGCTTTCTTGGCAGGAGGTTAGACTAGTTCAGTGGTTCTCAACTAGGGTGTAGCGGGGTGGTCACCCACTCCTGCCTGGAAGGGTTAACAACAGCCCTTGGAGAGGACTGGGGCTGGGAGCCTTAGGCTGGGCTGATTGGGGAGGCAGCCTCAGCTGTGGCCATACCACAAACAGACCCAGCTGGCCCTATAAAGGCCAGGGAAGCCACAAGCAGACACACAGTCTCTTTCTGCTTTCAGAGAGGGAGGGGTGGACGGGCGGGCGGGCCTGGCTGCTGGGAAGCTTGGGGTACCTAGAGTAAGGCAGGTCTGGGGAAAGGCCAGAGGGGCTGGGGAGCTCCAGGCTGGCAACTCCCCAGGCTGCAGGGCCTTGTCCAAGGCCCCATAGAGGTACTGGGTTGTGGAGAAAGGCAGCAGATCCAAACCCCCCTTGCCTGTGATGAGTGGCTTATACTGCAGTCTGCCCCATGGAGTGGGGGCTAGTTGGTGACTGGCAGTAGCCTACCACTGAGGTGAGGTGGGGATAGTGGGTGGGGGTTCCCTGGGGAGGGGAGACCTTGAGACTGAGGGGTGTGTGGCAGAGAGCAACACCCCAGATAACGGGGCACCGGAGTCCAGGGAGGGACATGGGGGGCCAAGCAGCAGGGAGACACCGGCCTGCAGAGGGCGCTCCAAGGCTGGCAGAGCTAATTCTTGGAAGAGACCAGCAGGAGGTGCTGCAGGGGTGAGTTCCGCATTGCTACATAGGGGTACGTGTACCCCTGGGGGTACGCAGAGGTCTTCCAGGGGGCACATCAACTCCTCTAGAGATTTGCCTACTCTTACAACAGGCTACATAAAAAGCACCAGCAAAGTCAGTACAAACTAAAATTTCACACCATGACTTGTTTATACTGCTCTATAGGCTACACATTGAAATGTCAGTACAATATTTATATTCCAATCGATTTATTTTATCATTCTACATGGTAAAAATGAGAACGGCAGCAATTTTTCAGTCATAGTGGCTGTGACACTTTTTTGTATTGTTTTGGCTGGTTTTGTAAGCAAGTTGTTTTTGAGTGAGGTGAAACTTGGGGGTACACAAGACAAATCAGTCTCCGGACAGGGGGTACAGCAGTCAGGAAAGGTTGAGAGCCGCTGGACTAGATAACCCTTGGGGTCCCTTCTGATTCTAAGACAAGCGATAAGAGGGGGATACAGACAGATTGGGGGAGGTTTACAAGAAAACGAGACAATATTAGTTAGTATGACAGGCAGCGGTAGCAGTAGTGACACACCCACTGCTTCCTGCATCTAGCCCATATTCAAATGCTGATACAATTTACAGGCTGCCTGTAGTGCTAATAATTAACACTGCCCACGTACCACAGGGCTTAGAGATCAAAGGGAATTTCCTACTCCAACCTGCCGCTCAATCCCTTAATGATGATGCTTCAAAAATGTAAAGCCATCCGGGTAGGAACAAAGAAATCAGGCCATGCCGATAGGCTGGGGGCTCTATCCTGGAACTCTGAAAAAGTCCTGGGGAGCTGAATGCGAGCTCCCGCTGTGATGCCTGGATGCGTAAACAGGGGAATCATGAGTAGGAGTAGAAGATGGTTTTACCTCTGGATTCGGCACTGGTGCCGTTGCTGCTGGAATCCTGTGTCCAGTGCTGGCGCCCACAATTCACGAAGGGCGTTGATACCTTGCAGAGGGGTCAGAGAAGGTTCAGAAGAATGATTAAAGGATTAGAAAACCTGCCTGAGAGTGACAGAGACAAGCTGGGTGAGCTGATATTTTTTATTGGAACAACTTCTGGTGGGGGAGAGACAAGCTTTTGAGGCACCCCTTCTTCAGGGCTAGGAGAGGTTCTCCCAGCGTCCCAGCAAAACGCACGGTGCAACAGATTAAGAACCGTAAGAGTGGCCATACTAGGTCAAACCAAAGGTCCATCTAGCTCAGTATCCTGTCTTCTGACAGTGGCCAATGCCAGGTTGCTTTAGAGGGAATGAACAGAACAGGTAATCATCAAGTGATCCATCCCCTGCTGCTCATTCCCAGCTTCTGGCAAAAAGAGGCTAGCGACACTTCAGAGCATGGTTTTGCATCCCTGCCTATCCAGGCTAATAGCCATTGATGGACCCATCCTCCATGAACTTATCTAGTTCCTTTTTGAACCCTGTTGTAGTCTGGGCCTTCACCAGTGGCGTAGCCAGCTTCTCAGTGCAGGGGGAGCAACCATAAAAAAGGCGCCCCACCCCTTGGCTCCTCCTCTGGCCACGCCCCCCTTGGCTCCTCCTCCGGCCGCTCCGTG
>NW_020664945.1:34336-43193 GCF_002925995.2 Terrapene triunguis | reverse complement strand
GATGGTTAGGAAGACCCGCAACACCTGTGCCAGCACTGCTTCTGTCTCCTCCACCTGCGCCTGTAGCCAGACAGAGCGCCTGAGCATGGATGCTTCTACCCAGATCCTGCTGTGGTTTTGCAGAGACTGTAACTTGCAATTTCCACTTACTGATATCCAGGCTGGGGGGACCATCCAATGTGAAAGGTGCCTGCTGGTGGAATCTCTCAGGCAGCAGGTGGGGGAGCTATAGGAGGAGGTGGCTAGGTTGAGGAGCATCCGAATCCACGAGCAATTCCTGGACAGTGTCCATGTGGAGACAGCTGAGGTAGCTGTCCCAGTACACAGGACTGCTGATATACCACTGGTGGAGGAGGAGATGGCTCAGGGTGGACACTGGCAGCTGGTTACTTCTGGCAGCAGGCAGTGCTCCACCCCTGCTCCGAACCCTCCCGCCGTGGTAATAGGTAACCGTTGTGCTCTTCTTGATACAGGAGAGAAGGAATCACCCCCTACACTAAAGGAGGAGAAGCCTCATACCCCTAAGACTGGGAGGTCTGCTGCCACCACTGCGAATAGGAAACGTAGGGTAGTGGTGGTCGGAGACTCTCCGCTGAGGGGACGGAGGCGCCCATCTGTCGCCCTGACATTTCATCTCGGGAGATATGCTGCCTGCCGGGAGCCCGTATCCGAAATGTTACGGAGGCATTGTCAAGGATTATCCAGCCCTCTGACTACTACCCTATGCTACTCATCCATGTGGGCACAAACGATACTGCGAGGTGTGACACTGAGCGGATCAAGAGTGACTACAGGGCTCTGGGAGTACGGGTGAAGGAGTTTGGAGCGCAGGTGGTATTCTCTTCTATTCTTCCTGTCAAAGGTAGGGGCAGAGACAGATGCATCATGGAGGTGAATGCCTGGCTGCAAAGATGGTGTCGCCAGGAGGGCTTTGGCTTCCTCGACCACGGGATGCTATTCGAGGAAGGACTGCTAGGCAGAGATGGCGTTCACCTTTTGAGGAGGGGAAAGACACTATTTGGACACAGACTGGCTAACCTAGTGAAGAGGGCTTTAAACTAGGTTCGATGGGGACAGGTGAGCAAAGCCCACAGGTAAGGAGATGGGTCGGAAACAAGAGGGAGTGTGGGCTATATTGGCAGAGAGAAAGGATGGTCAGGACAAAACTGGGAGGCAAGATCAAACCAGTATCTTAGATGCCTATATACAAATGCGAGAAGTATGGGTAATAAGTAGGAAGAACTGGAAGTGCTAATAAATAAACACAACTATGACATTGTTGGCATCACTGAAACTTGGTGGGATAATACACATGATTGGAATGTTGGTGTGGAGGGGTACAGCTTGCATAGGAAGGATAGACAGGGGGAAAAGGGAGGAGGTGTTGCCTTATATATTAAAAATGTACACACTTGGACTGAGGTGGAGATGGACATAGGAGATGGAAGTGTTGAGAGTCTCTGGGTCAGGCTAAAAGGGGTAAAAAACAAGGGTGATGTCATGCTAGGAGTCTACTACAGGCCACCTAACCAGGTGGAAGAGGTGGATGAGGCTTTTTTTAAACAACTAACAAAATCATCCAAAGCCCAAGATTTGGTGGTGATGGGGGACTTCAACTATCCAAATATATGTTGGGAAAATAACACAGCGGGGCACAGACTATCCAACAAATTCTTGGACTGCATTGCAGACAACTTTTTATTTCAGAAGGTTGAAAAAGCTACTAGGGGGAAGCTGTTCTAGACTTGATTTTAACAAATAGGGAGGAACTTGTTGAGAATTTGAAAGTAGAAGGCAGTTTGGGTGAAAGTGATCATGAAATCATAGAGTTTGCAATTCTAAGGAAGGGTAGAAGGGAGAACAGCAAAATAGAGACAATGGATTTCAGGAAGGCGGATTTTGATAAGCTCAGAGAGCTGATAGGTCAGGTCCCATGGGAATCAAGACTGAGGGGAAAAACAACTGAGGAGAGTTGGCAGTTTTTCAAAGGGACACTATTAAGGGCCCAAAAGCAAGCTATTCCGCTGGTTAGGAAAGATAGAAAATGTGGCAAAAGACCTCCTTGGCTTAACCACGAGATCTTGCGTGATCTAAAAAATAAAAAGGAGTCATATAAAAAATGGAAACTAGGACGGATTACAAAGGATGAATATAGGCAAACAACACAGGAATGCAGGGGCAAGATTAGAAAGGCAAAGGCATAAAATGAGCTCAAACTAGCTACGGGAATAAAGGGAAACAAGAAGACTTTTTATCAATACATTAGAAGCAAGAGGAAGACCAAAGACAGGGTAGGCGCACTGCTCAGTGAAAAGGGAGAAACAGTAACAGGAAACTTGGAAATGGCAGAGATGCTTAATGACTTCTTTGTTTCGGTCTTCACCGAGAAGTCTGAAGGAATGCCTAACATAATGAATGCTAATGGGAAGGGGGTAGGTTTAGCAGATAAAATAAAAAAAGAACAAGTTAAAAATCACTTAGAAAAGTTAGATGCCTGCAAGTCACCAGGGCCTAATGAAATGCATCCTAGAATACTCAAGGAGCTAATAGAGGAGGTATCTGAGCCTCTAGCTATTATCTTTGGAAAATCATGGGAGACGGGAGAGATTCCAGAAGACTGGAAAAGGGCAAATATAGTGCCCATCTATAAAAAGGGAAATAAAAACAACCCAGGAAACTACAGACCAGTTAGTTTAACATCTGTGCCAGGGAAGATAATGGAGCAAGTAATTAAGGAAATCATCTGCAAACACTTGGAAGGTGGTAAGGTGATAGGGAACAGCCAGCATGGATTTGTAAAGAACAAATCATGTCAAACCAATCTGATAGCTTTCTTTGATAGGATAACGAGTCTTGTGGATAAGAGAGAAGCTGTGGATGTGGTATACCTAGACTTTAGTAAGGCATTTGACATGGTCTCGCGTGATATTCTTATCTATAAACTAGGCAAATACAATTTAGATGGGGCTACTACAAGGTGGGTGCATAACTGGCTGGATAACCGTACTCAGAGAGTTGTTATTAATGGTTCCCAATCCTGCTGGAAAGGCATAACAAGTGGGGTTCCGCAGGGGTCTGTTTTGGGACCGGCTCTGTTCAATATCTTCATTAACGACTTAGATATTGGCATAGAAAGTACGCTTATTAAGTTTGCGGATGATACCAAACTGGGAGGGATTGCAACTGCTTTGGAGGACAGGGTCATAATTCAAAATGATCTGGACAAATTGGAGAAATGGTCTGAGGTAAACAGGATGAAGTTTAACAAAGACAAATGCAAAGTGCTCCACTTAGGAAGGAAAAATCAGTTTCACACATACAGAATGAGAAGAGACTGTCTAAGAAGGAGTACGGCAGAAAGGGATCTAGGGGTTATAGTAGACCACAAGCTAAATATGAGTCAACAGTGTGATGCTGTTGCAAAAAAAGCAAACGTGATTCTGGGATGTATTAACAGGTGTGTTGTGAGCAAGACACGAGAAGTCATTCTTCCACTCTACTCTGCTCTGGTTAGGCCTCAGCTGGAGTATTGTGTCCAGTTCTGGGCACGGCATTTCAAGAAAGATGTGGAGAAATTGGAGAGGGTCCAGAGAAGAGTAACAAGAATGATTAAAGGTCTTGAGAACATGACCTATGAAGGAAGGCTGAAAGAATTGGGTTTGTTTAGTTTGGAAAAGAGAAGACTGAGAGGGGACATGATAGCAGTTTTCAAGTATCTAAAAGGGTGTCATAAGGAGGAGGGAGAAAACTTGTTCACCTTAGCCTCTAAGGATAGAACAAGAAGCAATGGGCTTAAACTGCAGCAAGGGAGGTCTAGGTTGGACATTAGGAAAAAGTTCCTATCTGTCAGGGTGGTTAAACACTGGAATAAATTGCCTAGGGAGGTTGTGGAATCTCCATCTCTGGAGATATTTAAGAGTAGGTTAGATAAATGTCTATCCGGGATGGTCTAGACAGTATTTGGTCCTGCCATGCGGGCAGGGGACTGGACTCGATGACCTCTCGAGGTCCCTTCCAGTCCTAGAATCTATGAATCTATGAATCAATTGGACTGCCCCCAGGTGCCAAAGAAAACCCATTATTGCTCATTTTGAAATGTAACTGGTTAAGCCTCTGTGCCGAGGGGGGGTGCAACCTCTGCCCTTTCCTGCCAGCCCTAGTAAAATATCCTTTCACTCAGCCACGTGGCTCAGTGATTATTAGAACCCAGTGGAGATAGCGCCTACCAGACCGAGCTGTACACCTACAGCGCATGCCTCCGAGTGGCGCTACACCTGGCATGCTATGGGTACCCTAGTGCTTTGGTGTACTCTGGCCCCGAGCAACCCCAGTCCTGACAAGTGAGTGAGACGCCCCCAGAACGGATGGGCCCTTACGACGGGAATGAGAGCACCTTTTCTTTCTAAAATAGTGGTTGCACTACTCCCTAAGAAACTGGGCCCCTAAGGCCCCACTTAGAATGTGGTGCTGGGGACCTCATTCGTGTGCATGTGCCATGAGGTTGGGTTTTACTTTGTACTAATGCATTGGGATGAGAAGAGCTTGGGAGAGCCTGGAAACCCAGCATTTTACTAACCCCTTGGAGGGAAGGGGGCTCCCCAGGAGAAACACAGGGGAGAAGGGTGGAAGACGGGGAGCCACTAAATACAGCCAAGACCTGTTAAGCAACACATGCCAGCGGTATGAAGCAGAGCTATTGCTGGGCCGAGGAAGAGGTTTATGGCTTCGGCTAGCATTCGCCAGCTGGCTCTGAGGCTGAACCAGGGCGCTAGGCTGAGACCACGTTTCATGGCCTAGCACGCTTGCATAGCGGGTGTGAAACTTTTGCCATGTTGGGTCAAAATCATGCAAAAATGGCAGCTGTTAGGGGAGTTCTGCCATGTTTGACCCGAATGGGCGGACAGGCTCCTGTCACCTGGACCTGTCACCGCCAGGATCAAGCAGTCCAGCCCAGCAGCACTTCAAGCTACCTTTGCGCGCACACACCCTGACTAGGGGGCTGCTCCTTTCGGTTGTACGTGAGCATCTGGCCCATAGTAGGATGTATTGGCCAGGAGTCAGTGTTTGTCTGGCAGGACATATTCGTTACGCTGCTGTTTGATGCACACGTAACCTGATGCCCCTGGCTGGGGACAGCAGCAGAGCAAGTGAACTGGCTCTAGAAGTATGAGCCTTTGCTGCTCAATTGAAATACAGTAAGCTCAAGCACTATAGCTGACTCAAATCTCTGAGGACTAGCCAGGAGAGGGGGCGAGAGAGCCCCATTGTTGTCACCGGTTACACAGGCCAAGTTGGCTTTATTGGCGCGGTCAGTCCTAATTCATATTTTCACTCATATTCCTAATGACGTTTTGCTCCTAAGTACACAGGGCATCAGTCAAGAAACCTGGGTTTTAGTCTCAACTCTGCCACTGACTCACTATGTGACCTTGGGCAGATCACATAACACCTCTGTACATCGATCCCAATCTGTAAAATGGGCATGTTTATCCTGTGGGATCATCCTCTCTACAGTCTGTTCCTCCCTTGGGGGGTTGGGGTGGGCTCATCCACTCCTTCTTCGAGTTATTTGCAACTGATAGAGGGAAAGTGCAATATGAATCAAGTTAATTACAAATTAGTCTCGACTATCCTTGCCCAGTTCAAAGGAAGCTTGCCTGATTAACAGTAAAACTACAAGTGCCCTTCTAGTGCAAACTTGTGCTGAAGGCACTTATGTGCTTTGTCCATCACAGTAGGGGATGATCCTGCCCGCCACCCGCCGCAGAGAGAATAGACTGTAGGAGATGATCCCATCTAGGATGGGGAATACTCTGTAGGGGACCATGTGTTGCTTGTGGGGGGGTGTTCATCAAGGTGGGGCACAGGGGAGTCCCCATTGCCTCATTCCTGCACTGACACCCATCCCCATCTGTCCCCAGGAGCTGACACAGAACCTGCTGCAGGACTCCAGCCTGTCTGGCAAGTGCCACCTGCCCCAGGCCACTGGCCTCACCCCCCACCCATGTGAGAAACTGGTTCAGGAACCACCAGCAGCAGGACTGGGCAGCCTCAACCAAGAACAGGTGAGGGGACAAGCCCACCTTGGGGTCTGACATGGGATCCTGCCCCAGCCTTCAGCATAGGGGGATGGGAGATGTCCCTGAGACACACAGGGGTCTCAGTAGGGGGCGCTTGGCTGCAGAGCAGGGGCTTGGTGTGGGGCTGAAAGACCAGTTGAATCCCACTATGATGTTGCTCTTTGTGGTTTCCTTGTTCCGCCAAACACAGCTGAGGTTTTGGAGTGATCTGACTTGAGTTCAATACCGGGGAGAGTGAGAGCCTTTCATTGATAGGAATAAAGGCTGTCTGGCTCTGAGGGTGGCACAGGAGCTCTTGGGTGTCTGGAAGATCAGGCGCTGGCTCCGATGCCTGGGTTCTATTATGGCCTCTGCCATTAATGGGGCTTTAATTTCTCTGGCTCACTTATGATTTTCCCTCCTAGGCTCTAGAACAGGGGTCGGCAACCTTTCAGAAGTGGTGGGCCGAGTCTTCATTTATTCACTCGAATTTAAGGTTTCGAGTGCCAGTAATACATGTTAACGTTTTTAGAAAGTCTCATTCTAGAAGTCTGTAATATATAACTAAACTATTGTTGTATGTAAAGTAAATAAGGTTTTTAAGATGTTTAAGAAGCTTCATTTAAAATTAAATTAAAATGCAAAGCCCCCCGGACCGGTGGCCAGGACCTGGGCAGTGTGAGTGCCACTGAAAATCAGCTCGCGTGCCGCCTTCGGCATGTGTGCCATAGGTTGCCTATCCCTGCTCTAGAAGTATTCATCATCCCAGCCTAGTGTGGCCACCCTGCCTCCCGCAGCTGAGTGCCAGGCCACCATGGGCTCGAGTGATGCCCCCTCCCTGTGGAGGTCAGTTCAGCAGCCCAGTCTCAATGCGCCCTCCCAGCAAGCCGAAGGATCCTACCGCAGCCACCAGAGATGGTGCCAGCAGCTACTGAACAGCACAGACCAGGAACTGGCTGGGGGCAGGCAGGAGTCCTGGATTCCCCGAGTGATGACGTGGAAGAATGTGATTCAGAGAGGGATCCAGCCAGCAGCCACAGGAGGAGAGGTCCCACTCCCTGAGCGGCTGAGAGAGCTGGGTGGGGTACAGACAGCAGTGCTGAGCTGCATGGTATGCATCGTGGTGGTGCCCATAGACCCTGCAGTCCTGTCCCAGCATGCACTGGGGTGCAGCACAGCCCCCAGCCCTGCACTTCTCTGGCTCCAGGGGCTCCCAGAATGGGGGGGTGTCTCCTAGAGCTGCCAGGGCAGGAATAATGCCCCTTGGGTGGCAGGGCCAGGAGCCAGGGCCCTGGGGGTGCCAGGTTTGCAGCAAAGACCAACAGGTCATGGGCAGTTGGGGATAAGATGGACAGCTCAGGGGGCTGAGATACCCTCTGAACCCCCATCCCAACACATGCACCAGGTAAATCTGCCCCCACCTCACTGCTTTGTGCAAGAAGCAGCTAGAGCTGCAGCCTCGGCACATAAGCCCCAGAGCAGGCATTGGGGCAACAGGACCGTTAAGCAGATTTAACGTGGAACCTTTCCACGCTAGGGGGGCTGGCTCCAATCCAGCCATGGGGCAGGTGGTCTGGGACTGAGACATGGGGCCTTTCCCCTCTCGGGGATGCCAGTTCTGGTCTGGATCCACCCTGTGTAAGGCACGTTTGCAGGGTCTCAGCCCAGTTCTCCACAGGACAAACACACAGCCCTGCCCGTGGGCACTAATCTGCCCCTCGACGGCATCCCCAGCACTGCGGCTAGGTGGCCAAACAGGCCCCCTTGTGGGTGAGTAAGAGGTGCAAGGGCAGGGAGAGCATGTCAGGGGGCTCTTCAGGGCTCACCCACGAATCAGACTCCAGCGTGAATCTCCTGCAGATTTTAGGGGTATAAAGCACACCCTCCATCCGAGAACACGGTGCTGTGTTTCCCCTCTGGGGGTTGAGAGCATGGACTCTTGGGTTTTTGCCCCAGAGGGAAGTGGGGTCTAGCGGATTAGAACAGGGGCTGGGCATCAGGACTCCTGGGTTCAATTCCTGGCTCTGCCCCTGGCATGAGTGAGTGAGTTGTTTCCTCTCTCTAGTATCAGAGGGGTAGCTGTGTTAGTCTGGATCTGTAAAAAGCAACAGAGAGTCCTGTGGCACCTTTAAGACTTTCCTCTCTCTAGTGCTCCATCCGTCTATGGGGGCTCGTGTTCTTGTTCCCAGAGAGGCTGAAGCCAGCAGGACAGTGGTCTGGACTGCTTGGGGCCATGTAGTGTTTGGCAGGGATGGTGAAGCCCTGGGCCTTGATAGGGCTCAGCTGGGGCTTGACGATGGGCTCTAACCTGCCTGTTCTGCACCACCCCTGCACCTTGTTTGCCTGCACTCCAGGCAAGCAGGCCCTGGGCCCCACGGAGCCAGTGCGGAAGCTCAAGATGCACCTGAATCCTTCAGTCGCTCAATAAACCTTAATGCTTCCATCAGCAGCTGTGTCTGTCACTCTTAATGCGCAGGCCTGGAGGGCTGACCCCCATGCTAGGGGGTGCTGTGCTGCAGGGAGCAGGACAGGGGCTCAGTAGGGGGCATGTGCCCCTTGCAGTCAGTTCTGGCCCCAAAGTCTGAGTCCAGGGGGCTGAGCTCAGGGCTGGGATAGCAGGGACTGCAGGCTGGTAGAGAGGGGCATCAGCAGGGCTGCCCTATCAGTTGGCTCCATTTCCCTGGCTGCCCTGTATTGCTCGCTCCATGCCCCAGAGCGGATCAGCTCGTGGCTCCAGCACCCATAGGCAAGGCACTTGAGCAGTTGAGCCCATCTGCTCCTGCCAGAGTGGCTCATGA
>NW_020664945.1:7645-34326 GCF_002925995.2 Terrapene triunguis | reverse complement strand
TGGGTGTTGACCCGCTCATGGTACACCTGCGTGGTGGTGTAGGCATCGCCATTGCGATAGCGGGTCACCTGGCGCGTCCGACGGATGTAGTGGTAGCTCACCGCCTTCCACCACACGCAAGGCGCTGCCTGCTGCATGTGCTGCACCAGCTGGTGCACGCTGGCAGTGCTGGCCCGGGGCTGGCGCCGGGCCTGGGCAAAGCGATGCCAGCACTCTACCAGGTAGAGCAGGTAGAGCATGGCCAGGAAGGCCAGCGGGATGTAGAGATAGCCGTCTGAGCAGGGGCTGGCGTGATAGATAGTGGAGGTTCCCCGGGATGCCCCATCAAAGGCCAGGCGGGTAACGGTGGAGAGGTGGCACCAGGCCACGGCACCAAAGCAACCATACATCAGCAAGGTGAGCAGGAGGCACCGCCAGTGTGACTCCCGCCACAGGGAGCTGCTCAGCGACTGCTTGAGGGGGCGCTGCTGCTCCAGGGAGAGAGAAACACAGTTAGTGGGGAAAGACCCTGTGGCCCTTTCCCTGTCCCCTTACCCTGAGGCTGGATCAGAGCCAATGCCCCACAAAGGGGAAAGGTCCCATTTCCTTTCCTCCCAAGCCTTCCAGTCCCCCCTGTGGCAGATCAGAGCTGCTGCCCCCTGGAGAGGAAAGGCCCCATGTCCCATACCCTGCCCTCCAAACTCCAACTATCAAAAGGGCTGGCCCAGGCCAGGCAGCAGTAACCAATCAGAACACACGTGAGCAGGCTATTGCCTGGAAAGGGGGTGGCCCCTCCGGCACAAGTCCCAGCTGTGCCTGCAGCCAGCATCTAATCTGCCCCCACCCTCCTTCCACCTCAACAGCGTCTCGTGGGCCCCAGGCAAAGCGCCAAAAACAAATGGACTCCCAGACGCAGGGCAGGACTAGGGATGCAGATGCATCAGCACCAATGAGCTCACTGGGGGATGGGAAGGCTCAGGGACAAACCACCAGACCTTATCCCCTGTCCCAGAGCTGGGTATAGCACCCCGAGTCCTGGCTCCCACCCCCACTGCTTTGGACCATTAGATCCCATCCCACTCTGACCTGGGACTAGAGCCCAGGAGTCCTGGACCCCTGCTCACCTCCAACTGCCTAGACCCCACTTGCCTCCCAGGCCCAAGGCCAGAACCCAGGAGTCCTGGTTCCTACCCTTTCCTGCTTCAGACCCCAGGCCTCTCCTGGAGTTGAGAACAGAACCCATGGGGCTGCCAACACCCCCGCCCCTATTCCCTGCCACTGGACCCCACAACCTCCCAGAGCTGGGAATGGAGGGGTGGCCCCACGGATGTGATGGGGGAGGGTCAGGGATCGAAACTGCGCAGAACCAGCCAAAGCAGGACTGCCCCGCACGCCTCCTCCTGCCTCTGCGACCCCCCCGCCCCACACTCACACCCACACCCAGGCGTGTTCCCTGCAGCACTGGGGGGAGGGGCACGGAGAAAACAAGGGCTCTCCACCCCACCCTGGGCCCGGGGGATTCCAGCCCCAGCAAGCCCTCCCCCCTCCCCCGGCCTTTGTCCCGATCGAGCCCCTCACGGTCCCTCCCACACACACACCCAGCCCCAGCTGCTCTGCTGCAATGCAGAGCCCGGCACCCGACCCGCCTCCCCGCGACGGGCCCGACAGCAAACCGCCCCCCCGGGCCAACGGGCCCCCCCCAGTCCCGATCCAGCTCCGGTGATTCCGGTGCTCGTCCCTCCACATTGTAACGAGAGTTACCGAAATGCCGGGGGGACGAAGCGGGGGAATCGCCGTGACCCCCACGTCAACAGCCCCTTACACCCCAACCCCGCCTGTCTCCCCGTACCCCCAGCCCGCACCTCCCATCCCCCCAACACCGCCTATCCCCCACGCACCCCCCAACTCACACACAAACACCCCCCACGCCCTGCCCGACTGTCCGGCGCGGGGGGTGCAAACGCGACAGGGGAGAGCAGCGCCCCCGCCCACCAGCCCCTGGAGGGAGAGCACCCCACCCCTTGCGCATGGGGGGTCCAGGATCGGGCCCAGCGCTCACCTCCTCCCGGTGCGGGTCCCCCGCGGGGGGCGGGCTGGGCAGCGCCCCCTCGCCGAGCATGGCTGTTGCTGGGGGCTGCGGCAGCCGGGATCGCGGGCACCATGGCGGGGTCAGACCCAGCGCCCCCCGGCCCGAGCGCAGAGCCGCCTCCCTGCCTGGTGCATCTTCTGCGCCCCGCTCCGATTGCTCCGTGCGCCTGCTCCGCCTCCCCCGGCGGGGCCCTGCCCGCGGCGCCGGGGCCGCCTCCCGAAGCCTCCCTCCTGCCCCGGTGCCCAGCTTCCCCTGCCCAGCACTGCGCCCCGCTACAGCATCGCCCCCGGTTCCGCACCCCTACTCCTGTGCGCCCAGGCGCCCCATCTCTTCCACCCATCGCAAAGCCTCTCCCCCGCGCTCCAGTGCATCCACCTCCCCTGCCACCAACCCAGGGCCCTGCTGTCCCCTGCACCCCAGGGGTCTCCTGTGCCCCCACCCCTCCCCTTCCTGCACCCCTCTGCCCCCTTCCTCCCTCTGCCCCATCCCCTGGTGCCACCCACCCTACACTGCATCCCTGTGCCCCAGAGCCCGTGTGCTCCCTCCACACACACACACACACAGGCACACCCTGCTCTCAGTCACCCGTGCCCTGGGTGCCCTTATGCCTCCTGACATCCCTGCTCCTGTGATCCCCTCTCTCCTTCTGCCCCACCTTTATCCCCTGCTATCACCCACCCCAGGGCCCCTGCAACCCCAGTGCCACCCTGTCCCACCCCTTAACCCCTCCTGTCCCTGTACTGCACCCCTTATGCCCCAGTGCTACCTACTCATCCTACTTGCATATTCCCCCTGAACCCCCACTCCTCACCCCCAGTGTGACCCACACCTCCTGTCCCTCCACTGTACTCCTTATGCCCTGTGCCCCAGTGCTACCTGCACATCCTACCTGCATGTGCCCCCTGACCCCCACTCCTCACCAGGGCCAACGAGAGGGGGGGGAAGCCGGTACAAATTACCGGGGCCTGGCTCCCCCCCCCCACCTTGTCGGCCCTGTTTAGCCGGTCCGCCCTTGCTGGGAGGCCCGAAAAAAAATTTTCACCGGGGCCCAAACTCGCTCTCGGCGGCCCTGCTCCTCACCTCCATGGTACAACCCACATATTATGCTTCTAATTGACCCTCTGCCCCCAGCCCAAGTGCCATCCTGCAACCCCCACCCCAACCTGTGCCTCCTACTCCTATCAACCTGCACCCCCTGGCACCATCCCCAGTGCCTCCCTGCCCCTCCTCAGTGCCTACAACCCCCACTCCCCTTGTTCTCCAATGCCCTTAGGAGTGCAAGGTGTCTCAGCTCTGTGTTGCCAAAGTCCGTCTGTGCCTCCTTCCCCACCCCCACCCCCATGTTGCATTTTGGAGATGGTCCCTAAGATTTAGGGGGCTCCTCCAGAACATCCACCACCACTTCCATCCTCACTAGCTAGTGAGTCTGTCATCGCCAAGCTGCTGAGACCCACATTTGGAGGAAGTGCCTTAGTCCTAAGGGCCAGACCCCCAAATGTCCATAGGAATTCAGTCCCCCCAATGCCCCTGGCAGAATGGCTGGTCCTGACTGCCCATGGACTCCATTGATCAGGTAAGAGAAGTGAGATTGGCTCCATTGCCCTCCCCCCAGACCTCCTCTCCACCTCTCCCTAGAGCTCCCATGGATCCAGGACAAGGGGGCAGTGCCCAGGCAACGGAGCCCCTATCTCAGAGAACGTGTGCAGCATGCAAGACTTCCTTGTGCAATGTGCAAAGAACTAGATTCCCTGGAGACTGGCATGAGAGTCGGTAGGTGAGCTGCGGAACTCCCTGCCAGAGGATTTATGGATAGGAGATTCAAAGGCCAGAAGGCCCTGTTCTGATCCTCCATTCTGACTCCTGCATCACTCAAGCTGGGTACTTCCCCACACGGATTCCTGCACCCCGCCCAGAGCTGCTGGCTAAGCTGGAGTTGAGCTTTTAGAGAGACACCCAGTTTGGATTGAAAGACCCCACTTGATGGAGAACCCCCTTCCCCCAGCCCTGAGGCAGTTGTGCCAAGGGTGAGTCCCCTCTCCCTGTTGAACATGCGTCCCTCCGTTCCAGGCTAAATGTGTCGGGTGTTGGCTCCCAGCCTTTGGCTCTCGCTCAGCTTTTGTCTGTGACATTAATGAGCCCCCAGCTTCAAGAAATCTCCCTGTGGAGGTGCTGAAAGGCCAGGATTGAGCCCCTTTGGGACCTTCTCTGGGATAAACTAAATGCAGCTCCATCAGCCTCTCCTTGCAAGGCAGGTCCTCCAGGCCTCAGATCCTTCTTGTGCTTCTTCTCTGAGGCTCCCCTTGATTTGTCACCAGCCTATGGAAGAGTGGTAACTGGATGTGGGTGCAAGATCCAGTCTCGGTCTCACCAATGCTGCGTGCAGAGGGGATTTCACCTCCCAGCTCCTGCTCCATGTCCCTCAGACATGCCAGGATCACATTCACCCTCATAGCAACAGTATGGATGGCACTGGATGCTTCTGCTCAGCTGATTTTCACCAGCACTCATGAGTCCCTGCAATCCTGAATGCAGCCCCCAGCCTGCACTGGGGTCAGGGCTCTCCTGCCAGGCCTTGTGGAGTCATGCCTGCTATTAGGCGAAGGTTCAGCTGGTCCAAAAGGGACGGTGAGTTAAGCAGGTCACTTTACTCAAAACCCTGTAATCTTGGGACGCCAGGAACTGGCACTTTAAATAGACCCCTTTGGGTCAGGCTCTCAGCACGTGGAAACTGACCAGGCTCCACTGAAGTCACCAGTGTTGGGATGACTTTCACCCACTGAGAATCTGCTCCCAGTAGCGAACAACTTCACCTGCAATTGGAGTCAGTGGCCCAAAGTGGGGGTGTGCTTTGGGGTGCAGATGGGGCCCAATGGGCTTAGTCTCCCAGGGATCCGTGGGATTTGACTAATTCCTGCAGGCTCTGTTTTTAAAAAATGTGCTAGGTTGTTATTCAGATATGAACTCTCCCCATCCCCCACATCTGTGGCCAGCAAAAACTCCATTGGTGGCTGCCTCAGGCTCCTCCGCTTCTCTGTGTATTTATTGTTCCAATTCCCCTGGCTGGGACCCCACAATTACATCAGGATCCTCACACCAATTGCTACTGACCAGTAGCTGAGTGCACCTTCCCCAGGGTATTGTGTAGGGGAGGCGTGCACTCATATGCCTGGTATTTTCCTGGCTGTGCAGGTGCACCTGACAGAGCTGCGGGATGTAGAGCAGTCTCAGGGGCAGGAGGAGGTAGCTGTTAACTCTGAAAAAAGCCTTGGTGGTCATAGTGGATAAGCAGCTGAACATAAGCTCTCAGTGTGATGCAATCCTTTGATGCACAAACAAGGGAATCTCAGGTAGAGAAGAGGTTCTGTTGCCTCTGTACGTGGCAGAGGTGCGACCACAGCTGGAATCCTGTGTCCAGTTGTGGTGTTCACAATTCAAGAAGAATCATGTTGATAAATTGGAGAGGGGTCAGGGTAGAGCCACAAGAATGATTAAAGAATTGGAAAATGTGCCTTATATGAGACTTCAGAAGCTGAATCCGCTTACCTTAACAAAGAGCAGGTTAAGAGGCGGCTTGATCACAGTCTCTATGTACCTACATGGGGAACAGAAATTTAACAAGCTTTTCAATCCAGCAGACAGAGATCTGACATCCAATGGCTGGAAACTGAACCTACACAGAGCCAGACTGGAAAGAAGTCATAAATTTTTACCAGCGAGGGTAATTAATCATTGGAGCAACTTCCCAAGGCTCATGGTGGAGTCTTCATCAGACAACTTTTAAATCAAGAATAGATGGGGTTTTTTCTCAAATAGCTGCTGTAGTGCAAACAGGAATTAATTCAGGACAGTCCTGTGGCCTGTCACATGCAGGAGGACAGACTAAATGACCACAGTGGTCCCTTCTGGCCTTGGCATCTATGACTGTATGTGCAGTGCAGGGGGCACTGGTTGTCAGTAGCCACTAACCAGGGCCACCCAGAGGATTCAGGGGGCCTGGGGCAAAGCAAATTCGGGGGCCCCTTCCATAAAAAAAAGTTGCAATACTATAGAATACTATATTCTCGTGGGGGCCCCTGCGGGGCCCGGGACAAATTGCCCCACTTGCCCCCCGGGGCGGCCCTGCCACTAACAGCTGTACAAAGCATGGATCTAGTATATAGAACCCTGACTGAGCTACTCCCTCGCCCGCTCCACTGGCCCCTTCACAACTGCTCGCCCCCACCCCCACACTCCTGGCACTTAGAGCTTCAGCTGCAGTAAATACGCATGCGCCGCTTCCTGGTGCCACACATCCCGCCCTCTGACTTCTCATTGGAACAACTGGGTCTGGATTGATATCTCCTGACCCAATCAGCATGACCGTTTGTCCAAGCCACGTGGTCCGGCGGCCAATCGGAACTGGGGAGCGTGTGACCGGGGACGTGGCTGCTGCCGGGTCTCAGGGTACGGAACGGGGTGCCCGCAGCGAACGAAGGGCCCGTGAAAGCGCCCGGGGGGACCCGCAGCTCATTGTTATTCATACCCACAAAGCCCCGCGGGGGCGGCCGCGCGCTGAGCCCGCCATGGCCTATCACCAGGGCTACGGGGGGCAAGGTGAGTGCGGGGCGCGGGGCTTACCCTCTCCTGAGGGCCGGGCCGGTGGCGGTGGGGAGCTGCGGAGCTGGGGCTGCCGGGACCCGTTCGCCCCAGGTCTCCGCGCCCGGCCGCTGCTGCCTCGGGAGACCCCGGCCAGGCTGGTGTCTCCGCCGAGGCCTCCAGCCGCCCCCAGGCTCTGGGTGTCGGGTTCCCGAAGCTCCTGGCTCCCCCGGCCCAGCACGTGGGCAGCTGTGGGGGGCTGGACCCAGCGGGCGAGGCCCCCCAGCCGGCTCGGGGGTCTCTCCGGTGCTGGGATTGGCTGGCAGCTCTCGGGGGTTTGAGGGCCCTGCGTGAGCTGGGGTGGGGGGACCCCAGGGCCAGGCCCTGTGTGGGGAGGGGCGATGCCAAGGGCCAGGCCTGCTGTGATGTGGCAAGAGTTACGGGTACACTGTAGAATTGCACCACCACCACCCCCCGCCAAGTCAGGAAGAAAAGACCAGCGTGGCCCAGTTACATCCCATTCTCCCCTCCCCACGAAGCTACTTAGACACCATGAATAAGTCTTGATCGTCTCTTTGATACGCTGAACATCTGGAGCTCTTAAAGGCTTCGAGCGAGAGACTTGGTTCTTCAGCCCCCAAGTCACTTTGACGGCTCCTTTCTGCACCCTCTTCAGTTTTTCAACCTGTGGCCCCAGAACCAGATGCCCTGTTGCAGTAAGGGTCTGCCCAGTGCTGTATGCACCTATTTACACCTACTCTGGTTACAGATTGGGTGACTCCAAGGGTCACCTTAGTCCTTATTGCCACAACATGGCACTGGGAGCTCATGGTCAGTTGCTTGTCCACTTTGACCCCTGGATCCTGTCCAGAGTCACTGCTCTCCAGGAGACAGTCTCAGCTCTGTCCGCACGGCCTGACTCCCTTGTTCTTAGATGGGTGGCCACGTTTGGCTGTATTAAAATATAGTGTGTCTGAATGGGTCCTGCTCCCCAATCAATTCAGTTCGCTTTGTATGACAGCCCTGGCCTAGTCACTATTTACCAATCTGCATGTTGTCTGCACATTTGATCAACGTTGATTTTATACGTATTGCAGGCTCCAAGCACCGAGGCCGGGGCCCCCTGGTCCCTCCTGCCCCGGACCCCCACCAGCTCTTCGATGACACCAGTGCTGGTTTCCAACATGCACAAGGCACCCCTGCCTCAGGAATCGACATGGGCTTCAACACCCTCCTGGCTGACCCAATGGCTAACGTGGCCGTGGCCTATGGCTCCTCCATCGCCAGCCAGAGCAAGGACATTGTCCACAAGGAGGTATGGGAGGGACAGGACCCAGACCCCTGCACTGCTCAGGGCTAGAATGGGGGGGGGGGGTGATTGGGGGTGCGGAATGCTCTGCAGCCCCTGGAATCTGCATACCTTGCGCCTCCATGGTGGGGAGAGTCCTCCCCTACTTTGGCAGTACCCTCTCTGCAGGGCAGAGGGAACTGAGTCTCCATGGCCCTTTCACAAAAGGGAGCATGGTCTGTTTGTTAAAGTGGGGGGTCTGGGAGTCAGGACTCCTGCGTTCTTTTCGCAGCTCTGGGAGGGGAGTGGACCTTGGGGGCCAGGACTCCTGGGTTCTATACCTGGCTGTAGTAGGGGAGTGGGATCTAGTGGATTAGAGCAGGGATGGGCTGGGAGCCAGGACTCCGGTGTTCCCTTCCTGTCTCTTTGCCTCAGTTTCTTCTCTATAAATTGGATCTGGCCCCTGCAGGAGAATGGGGAGGTGTCGCTAATTGACTAGTGGTGGGCTTTGTCCTCCCAGGATGCCCCAAGCGGAGTAACACTTGTCACACACATCCCATTTTGCCCAGTGCAGTAATCCCCTGGTGCAGCCTGGTGTGATAACCTCCCCTGCCCCACCCAGTATGATTAGTCCCCCGTTATGCCCCATAGCACAACCCCCTGCTCTTCCTGAAACAGTAACAAGTCCCCTTTCCGGTGCCATAACCCGACTCTTCCTGCACAGATCCACAGGTTCATGTCAGTGAACAGGCTCAAATATTTTTTCGCCGTGGACACTGCCTACGTGACCAAGAAGCTGGCGCTGCTGCTCTTCCCGTATGCACACCAGGTACGGGATGCCCTTGCCGCACATCCTGATGCACAAGTTATGGGGTCTCAGAACTGGCCGTGGGGTTGAGAGTCATGACTCCTGGGTTCTCTCCCTGGGAATCAGGACACGTGGGTTCTAGTCCTGGTTCTGCCATTGGTTCAATTGCATGATGATGATGATGTCTGTGCCTCAGTTTCCCCTGTTTAATGGATAAGGATCTGCAAGGCTTAGAGGCAATATCCAATCACTCTCCCTTCTCTTTAGAACTGGGAGGTTCGGTATAGCAGGGACACACCCCTGACGCCCCGGCAGGACATCAATGCGCCGGACCTGTACATCCCCAGTGAGTATGATCAAGCAAATAGTGATGGGGGGAGGGGCCTCTCCTCCTAACCCAGGTTAGTCAGGTCTGATGCCCTCCACTCTCAGGCCACTCACCCACCCATCCTCAGCCCCAGGGGCCAGGGCCTGATGACCCTTCTCCTAGGACTGGTAGCTAGGGTCGAAGAGACCCCCTGTTTCTGTCTGTATCTAGTGCAAGAGAGAGCAGTTGGTAGGTGTCAGACAGAGAGAGAGAGAGGGTGTGGTGTGTATGGGGATGAATGGATGGGGGTGTGTAAATGGGGATGAACTGGGGGAGGGAGGGTCAATGGACAGACTGCCCAGTCAATTAGGCAGACGGACCTCGCTAGCACTGTCCCCTGGGAGGCTGATCCCCTCCCCTCACATTTCCTGTCCTGTCTATGGGTTTCGTCTCCCCCTCAGTGGAAACTGTAGCTCACGCTTCATCTGTGTGTCTATTTCAGGCATGGCCTTTATCACCTACATCCTGTTGGCCGGCATAGCCCTGGGCCTGCAGCAAAGGTGAGTCCTGCTTCCCTGGAGCCACCAAAACTCTCAGCCCACCTTTTCCCCCACAGGCTTTGTCAGAGGCGCTCTCCCCTCTCAGGCAGCACTGACCCCAGTCCCCTAGCGCGGTGGGTCCTTTTTTCCAGTGATTCCCGGGTGTGGAGGATCCCGCTGGTGTTTTCCTCAAAAGCTGAAGTGTGAACCCAGGTGTCCTCCTAGCCAAGTTCCAGATTGGGTGACTCTGCCTGTCTCTAAATCTCTGCTATAGTTTCTGTCGGTTGCAGGATTCTCCCCTATTTCCCCTCTCAAACTCGGGTGTAGCTTTGCTATGTGACCCCAGAGGTGGCTGCATCTCAACGCCAGGCAAGGGATCCCTGTATAAATAGCACCTGCACCCCACCCCAGCGGCAGAAGTGAAGGCTGATTTGCTGTCATGGTTCCCTGGCAGGTTCTCCCCGGAGGTGTTGGGCATGTGTGCCAGCACTGCCTTTGTGTGGGTAGTTATTGAAGTCCTCGCCCTGCTCCTGAGTCTGTACCTAGTGACAGTGCAGAGCGACCTCACGCCCTTCGACCTGCTCGCCTACAGTGGGTACAAATACGTGGGGTGAGTCTGCATGCAGGACAGCCCTGCTGCCGCAAGCCAGCTGGGCGGGCAGCAGCGCCAGGCAGCTGCCGGGGAGGGGGGTTCGAGGCTACAAAAGTGGGGCAGGGGTTACAGAAAACTAGGCTGAAATGAAAATAATTTAATGAAAACAAAAAATTAATTATTGTTGTCTACATTTTTAATGGAAAATTTCAGTTTTTTTGGCGAAAATTTAAATTCTGATAATATTTCAATTTTGCTCAAAAAAATTTCAGGAAAAGCTGCTGTAGGGCATCATGGGAGTTATAGTCCGGGAGCCTCAAGCCCCCATTCTCCACTGTGTGCCAGTGTCCCTTGCACAGACTATATCTCCCATGATGCACCAGTGGGGTGGGCCTTGGGGTCCTGCTGGAATGGGGGGCTGCACCGGGTGATGCTGGGGTGGGGTTGGGTGTTCTGCCAGGGTTGGGATGGCTGGATGGGGTGAAGCTGAGAGTGGGTCTGAAGTGTCCAGCTGGGATGGGGGGACTGGGTGGGGTGATACCGAGGGTGAGTCTGAGGGGTCCCACCAGAATGAGGGAGCAGGCTGGATGGCATGCTGCTGGAGGAGGGGGGCTGGTGCATCCGTGCAGGGAGGGGAGATGTGAGGAGCCCCCTCTCACTGCCTGGCCCTGCCCTCCCCTAATTTCTGTCTCCTGCAGGATGATCCTGGCTGTGCTGGGGGGGCTGCTCTTTGGCAGTGATGGGTACTACGTGGCCCTTGCCTGGACATCCTGTGCCCTCATGTACTTCCTGGTGAGTGCAGGGCCCAATATGGACACCTACAGCCTCTGTAATCTCTACGGACAGCCCCTATATAGACACGTAGAGCCCCCATAAATCCCTGGGGCCAGGCACCCAGGAATGGGGGTTGCTTCTCTACAGCAGCTATAGCCCCTGTAACCCACAGGTTGGAGGTGCTTGGGAATGGAGATAGGGGAAGAGCCTCAGAAGTGAGCGAGGCCATGTGGCCCCTGGGCCATTTGAGGCCATCCCATGGAGTAGTCTCCAATGCCCTGTCCCCACATGGTAGTATCTGCCAATCCCAGCGGCAGGGGCAGTAGCCTTTGAACATGAGGCATCATGGGACTTGGTAATGGCTCCCTCAGCCACAGTAGCTGCAATGTTCAACTCACTCCATGGGGGCAGTGCAGAGGTGGGGGCCTGGGCATGGGGCTGCATGAGAAGAGGAGTGGGGCTGGGTAATTACCAGTTCATCCCCCATGTCTAACGCTGTCTCCCCACAGGTGAGGTGGTGGCAGGGAGAGACAGGGCAGGTGGGTTACCGGGCCAGGCTCCCCCCTATATCTAATGTTGTCTTTCCCCAGGCACGATCCCTGCGAATGAAGCTGCACCCGTCCCTGGTGCCAGATGGGATGGGGCATCCCAGGGGCGGTGGGCGTGGTCAGACCTATGTCACCCTGGGGGCTGCTGCCTGCCAGCCACTCATCGTCTACTGGCTCACCTTCCACCTGGTCCGCTGAGATGGGGCAGCGTAGCGCCCTGGGGGACAGTCCGTCCCAGACACATGGACTCCTGGGACGCCCCCAGACATACAGGCACCCAGGACACACATCCTCCAATGCACAGCTGCCGGGAACCATACACAACCTGAAGCATGGACACCTCAGACCCCCATGTGGGGGCTGGCAGCCAGGACTCCTGGGTTCTATCCCCAACTGGCTGGGTGACCTGAGGTGTGTCCCTTCTCCTGCCTATGCCTCAGTTTCACCCTCACTTTGAAGGAGGGATGATAACACTAACCTGCCCTCTGGGACTTGCCTAGCCACATCACCTCAGGTGCAGGGCCCTACCCCCCACCTCCCATCTGCTGGTGGGTATCTGGTCCCCCAGTCCCCTGGGATGGAAAGTACCCCCAAAAAACAGTGTTTCTAGCATATCAGTGTTTTCCTGGAGAACTCCATCAAAACCCAACACTTGGGGAGAGGGAATAAAGAGTCCTGACTAACCAGCAGTCTGTGTGTCAGTGCTGGGCCATGGTGCTAGGGGGAGCTGTGCAGCAGAGAGTGGGGCAGTGGCCCAATAGGGGGCACTTTGCCCTTGCAGCCCTGGCCCCAGTGCCCAGGCATGGTACTAGGCGGGCTGTGGAGCAGGAAGCAGGGTGGGGACTCAGTAGGGGAGCATTCTACCCTTGCAGGCATTGTGGACCCCGCTACACACAGTACTAGTACAGTGCCCCTCAATCCCAACCTGATGCCACTGCAATTTCTGTCCCATTCATAGAACCATAGATTATATATCACAGAATCATAGATAGGTAGGGCCGGAAAGGAGACTTAGACCAGCCTGCTGTTCTGAACAGGACTGAGTACACCAGGGATTGTTGGGATCATCTAGTCTGACCTCCTGTATGACACAGGCCATGGGACTGCCCTGAATTAATTCCTCTTTGAACTAGAGCAGATACTTTGGAACAAATCCAGTTTTGATTTAAAAATTGCAATTGACGGAGAATCCACCAATCCTTAGGAAGTTGTTCCATAGTTAATTAATAAATTGTTAAAAACTTGTGCCTTATTTCCAGTCTGACGTTGTCTAACTTCAACTTCCAGCCATTAGATCGTGTTAGACCTTTGTCTGCTAGATTGATGAGCTCTCTGTTATCCAAGTGCTGTTCCCCAGCAGGCACTTCTAGAGTGCGACCAAGTAATCCCTTAGCTTTCTCTTTAAGCTAAATAGATCAGGCCCCTGGAGTCTCTCACTCTGAGGCATGTTTTCTAAGCCTTTAATCATTCTCGTGACTCTTCTCTGAGCCCTCCAATTTATCAGCATCCCTCTTGCATTATGGCCACCAGAACTGGACGCAGGATTCCAGCAGCTGCACCAGTGCCACCTACGGAAGTAACAGAGCCTCCCTTCTACTCAAGCTTCCCCTATTTATACATCCCAAGATTGCATTAGCCCTTTTGGCCACAGATTCACGTTGGGAGCTCACATTCAGCTGATTATCCACCATGACCCCCAAGCCCCTTTCAGAGTCACTGCCTCCCAGGATAGAGTCCCCCATCCTGTAAGTGTAACCTACATTCTTTGTTCCTATATGTGTAACTTTACATTTTGCCATATTAAATCACATATTGGTTGTTTGCACCCAGCTTACCAGCTCATTCTGTATCAGTGACCTGTCCTCTTCATTATTCACTACTCCTCCCATCTTTGGGTCATCTGCAAACTTTTATCAGCAATTATTTTATGTTTTCTTCCATGTCATTGCTAAAAATATTAAACAGGATAGGACCAAGCACTGTGGGACCCCAGTAGAAACATATGCACTCAGTGATGTTTCCCTGTTTACAAGTGAAATGTGAGACGGCTCAGTAAGCCAGTTTTTAATCCAGTTAATAACGTGTGCCGTGGTGATTTAGTATTGATGTGGTTTCTTAAGATATCCTGGGGTACCATGGCAAATGTATTGCAGAAGTGTAAATGTTCAACATCAACACTCATCTTTGACTCTCACCAAAAAATATACCAAGTTAGTTTGACAGGCTCTGTTTTCCATAAACCTGTGTTGATTGGCTTTAATTATACCACACTTCTTTATTTATTCAGTTCTGTTGTGTCAGTCATTCCATTATTGTGCCCTGGAGTGATGGAGGTGGGAGGTTCATTAGGGTTTGGTATCTTTACAGCTCAGGGTTGAGTGTTTGGCTGCAGGGAGCTTTGAACCATGTGGGGACAAGTGCAGGCCCTGCTCCCTACACCGCTTAAAGTAGTCTGAAAAAAGGGGGGGGGGAGGAAGGATTTCAGCTGTAATTTTCCACAGCTATTAAAGTGACTTCATAGCTGCCTGCCCCATCAAACTGCCCCTCCTTTCACCCCCTATTAACTCTACCCCCACCCCACCGCCTGGGGGAAGAACTCTGCAGCAGAAGATGGGGCAAGCAGCCAATCAGAGGCAGGGCTCAAGCGCCCAGCTGGAGTTGCAGAAGTTGTATTTGCTGCTGGGTCTGTGCCCCTTTGCCCAGAACTTTAACCCTCGCCTCCACTATAGCTCAGGCCTGCTGCCGCACAGGGATGCTAGGGTGAGGAGGGGAACAGACCAGGAGCTCTGGCTTATCCTGCCTTCAATGCTGCTGACATTGTCATTCTGCCTCTTGCCACCAGGTGTCAGTGCGAGCACACAGGGCCCTTTGCTCAGGGAAGCAAATGGAAGCAGATGCTATTGAATCCCCATAAACTTTCCTCAGCAGATGCCCTCAGTTATAGGGGTGCTGGAACCACGTGTACAGTGTGGGGGCACTGAGAGCCACTGAACCAAACTGTAAACCCTGGATATGATGGAAACCACTTTAAGAACGGGAGGTGCAGGAACACCCCAGTTCCAGCACCTATGCCCAGTTATGAGCCAGGGACCCCCTCCATATGCCTAGAGCAGCTGTAGGTTCCCACCCCAGCTCTGCCAGTGCCCCTCAATCCTGACCCACAACCCCCTGCTAGCCCAGCCTTGGGCTCCCCCTCTGGTTCTGTTAGTTAATTGCTTATCACCACCTTGCAGCCAATCCCCCCCAAGAGCAATTCATGCTGCAATGCTGACCTCAGCAGGTGGGGGAGGCGCCTGGGTCTCCTCCCCCCATCATTTCCCTTCACCGTGAATCCAGCACCTCAGTCAGCATGGATGGGTGGGGGCAAGAAAGACAGATAAGCTCTACCCCGTCCCACAGCACTGTTTCCTGCCCCCCGACCCCCAAGCTCCTACCAATGCCCCCACCCGCCACGCTCCCTGCGTCTGACAGCTCTGGCGGTTGCTGGCTCTTCCAATTAAGCAGAGATCTTTGGTTGGAGGTGGGAGGGGTGAATGAGGTGTGAACTCTCCCCCCACTCCAGTGAGCTGGGACTGGAACCCCACTGTCCTGACTCCCAGCTCTTCCCACTAGCTCCATGGCCCCTCCCGCAGCGAGGCTAAAAACCCAGCAGTCCTGACACCCAGCCCCCACCTCCCACCATTCTAACCAATAGACCCACACACACACCCCCCCCAGTTGGGCCCAGACCCCACAGGCCTGACTGCCAGCCTTCCCAGCTCTAACCCTGACACACCTTGCGCAAGCACCATCACCCATGCCTGTGCCAGTGTGCCCAAAAGCCAGCACCCTCCCCCCGAGAGAGGATAGGCCCTGTAGTCCATTCCTTGCACGCCCACACGAGTCTGTTTCCCCTGCCCTGGGGCTGGATTGGCTCTGCCACCCCCTGGAGGGTAGGACACAAACACACACATGCTTGCCCCCTCCCTCCCACCCCGTGCCTAGTCTAGGTGCACACACATTAACTAGCCTGCTTTGTTTAATGAGGAAATGGAGCGAATCGAGGACAAATTCACGGGCATTGCAGGGGGTAGGCGGGGGGGAGGGGGGAAGCTGACGGCAGCCCCAGGGCAGGCAGCTGGGGTCCTGTGGCTGGAGATGGGGGGCAGCTGGGGGTGGTCAGGTGGCAACTCACCTAAGCAGATTAAATCCATCAGCACCGCAGCTCATGGCTAATGTGCTGGAGCAAGTAGGGAAGGTAGTGAGCACTGGCCGTTACATAACAGCTCCTAGCCTGGGGGCTGGGCTCCTACCACGCTCCCCCCCCCCCACCGCCCCCCCACCGCCAAACCCCAAAATGCTGATGGGTCAGGTCTCAGTGCCAGTCGGGGTGGGGGGGGAAATCTGTATAAACAGCCCCAGCACGCCACCCCCAGAGGCAGCTGCTGCTCACTGCCAGGCGAGGGAATCCCTGTATAAACAGCCGCAGTGCCCCACGCCAGAGGCAGCTGCAGCGCAGCGCCAGGCGAGGGATCCCTATCTACACGGCTGTGATGGAGCGCGTTCCCAGCAGATCAAAGCCTGGGGGAGGTGGCTCTTTGCCAGTGCAAGGTTCTCATTCTCCCTCACATTCTCTCCCTGGCAGCATAGTGACAAATTTGATCTAAGACAGGAATTTCCCTGATGAAAAATGTTGGATAAATGGCCCAGAAAACAGCAGCTGCTGATTATTCTCTAGCGCTTCAAAGAGCTTTGCAGCCCTACAACTGCCCCAGGAGAGAATTTTCCTGATCTCATTACAGAGGGGAAACATATCAGCAAAGCGGATCGGACCTAGGAATCCTGGCTAACAGCCCCCCCCCCAAACCCCCCCCCTCCCCCAGTGCAGTAACAGAGCCCTGCAGGCCTCAGGGGTTCCCCCCCCCTCATCCTGGCTCTAGCCCCCTCCCACCGGCTAGGGAAAGAACCCAGGAATCCCTGCCCAGGTTCCAGGAGCGGGGATGTCCCTGGGCTGGCTAGCTGGGCTGTCCCATATGGACTGAGCTCGCTGCCTATGACCCACCCCTGTCCCCACACAGGAGCCAACCCTAAGGTTGGCCCTTTGGCTCAGGCAGGACTGACAGACCCAGCCACAAGTCACAGCTGAGTGACTGCTGGCAGGTGGCTAGGTGTGTGTGTGTGTGGGGGGGGGGGGTCATACAGGGTGTGTATGAAGCTAGTTGGGGGGAAGCCTGTGAGGGGTGTTGTAGGGGGCAGGGGTTTGGCCTGGCAAGAAGGGCTGAAGGGCTGAGACAGTGAGTGTGTGCCCGCTGGTGCTCAAGGGCTGCGTACATCCCCAACAGCAGTGCCCAGCCCTGGGGTGAGGGCACACATCCCATCCTGGCAGGCTTTGGGGCTCCCTGTGGCAAGGGACTCAGAAGCAGGGCTGCCAGCAGTCCCTTATTACAAGGGATGTCCCTTATTTTTTCATCTCTGTACAAGCAGCTCCGGAGTTGCTGAGTGCTGTGAAAAGCAGCAAGCAATGCCCCTGGCGAGTGGAGGGGGGTGAGTACGGCTTCTTATTGCTACATGCTGCGACCTCAAATAATAACAATATCGGGGGGGGGCTACGAAAACAGGCCCTTAGTTTTGAACCACAATGTTGGCACCCCTTGAAGGCCTCTGGGCTGTTGCAGTGCAAAGCAGCTCCCCAGTGCCCTGGGGGCTGGGAGCATAGACGTGTCCCCGGAGGCAGGGTTGGTGGGAACAGGCTGCCCAGCACTTCACCGGCCTCCACAGCAGCAGTGTCAGAGCACGCCCCTCCCCTCCCCAGCCCCGGCAATGTTCCGCCTGCCTTGGGAGGCAGCCAGTCCGGGGCCTGCTCAGCCCCTCTCCTGTGGCTGTGGAGGGGGGCGATGAAGCCCTGTGGCAGGGGACTGGATTGGAGCTGGTGCCCCCTTAGAGTGGAAAGCGCCTCCCCCCGCCCTCCCGTCCTGTGGCCAGATTGGAGCCAGCGCTCCCTGATGGCCCATGGCCCACTTACAGACACCAGGAGGTCAATGGGGCACTTTTTTTTTTTTTTGCAAGTTTTTATTTAGCCACAAAGTTGAGGATTGTTTATCCAATGTTTCTTTTATACACAAATGCCCCGTGGGAGGGGAAGGGGGGGACCAAGGGGAAGCAATTTCCCCCACACACCTGTAGACAGCTCTGGCACCAGGGTCCCTTTCTGTGTGGGCCTGACCCCAGGTGGAGGTGGAGGTGGAGGGTGGGGGTGGGGGGGTAGAATCCCCTCGCTCTAAGACCAGGGGTTTCCTCCCCAGCACCACCGGCACTGAGCCCAGAACAGCTCCCCATGTCCGATAACGGGGTGCTCTGCTCAGGGACTCCCCATGCAAGATAACAGGTCACCCCCACACAGGGACCCCATCCCAATTTTCTGGGCTCAAAGCCCAAATTTGAGTGCACCCCCAAATCCTCCCCCAGCTTGGTAATGAGGAGGCAGGTTAGAGGGGCCCTGACATTTGCAAGGGGTGTGTGACCTGGTGGGGGTGTCATTGTTCAGCCTTGATCCCCTTCTCCCTGGGGTCTAGTTAAGGCACCCCCTGGCCCCCCAACCCCCACTCCAGACAATAACTCCTGGTAATAAATTCAACACTACAAACACACAGAAATACCCTGCCATGCCCTGGCATGTGTGGGGTTTGGGCCTGCTCTGGGGTGGGTGGGGGGGCCAGGGGCTGTGCTCCCTAGGTTGTGGGTTACGCCCCCTGGATTAGACATAAACGTTCCAACAGAAGAACCCCCCTGGTCTTGTGTTGGGGACATCAGCCCTGAGCCCCTACTCCCACATTATAATGACACTGCAGGGGAGGGGTGCCCAGTACCCAGCTCCCCTGCACCCTAAAATGGGTTTAACAGTGGGACAGGGTGCCCCATCCCTCTCCCTGCCCCCCAACAGACAGGCTCGCAATGGGGAGTGTCCCAGCTGCGGTGGGGGAGGGTCGCTCCTGCCCTGGCCCCCATCTCACAGGTGGGGAGGGTACATCTGGGAGGCAGATGCTCCCCTCCTCATGGGCGCTGCAGAAATGAGGGGCAGCAGGGTTTAGTGAGTCACTCAAAACGCGGGGCGGCCCTAATATGGGGAGGCCCAACGTCTGATCCTGCGAGTCGTCCAGCGATGGGGCAGAGCCTCAAATCCATGGGGGTGTTGGAGTTTCAGGGCCCCCCTGTGTTCCCAGCATCTCTTGCGCTCTCCTAGAAACAGCTGGTTGGGGGTGAACCCAGGAGTCCGGGAGCAGCCACTGAGATAATTGTGGGGCCCCCACTCAGTCCTCTTAGAAACTCACCAAAGTATAAACCATACTGGGGAGAGAAAGAGAAAGAGACACCCTGAAATGCTCCAGCATAACAGAGCTGCAGGTCAGGAGCGAGGGGCACAGAGTCTCAGCGCCAGGCACATAGACCTGCACCCCACCCCAGAGACAGCTGTACCTCAGTATGGGGTAAGGGATCCCTGTATAACCTCCCTGTGCCCCACCCCAGAGGAGGCTGCATCTCAGTCCCTGGAAAGGATTCCCAGAAACCGTGTTGGGGTGCTACCTGTACAAGTAGTAGAAGAAGGACAGCAGATAGAAGGCTAGTTTGCACCACGACTCCTTCTGGCAGTAGTTGAGGATGTCGGCGTTCATGATGGAGACAGCATCGTACATCACCTCGGACCCGTCTGCCGGGCGGTGGAAGTACCTGGGGGGCAACGAGGCCAGGGCTCAGACAGCGTCTTTGTCCTCCCAAACCCCTCGTGCAAGGGGCTCCTGTAGTACTTAGGAAAGACCCCCCTCCTAGCCCAGCCACGCCCACGGCTCTGCCAGTCCCCCCCCCTAGCCCCGCCCCCCCCCCGGCCCCGCCCGGCCCCCCGCCTAGCCCAGCCTCGCCCACGGCTCTGCCGGTCCCCCGCCTAGCCCAGCCACGCCCACGGCTCTGCCGGTCCCCCCTGCTAGGCCAGCCACACCCACGGCTCTGCCGGTCCCCCTGCTAGCCCAGTCATGCCCACAACTCTGCCGGTTCCCCTTCTAGCCCAGCCCTGGGTACCCCTGCCCCATGTCCTTCAATCCCAACCCACTGCCCCCAGAGGCTGCACTCCCTCCCCCCACAAGCTGTCCTCTCGAGGAGGGCAGGCTCCCAGGGCGCAGACCTCACTCACCTCCAGAGGTGGTAAAAGAGCAGAGGGATGTTGAGGCCCAGGGTGACCCACTCGGCTGCACACAGGAACATGAGGCAGAAGAGCCCATGGATAGAGTATTCAGGGACCACGAGCTGGAAGGGAGAGCAGGCCCTGGTCAGTGGGGAAATAGAACCCAGGAGTCCTGGCTCTAGGGTTGTCAACCCTCCAGGATTGTCCTGGAGTCTCCAGGAATTTAAGATTAATCTGTAATTAAAGATTATGTCATGTGAGGAAACCTCCAGGAATACATCCAACCAAAATTGGCAACACTACCTGGCTCCCAGCACCAGTGGCGGGTGGATGCCGCCTCAGCACACTGTGCTCCCCACAGGCACCCCATTAGTATTCCACGGCTTTGATGTGGCCATGTCCTGTCCTGCCAGCAGCCAGGTATAAATAATACATGGGGGTGTGGGGGGCGTATTCTCAAACGGGAACGCAGAGCAACACACAACAGGGAAACTGACAAAAGCAACACAGCACCTCCCCAGGGGCACCAGCTCCCATCTGGCCCCAGGGCGGGGGAACTGGCTGCCTCAGGGTAGCAGGGAATAGGATATGGGGCCTTTCCTGGGGGCAGCTCTGATCTGGCCCTAAGGCAGGTGGGGACTGGCTGGCTGGGTGAGGGTTCAGGGGGCTGTGGGGAGAAGATGCTAGGAGCCTAGAAGGAGGAGGTGTGAGGGGGGTTGGGGGCTCAGAAGGCTGTGGGGAGAGGTGGGGGCAGCTGTGGGGAGGAGGTGCAGGAAGCCTAGGAGGAGAAGGGGTGGGAGGGGGCTTGGGGGATCAGGAGGCCATGGGGAGAGGTATTGGGGGCTTCAGGGAGGCGGTGCAGGGAGCCTAGGAGGGGAAGGGGTGTGAGCAGACGAGGCTGTGAGGAGAGATGTGGGGGGCTGTGGGGAGGAGATGCAGGGAGCTGAGGGGGTTGGGAGTTCAGAAGGCTCTGGGAGAAGTGGGGGGGCTGTGGGGCTGAAGTCCAGGGAGCCTAGGAGGGGCAGGAGATGGGAGAGGGTTTGGGGGTTCAAGAGGCTGTGGGAAGAGGTGTGGGGGGCTGTGGGGAGGAAGTTCAGGATGCCCAGGAAGGGGAGGAGTGCTGGAGCTGGAGGGTTCAGGATGCAGTGGGGAGAGGTGAGGAGGCTATAGGGAGGAGATGCAGATGTTCATCGAGGTGCAGGAGTTGAGGGGGATGGCGGGTTCAGGCGCTGTCAGTTGCTCCCAGGTTGGGGGTTCAAGAACTGGTCATTCACTGTTTTGGAGACTGGAAGAGCTAAGACATAAGGGGCAGGGATGGGGCCACATGGATGCGGGGGACACACAGACAGGTGAGACAGGGACAGGGACACACGGACGCACCTTTCTCAGGAGGCAGCAAATCCGCTCAATGTTTTTCAATCGCTCTCGCTGCAGGGGGGAAAGAAACAGGGAATTAGATTGAGAGCTGGCACAGGGGAGGGCTGAGAGAAGGGGGGGAGGCAGGAACAGAGAGGGGTGTTCAAGCCTGGTGGGAGGGGCTGGGAGTCAGGATTCCTGAGTTCTATACCTGGCTCTGGGACGGGAGTCGGGTTGGAATGTTAAAAATCAATGGTTATAACCTATTTAGGAAGGATCAAGTGGGCAAAAAGGCAAGGGGTGTGTCAAATATGGCATTATGTGTGTCTGAGTCACCGACAGCTCAGAAGCAAATGATTTACAATGCTGATGGATCAATGTCCTAACAGATAAAACAATAGATTGGTTACTAGATGGTGTCTTCTACATGCCACCAAATCCACTAGGGAACAGGATGCCTGGCTCCTTCCACAGCTGTTTTTAATGAGTAGAGGGGGAATAAACAGTGGGATCATGGGGGCTTCAATCTGAGTGACATATGCTGGAGGCCTCCTGCTGTCAGTGCTAAAACATCTTTGGAATTTCTATATATTATAGATCGCAATTATAAATGACAATTTCCTAGCTCAGAGTGTTGCATCCAACATGAGGGAATTCTAAATTGGACCTCATCTGGACAGATAAAGAGGAATTGAGCACAGAACTAAAAATTTGTTGTTGCTTAGGTGCAAGTGATCATGACTTGATCACATTTGTTATGTATAAACAGAATAAACTCCAAACTAGCAATATATTAACTTATGTTTAAAAGGTCTAGTTTCACAAGGCTGAAAGCTAAAAGGAACCAAGTCAGCTGGGAGGCAGAATTTAATGAGAAAAATGTGAATGATAATTAGGAATTGTTTAAGAACATTTTAATAGAAGCCTAAAAAGCCACAATCAAGAAAGAACCCACCTCTCTTGGAGATGAAGTGAGGGCAGTTCATTACAATAAATGAACGAGATAGATAGATAGATAGATAGAGAGATAGATAGGTAGATAGATATGGGAAAGAAGGGAAGTCAATAGCCATGAATATAAATCAGAAGCTAGGAATTGTAGAAAATTAATGAGAGAAGCAAAAGGACACCAGGAGTGATGTTTGGCCAGCAGAGTTAAGTACGAGAAGGAATTTTTTTCAAGAATATTAAGACCAAAACAACATTGGTCCATTACTAAATGGAAATTTCAAAATTGTCAATAATAATGTAGAAATGGCAGAAGTATTCAATAACTATTTGTGTTCTGTATTTGAGAAAAAGCCAGATAATGTGTTCATATTATATGATGATGGTGGTGATGAAACACTTTCTATTCCAATAGTAATTCTGGAGGATGTTAAACAGCATCTACTAAAGTTAAGACATTTCTTAATCAGCTAGGCCCTGTAACTTGCATCCAAATGTATTAAAAGAGCTGACCGAGGTGCTCTCTGGACCATTAGGGTTGATTTTTCAATACGTTTTGGAGCACTGGGGAAGTTCTAGAACAGAGGTTCTCAACCAGGGGACCAAGGCCCCCTGGGGGGGGGCCGCGAGCAGGTTTCTGGGGGTCCTCCAAGCAGGGCCAGCATTAGACTCACTGGGGCCAAGGGTAGAAAGCCAAAGCCCCACTGCATGGGGTTGAAGCGTGGGGCTCTGAGCCCTGCCACCTGGGGCTGAAGCCAAAGCCTGAGCAACTTAGCTGTGCGGGGCTCGCTGTGGCATGGGGCCCCAGGCAATTGCCCTACTTGCTACCCCTAACACAGGCCCTGGCTCTTATATGCAGAAAACCAGTTGTTATGGCACAGGTGGGCCGTGGATTTTTTATCTCATGTTGGCGGGGGGGGGGGGGGGGCTCAGAAAGAAAAAGGTTGAGAAGCCCTGTTCTAGAGGACTGGGAGAACACTAATGTTGTGCCAACATTTAAACAGGGTCAAAGGATGGACCTGTGTTATTACAGGCTTGTCAGCCTGACATCAATCCCAGGCAAGACATGGGGCAGCAGATATGATGGGACTCAATTCATAAAGAAGTATAGGAGTGTGATATAATTAATGCCAATCAATGTGGGTTTATGGAAAATAGCTCCTGTCCAACTAATTTGATGTATTTGTCAATGAAATTCCAAGTTAGGTTGATAAAGGTAATAAAGCTGATGCAATATATTGAGACTTCTGTAAGGCATTTGACGTGATGCTGCATGACATTGTGATACAAAACCTTGAACAATACAAACCCAACATGACACACATTAAATGGGGTAAAGCTGGTTAAGTGCTAGGTCGCAAAACGTAACTGTCCACAGGGAATCATCATTGAATGGGAGTGTTTCTAGTGGGGTCCCAAAGGAGCTGCTCTTGGCCCTATGCTAGTTAACATTTTTATCAGTGACCTGGAAGAAAACATCAAATCATCACGGAAAGTTTGCAGATGACACAAAGATTGGGAGAGTGATAACTAATGACGTTAGATCACGGATACAGAGCGATCTGGCTCCCTGAGTAAGCTGGGCTCAAGCAAACAATGTGTGTTGTAATATGGGCCAATGTAAACATACACCTCTAGGAACAAAGAACGCCGGCCACACTTTCAGGACAGGGAACTCTGACGAGGGCTTGGGGCTCATGGCGCATGATCAGCTGAACACAAGCTCCCAAGTGCGACACTGTGACTAAAAGGGCTAATGCGATCCTGGGGTGTGTAAACAGGGGAATCTCGACTAGGAGAAGAGAGGTTCTGTTACCTCAGTATGTGGCGCTGGTGCAGCCGCTGATGGAATCCCGCATCCAGTCCTGGTGCCCACAGTGCAAGAGGGACACTGATAAATTGGAGGGCTCAGAGAAGAGCCATGAGAATGACTAAAGACTTAGAGAACAGGCCTCAGAGTGAGAGATTCCAGGAGCTCGATCTGTTTAGTTTAACAAAGAGAAGGCTAAGGGGTGACTTGATCACAGGCTAGACACCTACGTGGGGAACAGAAATTAGATAATGGAGCTGCAATAGAGCAGCCGAAGGTCTAACAAGAGCCAAGGGCTGGAAGTTGAAGCTGGCCCCATTCAGACTAGGGATAAGACACCTACATTTTTAACAGTGCAGGTAATTAACTGTTGGAACAATTTATCCACAGCTGTGGCGGATTTGCCATCACTGGCGATGTTTAAATCAAAATGGGATGTTTTTCTGACAGATCTGCAGGGCCGCCCGGGGGGGGAAAGTGGGGCAATTTGCCCCAGGCCCCAGGCCCCGCAGGGGCCCTGCAAGCCCTGGCCGAGAATCCCTTTCCTCATCCGGTGGCGGTCCAGGTCTTCAGCGGCATTTCGGCGGCGGGGGGCCCTTCAGTGCTGCTGAAGACACGGAGCAACTGAAGGGCCCCCAGCCGCCGAAATGCTGCCACCGCAGACTCAGCGCGCCACCCGGTGAGTACAAGCTCCCCCGCTTCGCCCCAGGCCCCCTGAATCCTCTGGGCGGCTCTGCAGATCTGCTCTAGTCTAGTGCAACCAGGGATTAATTCATAGAAGTCCTATACCCTGTGTTATATAATCATAGCAATGTAGGGCTGGAATGGACCTAACATGGTCATCTAGGCCACCCACCTGCGGGAGGCAGGACCAAGTAAACCTGGCTTACCCCTGCCAGGTGTTTGTCTAACCTGTTCTTAAAAACTTCCACTGATGGGAATTCAGCTGCCTCCCCAAGTAACCTGCTCCAGTGCTTTAAATAGACACTGGAACAGGTTATACAGGAGGACAGACTAGATGATCACAATTGTCCCTTCTGGCTTTATAATCTAGGAACCTTGTGGTTAGAGCAGGATGTGGGGGTGGAGGGGAGCCAGGACTCCTGGGTTCTATGCTCAGCTGTGGGAGGTGAATGAGGTCTAGTGGGGGGGGGAGGGTGTACATGGATACCTGCTCTGGGAATTAGTTTTGTGTGTTGGGGTATTGCTGGAGCTGGGGTCAGGGGTGGGGTGCAAGTAGCCATAAAGACACCTCATTGCCCTTATATAGGGCTGGGGTTTGCAGAAACTCCAAAATGAAGGTGGAGCCCAAATCCCAGGCCCTCTGGGGCCCCACGTCCTTCCTCCCAAGCCGTAAAGAGGGTTCAGGCTCCATCATTCACATCATTGTCTGACACATTGTGTGTCCTTAGTTAAGGCTTGTACAATACACAAGTCAAGGATATTGTAATATCCTACATAAACAGTGAGACTAAGCCCTACACAAACATAGACAAGACCCCACATAAACACCAGACATTAAGCCTTGCACAACTACAAACACAAATACTATACCCTACATAGACAGAGCTCAAGAGAAGTGGCTCCGCTTGTGCTCCCATGAGGGGAAAGGGACCATTTACATTTCCAGTTTCTTCAGCATGAACCCCAAGGCGAGTGGGGCCCCAAAACCATGAGACTGACTTTGAAATCATGTGCCACTGGGCTTGTATTTATTGGCTTGGCGCCTGCAGGGTGCCTCCAGGAAACAGATCCCAGCTTCTCCCCATAAGAGAGAGAAACTTGCTGGGGGTTTTACATATGAAAGCCACGATTCTCAAAAGATCCCAGGACTCTGGGAGCTGGGGATTTAAAGGCATGTCTACACTGCAATAAAACAGACATAGCTAGGCCATGCGAGCTGACTCCGGCTGGCAAGGCTCAGGCTGAGGGGCTATACAACTGCAGTGTCAATGTATGGGCTGGGGCTGGAGCTGGGCTCTGGAACCCCGTAAGGAGGGAAGGAGCCCCATGAGCCCGAATCAACTGACAGGGGCCAGCCCGGGTGTTCGGTTGTAGCATAGACATACCCTAAGACACCAAATGTCACAGTCAAACCCTGAGACCAGGCAACAGGGACTTCAAATGGCAGCTTTTTCCAACAGAGACTCAGCCTGAGAGGATTCCAGCTCTGGAGCCCTGGACACTCTGCTGGTGTCCCTGTGCTGGCCTGTAGCCCCTGCTATCCAGCCCTGGGCTCCCGGCACAGCTCTGTCAGAGCCCCTCAAACCCACAGCCCCTGCTATTCAGCCCTGGGCTCCCCGCACAGCTCTGTCAGAGCCCCTTAAACCCGCAGCCCCTGCTATCCAGCCCTGGGCTCCCCACACTGCCACCAACCCTGCAGAGAACAGGAAGCAACTCGAGCTTCATCTGGGGGGACTGAAACCTCAGTGTCTCTGCCCTTTAGCCAGCCAGCGAACCCCAAACCCTGGCTGGATCAGTAACAGGAAAGACAAACTTACAAACACGACTCACACAGCAAGTTCCCCCCACCTGCTCACCCCCTCTTGAGCACAGCCAGACCCCCAAATTCACTCCGCTGTGACACCTCCACCCCCCACCCGAGCAAGGTCATCCCCCCGAACCCACCCCCATCAATTTCCCCAGCTCCTTCTCTCCCCTCCTCCTTCACCCCCATCTCATCCCCACCAGCCCCCAATGGCCCCCAGATCTCAGTTCCCCTGTGGTAAATCCAGTCACCCAGCAACAGCAACGGGATAAGGGCTGGATTCTGAGCTCAGCTTCCCCCGGTCAATCAGAGCAGTGCTGACTTTGTAATGAAAGAGGTGCCGGGGCTCACGCAATTTTTTCACATTCATACCAGATGCAGCAAGCCCAGAGGTGCTGGGGCTAGGCACTGCCAAGCCCAGAGGTGCT
>NW_020664945.1:0-7635 GCF_002925995.2 Terrapene triunguis | reverse complement strand
CAAGCCCAGAGGTGCTGGGGCTAGGCACTGCCAAGCCCAGAGGTGCTGGGGGCTCCACCCTGGCACACATTCAGCACTGATCCAGAGTCACCAAGTGCAATGGGGCTAGGGACAGATTCTGAGCTGAGAGCCTCAGTAAATCCAAAGTCACCATCTGACTGCGATGGAGTGTGGGCCAGAGTCTGATGTTGGTTACCTGGGATAAATTCAGAGTCACCCCTGACTGCACTGACATCAGGGCCGGATTCTGGTGTCAGCTCCCACAAGGTATATCCAAAGTCCCCCACTGACTGCACTTGGGGTCAGAGCCAGATTCTGGTGTCAGCTCCCACAGAGTGTATCCGAAGTCACCCCTGACTGCACTGGGGTGAGGACTAAATCTTGGTGTCATCTCCCACAAGTTGTATCTGGAGTCACCCCAGACTGCACTGGGGTCGGGGCCAGATTCTGGTGTCAGCTCCCACAGGGTATATCCGGAGTCACCTCTGACTGCACTGGGGTCGGGGCTGGATTCTGGTATCAGATATGAAATGAGGTTACTCCAGTACTGAAATGTCAATGAATAGAATTTGGGTGAGAGTGGGATCTAGTGGGGAAGGGGAGGCTGGGAACCAGGACACCTGGGTTCTATCCCCAGATCTGGAGTGAGAGTGGGTCTAGGATTAGAGCAGGGGGACTGGGAGCCAGGACTCCTGGGTTCTATTTCCCTTTCTCATCCCTACTCATTGCATGACCCTGATCCAGTCCCGCCCCCATCTGTGCCTCAGTTTCCCATCAGTCAGGCAGATGCTGTGTGCGAGCAGGGAGGTGGTTGACTCCAGGGCTCTGGGCTGTGCAGACAGGGAGCACTCCGCCCTGTGAGGAGTTATTCCTCCGCCTGACCCAGCTGTCCCCTCCACTGTGCCTGGGCTGGGCAGAGTCAATCCCAGCAACCTCAGCCTCCCCCCCACCCCCAAGCCAGGGGCTGCAGCTGGGGCCATCGCTCCCACTCCATTTCCCTAAATATAAACAGTTCAGTGTGACCTGAATTCCTCTCCCAGCAACTCTGTTACTGCAACTGCCACGCAGGCAGCACACAGGGCTCGCCACCCACCAGGACACCTTGGTTCTAGCCCCCGCTCTGGGAGGGGAGGGGGTCTAGTGCAGTGGTTCTCAGCCTTTTTGGGCTCAGGACCCATTTGTAAATGTTTATGGCCTATCGTGACTCACTAAATAGTCTGGGGGTGGAGGCCTTGGTGTGGTTTCGGTCGAATCTTGAGGGCACTGCCCGGCACTCACCCCACAGCGGCAGCTCTGGTGCTGGCTGGGCTTGGCTCTCCGTTCCAGGCATTGCAACCTCTGGGGGTTGCAGCCCTGCTCAGGTTTGGCCCCGCCCCCCTGACTGGACCAAATGTGGGTGGGTGGCGTTGTGACCTGGCTCATGGGGTTACAGGGCCGCCACTCACTCAGATTTGGCCTATCTGGACAGCTGGGCCAAACCTGAGTGGTGCTGGGACCCCAGAGATTGCAGTGCATGGAGCAGGGAGAGCCCAGCCAGCCCCCTGGGACAGGAGCTGCCATGCGACCCTTTGGAACATTCTGCGACCCAATTTTGGGTCTCGGCCCCCGGGGTTGAGAAACGCTGGTGTAGGGGGTGTGAGCAGGAGGGAGAGGGAGAGTCAGGACTCCTGGGTTTTATCCCTGGTTCTGGGGCAGGAGTGGGGTTTTTTCCTCAGGCCGCCCCTGACTCACTGACTGGCAAGACCCTTCCCCTCTCAAGGCCCCAGGGTGCTATTCACACACACACACCCCTCAAACCCCCGGGGGGGGCAGTCGTTAGTGACTGTCAGCAGCACCTTTAATTACAGCTCCTCGACCCCCATGTCTGAGCACAGCCAGCCCCCAGAACCCACCCACACCTTGACCCCCATCTGAATGGGGGCTGCTGGGTTAGCAGGGGGTTGGGGGCTGGGACTGATGAGCTTGGAGGGAACAGGACCCAGGGCTGCTCCAGGTCAGGAGTGAGGGGCATCGGCAGAGCTGAGTGCGAGCCCAGGGCAGGGCTAGTGGGGATGTGGGTTGGGATGGAGGGGCACCAGCAGTGATGCAGCTGGATCAAACTAGGCAAAGAGAGATTAAAAAGCAGCAAGCAGTGGGGTTGGGCCAGGGGTGTGATGAGGAGAGAAGCAGGGAGTGGGACACTGGGGAAGGGGTGGGTTGGTGCCGAGCCATGGAGCCCTTTGAAATTCCAGCCCCAGAGTGATGTTGACACCCCCGGGGGACCTGCCCCAGGTGCTGATGGGAACTTTGGGACCTTCCGAAAAAACATTTGAGTGACACAAACTTCAGCGCAGCACAGCCAGTGGGAGAGAACCCAGGAGTCCTGGCTGCCAGCCCCCCCACTCTAACTCACTGGACTCCCCTCCCCTCCCTGAGCTTGGATAGAACCCAGGAGTCTGGGAGCGCTGCACCCCTCATGCCACCATCACTCATGCATGGCAGAGGACAGTTGAGCGGACACCACATTTAAGAAAAATAGGAATGACATGGGTGACATCGTGAAGGTGGGGTGGGGGGGAGCAGTGGCAGTGGGTCAGGGAGAGGGTCAGAGACAGACGGACACAGAGACAGACACACCTCTCCCACCACATCTATTGACTTACTGCCCTCGCCGGGTTCCCCTGGTCAATGGGACTCTTGAAGTCTGTGTGCAGCTCGTCAAAAGCGATGATCTGTGGGGGGAGAGCAGGGTCAGAGACAGCTGCAGAGAGAGACAGATCCTCCTGGCCCAGCCCTGGGACCCGGCTGAGTCTGGGGTGGGACATGAGGGCAGTGTATCCAGGCATCTCTCACCCAGTGCTGAGATGCAGCTGCCTCTGGGGTGGGGTGCAGGGGTTGTTTATACAGGGATCCATCCCCCCATTCCCATGGGGGCTCACCCATTCATTGAGAGAAGGGTAGGGAGTTCCCAGGAGGGGCCCCCCCATGGGAAGCAGGCTATAGGGGGTCACACAAGCCCATGGTGGGGCTGCCTGAGAACATGATCACCCGTGCAGTGTCTGGCCCAACCCAAACAATCTTATTTACATATGCAAATCAGACCCCATCCTGCTGATTTGTACAGGGCGACCCCTACTGCGGGCTGATGAAGCCAGAGAGGAGCATCTGCCAGTCCCACCCACTGGGGCACTCAGCCAGATACCTCCCCACACACACACCTTCTCAGCTCCCCATTCTGTCACCCTTCCTCTCTGGCCCCAGAACAGAGAATGGGACATGGGGCCTTCCCCTCTCTGGGGCGCTGGCTCCAATCCAGCCCCAGGGCCAGGGGACTGGCTGGCTCGTGGATACAGGAGGTGGGGAGGAATAGACGGACCCTACTGCTAACAGTCACTGCTTGATAAACTCCCCAGAGTTGACAAAGCCGACAGGAATTCAACAGTCTCAGCCACTTTGCACTTCCATATCAATAATAAAAATATCAATGATCAGAGCAGGAGTCTGGCTCCCAGCCCCTCCGCTCTAACCACTAGACCCTACTCCCCTGACAGAGCTGGGATGGAACCTGGAACCCTGGCTCCTAGCCCCCCCTCCAACCCATTCTAACCACTAGACCCTACTTCCCTGCCAGAGCTGGGATGGAACCCAGGCGTCCTGGCTTCCAGCCCCTCCCCCCCGTTCTAACCACTAGACTTTACTCCCCTGACAGAGCTGGGATGGAACCTGGAGTCCTGGCTCCTAGCCCCTCCCCGTTCTAACCACTAGACCCTACTCCCCTGACAGAGCTGGGATGGAACCCAGGCGTCCTGGCTCCCAGCCCCTCCCCCCTGTTCTAACCACTAGACCCTACTCCCTGACAGAGCTGGGATGGAACCTGGACGCCTGGCTCCCAGCCCCCGTGAACTCACCTGCCCCCTGAATAGCTGGATCTATCCTCCCCCAAGCGTTACCAGGGAAGTTAGCTCCCAGCAGGATGTGGAGGGACCCAGTTTCCTTTGGGGTCCAGTTCCCTCCCCCGACTCCACATGGCTCTGCCTGGGCTCTTGCCAGCACAGCCGGTTCCGGAACAGCCAGCCCCAGAGCCCCAGCCAAATGGGGTGACTCAGCCACCGCCTCCCCATCCTCCGGGGGCTGGGAGAGATCCGGTGTGAGACAGTGGGGGGCGGTCCCCGTAGCAAGCCCCCCGCCTGGCTCAGAGCCGATACTCCCCCAGAGGGGAAATGTCCCATTCCCGGCCTCGCCAAATGGAGATTTCTGTCACTAGCCTGAGCTCAGTCCTGCTGCCGTGGTCTCCAGCAGGTGTTTTCTGGGGGATTCCCTTCCCCCTTCCAGAGCCCCCTCCCGTGAGTTTGCCCGTTCCCCCACCAGGTCCATCACACTCAGGCCCAATAACCAGCACCCAGCGCGTCCTGGCTCCCTCACATCCGCCCCAGCCGCAGCCACTCCCGTCACCAGTTTCTGGGCTCTCAGAGCAGAGACCCACCAACGTGATGGGCTGAGACACACAGCTCTGCTCTGCTGGTGTCCTTCAATCCTGACCCACATCCCCCTGCAAGCCCAGCCCTGGGCTCCACTGACCTCCACAGCTCTGCTGGTGCCCCCAATCCTGACCCACAGTCCCCTGCTAACCCAGCCCTGGGCTCTCCCCCACAGCTTTGCTGGTGCCCCCAATCCTCACCCACATAGAATCATAGAATATCAGGGTTGGAAGGTACCTCAGGAGGTCATCAGGTCCAACCCCCTGCTCAAAGCAGGTCCCCCTGCTAACCCAGCCCTGCGCTCCGCTGACCCCCACAGCTCTGCTGGTGCCCCCAGTCCTGACCCGCAGCCCCCTGCTAACCCAGCCCTGGGCTCTCCCCCACCCCCACAGCTCTGCTGGAGCCCCCCAATCCCAACCCGCAGCCCCCTGCTAACCCAGCCCTGGGCTCCTCTCCAGCCACAGTCAGATCTGAGCTGCACTTGGTACCTGTCAAAGCAACAATGAAGGCTACAGGCGCCTGTCGGGGTTGCCTAGCAACCCTCACACGCGGCTCCTCTGCCTGGCAGGGGAGGGATTCTGCTTCAGCACCCTCCCCCCATAACCTGAGCCCTAGGAACAGCCTGCCAGGCCAGCTGAGGGAGCAGGGAGCAAGGGATGGGGTAACGAGGTGGCTGGCTGGGCCATTTAGCTGCTGCTCTCTGTGGCTGGGTGCCTGCCCCACACAGAATGAAGCTGAGACCCTACAAATTTGCCGCACACACCAGGCCCTAGACAGGGTCCAACACTCCAGCTTGTGCTGGGACAAACATAAATTGGTGACAGGCACAGTGGGGGAGATTAGGGGTCAGTGTGTGCTGGAGGGGGGAGGAGGGAAGCCCAGGGCTGGAATAGCAGGGGATTGGGATTGAGGGGCACCGGCAGAACGGGGGGCTGTGGGTCAGGATTGAGGAGCACTGGCAGAGCTGGGGGGCTTTGGATTGTGACTGAAGGGCACTGCCAGAGCTGGGGGGCTGCAGGTTGGGATTGAGGGGCACCGGCAGAGCTGGGGGCTTCAGGTCGGGATTGAGGGGCAGTGGCAGAGCTGGGGGACAGTGAGTCGGGATTGAGGTGCACTGGCAGAGCTGGGGGGCTGCGGGTCAGGACTGAGGTGCACCAGCAGAGACGGAGGGCTGTGGGTTGGGATTGAGGGGCATCGGCAGAGCTGGGGGCTGCAGGTCGGGATTGAGGTGCACTGGCACAGCTGTGGGGCTGTGGGTGGGATTGAGGTGTGGCAGAGTGGGGGGGTCTGTGGGTCAGGATTGAGGTGCAGTGGCTTTGCACAGCTACAAACTCCATCCCCTCCATTTCCCCCGCGCCCAGCACCTGCCCAGAACAGGAGGGCGAGAAACCAGTGCAAGACCCGCCCACCATTGGCCGCCTGGGCGCCGGTCGCCGGGGCAACGGGATGGTTTCCAGCGGGGGGGGGGGAGAATGCACTGGAGGAACTTTCCCTGCTGCTCCGAGGGGTCAGGGACCACAATCCCCGATCGCCTGAGTCCCCCAATCACCTGGGTCCCTCAATTACCTGGGTCCCCTGAACCCACTAACCTGGATTTCCCAATTACCTGGGTCCCCCGATCCCAGTCACCTGTGTCCCCCGATTGCCTGGGTCCCCTGATCCCAGTCACCTGGGTTCTGAGCCTGGGGAAGGGCAGGATCAGGGGACAGCCAGAGCAATTCACTCCTATTGAGACAGGAGCCCTGGCTAGGTGAGCTCCCCGCCTTCCCCATAGGTGCTGGAACTAGGGATGCTGGAGGTGCTGCCACATCCCCTGACTTGAAGTGGCTTCCATCCTATCTAGGGTTACAGTTTGGTTCAATGACTCTCAGCACCCCCACTATATAAATTGTTCCAGTGCCCCTGCCCCTCCTTCCACACAGGAATCCCCCAGCACTCTGTCTCGAGTCCGGGGAACCATTCAGCCCCTGCGCTCCCTGGTGGCAAGAGGGCTGCTTACTGCTATGGGGAGGCTTACGCGGGGGGTGGGAGGACCACCTCTGCTAGGAGCTTGGTTGAGGAAACCCAGCAAAGCAATGTGCAGACACATGTGGGCTCTCCCATGCAGCCAAGCCCCCTCAGGGGCCAGTCCCTGTCAGGTGAGTGGGGACCCCGGGCTGGGGCTCAGGACACCTGGGTTCTGTTCCTGTCTCCCCTGCAGATTCCCTGCATACCACTGTGCAAGCTGTTTGTTTGACCCCCTTGCCTCAGTTTACCCTTCACTGCTGGGGGGGGAGGGGAATCTATGATTCCCAAGTGCTCAAGTGGGGGTAGCAAGGGAATGGGGCAGGGCCCCCCTCAGCACACAAAGTATTATGGGATGTGCCGCATGTTCAGGGAGGAAAGGTCACTTAGCTGTGGGGTGCTGGAGTTCAATGCAAACCCCTGACCCCCAGCACAGAAAGGAAGGGGGGGCACCACAGTGAGCTCCCCCCAGCACACCTCTGGGGGGTACTGGGCTGGATGGGCCATTGTGTGGCCCTGGGGCAGGGCACAGAAGGGTGTTAATGGGCGGGGAGGGCAGGGGGTAGTGGCCAGTGCTTAATTTGTAACGAAGAAGGTGCTGGGCTCAAGCAATTTCTTTACATTCATAACTGATGCAGCAGGCCCAGGGTGCGGGGCTATGAACTGCCACACCTAAAAGTGCCGGGGCTCAGCCCTGGCACAAATTAAGCACTGGCAGTGACACAACTTCACTATCAGGACCCCTGTGGGGTTAGACGCAGGGCCCAGCAAGGTCTGGAGCAGCCCGTACCTCCATCCCCACAGCCATCTGGGACAGCTGCTCCCAGGACTTAACCCCCATCACATCCCTCCCTAAAACCTCCACCGCTGTGCTGCAGGGTGGGCCTCAATAGGGGGCGCTGTACTGCAGGGAGCAGAGCGGGGAGCTCAATAGGGGGCACTCCCTCCTTGCAGTCATTACTGACTGACCCCACTGCGGTGCTGTGCCATGGGGAGCAGGGCAGAGCGAGGGGCTCAGCAGGGGGCACTGTGCTGCAGGGAGCAGGGCGGGGACTCAGCAGGGGGCGCTGTGCTGCAAGGAGCGGGGCAGGGCGAGGGGCTCAGCAGGGGGCGCTGTGCTGCAGGGAGCAGGGCGGGGGGCTCAGCAGGGGGCGCTGTGCTGCAGGGAGCAGGG
>NW_020664944.1:0-11875 GCF_002925995.2 Terrapene triunguis | reverse complement strand
TGGATCAAGCATTCTCCATCAACAGCTGTTCTTCTCCCCCTCCCCCATTGCAACCGCCAGTAAAACATGAAAAACATTTCGGAAATGAAACGCACAAAAAAAGGAAATAAAAATCCCGTCAGCGTCCAGCACATGCCCTCAACTTCTCCACTCCCGGCAGGCTGCACTGTTACCCTAACTACTGCGCCACAGACTGCAAGCTTAGCGATCCCCCCGCCCAGGAACGCCAGCCTTTCCTCAGCCGTGTGCCCTCAGCCCTTCGCCAAGTGACTCTGCCAACAGAACCAGCTACTGCACCAAACAGCCACAGACACTAGAGCCGGGGAAGAACTGAGCTGGGGAGCGGAGCAGAGTTCAGGTCGCAGTGCGAAGTCTGTGGTGTATGGGGATGTGTAACTCAACCAGGGGTAAGCAAGGAGCCTCATTAGCTCTTGGTGTCTGGGATTTGCCTCCATCCTTGGCCTGATAGTCTGGTTCCAGCAGCCTTTGCACTGAGTTTGAGGCAGTTTCCTCAATGTAGACATAGGGTTGCTTCTGACGAGTTTCCTCATTTTTGATTAACTCCCCATTTCTAATCTCTGGGCTAGTTTTGGGCACGGCTCCACCCCCCAAGCAGTTGTCCACTCATAATATAGGGCCAGAACCTCAGTTGGTGTAAATGGAGTGTGGACTCCTTTGGTCCGATGCCGATTTGCACCAGTTGGGGATCTGGGAATATCTGTAGTTCTACACTGGTAACTTCTGTTTGTGAATCTAATTAAGGGCGCTGCTCAGAACACCTTTGCCGACGCTCATTCAGGCAGGGACAGCTGAGTTTACGCTTGTCTTCAGGAAGGCACTCAAATGAGGAAGCTTTGGAGAATGAAGTCATGGTTGGCACGACCAAATAATGGGGCCCTAATTAATGACCCCAGCATGCATGCCATCAGAGAGAAGGCTTTGGATTCTTCGAGCATGGGATGGTGTTCCAAGAAGTAGGAGTGCTAGGCAGAGATGGGCTCCACCTAATGAAGAGAGGGACGAGCATCTTCTCAAGCAGGCTGGCTAATCTAGTGAGGAGGGCTTTAAACTAGGTTCACTGCGGGAAGGAGACCAAAGCCCAGAGGTAAGTGGGGAAGTGGGATACCAGGAGCAAGCACTAGCAGGAGAGCACAAAAGGGAAGGACGCCTGCCTCATAGTGAGAAATCAGGACGATCAGCGAGTTATCTTAAGTGCCTATACACAAATGCAAGAAGCCTGGGAAACAAGCAGGGAGAACTGGAAGTCCTGGCACAGTCAAAGAAGTATGATGCGATTGGAATAACAGAGCCTTGGTGGGATAACTCACATGACTGGAGTACTGTCATGGATGGATATAAACTATTTAGGAAGGACAGGCAGGGCAGAAAAGGTGGGGGATTTGCCTGTCTACCTGGCCAGTGCATGCGAGTTCACATTGCTGTCCAGAGCGGTCACAATGGTGCACTCTGGGACAGCTCTCGGAGGCCAATATCATCGAATTGCGGCCACTCTAACCCTAATTCGAATTGACAAAATCGATTTTGGCGCTACATCGTTCGTCGTGGTGGAGTACAGAAATCGATTTTAAGCGCCCTTTATTTCGAACTAAATGGCTCCACTGTGTGGACGGGTGAAGGGTTAATTCGAATTAACGCTGCTAAATCCGAATTAAAGTCGTAGTGTAGACCAAGAGAGGAGTATGACTGCTCAGAGCTCCGGTATGAAACTGCAGAAAAACCTGAGAGTCTCTGGATTAAGTTTTGAAGTGTGAGCAACAAGGGGTGATGTCATGGTGGGAGTCTGCTACAGACCACCAGACCAGGGGGATGAGGTGGACAAGGCTTTCTTCAGGCAATTAACAGAAGTTACCAGACCACAGGTCCTGGTTCTCATGGGGGACTTCAATCACCCTGATATCTGCTGGGAGAGCAATACAGCGGTGCACAGACAATCCAGGAAGTTTTCGGAAAGTGTAGGGGACAATTTCCTGGTGCAAGTGCTGGAGAAACCAACTAGGGGCAGAGCTCTTCTAGACCTGCTGCTCATAAACAGGGAAGAATTAGTGGGGGAAGCAAAAGTGGATGGGAACCTGGGAGGCAGGGACCATGAGATGGTCGAGTTCAGGATCCTGACACAAGAAAGAAAGGAGAGCAGCAGAATACGGACCCTGGACTTCAGAAAAGCAGACTTTAACTCCCTCAGGGAACTGATGGGCAGGATCCCTTGGGAAAATAACATGAGGGGGAAAGGAGTCCAGGAGAGCTGGCTGTATTTTAAAGAATCCTTATTGAGGTTGCAGGAACAAACCATCCCGATGTGTAGAAAGAATAGTAAATATGGCAGGCGACCAGCTTGGCTTAACAGTGAAATCTTTGCTCATCTTAAACGCAAAAAAGAAGCTTACAAGAAGTGGAAGATTGGACAAATGATCAGGGAGGAGTATAAAAATATTGCTCAGGCGTGCTTGAGTGAAATCAGGAAGGCCAAATCACACTTGGAGTTGCAGCTAGCAAGGGATGTTAAGAGTAACAAGAAGAGTTTCTACAGGGATGATAGCAACAAGAAGACGGTCAAGGGAAGTGGGGGCCCCTTACTGAATAAGGAAGGCAACCTAGTGACAGAGGATGTGGAAAAAGCTAATGTACTCAATGCTATTTTTGCCTTGGTCTTCACAAACAAGGTCAGCTCCCAGACTACTGCACTGGGCAGCACAACATGGGAAGGAGGTGACCAGCCCTCTGTGGAGAAAGACGTGGTTCAGGATTATTTAGAAAAGCTAAAGTGAGCACAAGTCAATGGGGCCGGATGCGCTGCATACAAGGGTGCTAAAAGAGTTGGCGGATGTGATTGCAGAGCCATTGGCCATTATCTCTGAAAACTTTTTGCAATCAGGGGAGGTCCAGGATGACTGGAAAAAGGCTGATGTAGTGCCCATCTTTAAAAAAGGGAAGAAGGAGGATCCAGGGAACTACAGGCCAGTCAGCCTCACTTCAGTCCCTGGAAAAAACATGGAGCAGGTCCTCTAGGAATCAATTCTAAAGCACTTAGAGGAGAGGAAAGTGATCAGGAACAATCAGCATGGATTCACCAAGAGCAAGTTATGCCTGACTAACCTAATTGCCTTCTATGATAAGATAACTGGCTCTGTCGATGAGGGGAAAGCAGTGGACAGGTTATTCCTTGACTTTCGCAAAGCTTTTGATACGGTCTCCCACAGTATTCTTGCCAGCAAGTTAAAGAAGTATGGGCTGTATGAATGGACTATAAAGTGGATAGAAAGCTGGCTAGATCGTTGGGCTCAACGGGTAGTGATCAATGGCTCCATGTCTAGCTGGCAGCCAGTATCAAGCAGAGAGCCCCAAGGGTTGGTCCTGAGGCCGGTTTTGTTCAATATCTTCATTAATCTTCTGGAGGATGGTGTGGATTGCACCCTCAGCAAGTTTGCAGATGACACTAAACTGGGAGGAGTAGTAGATATGTTGGAGGGTAGGGATAGGATACAGAGGGACCTAGACAAATTAGAGGATTGGGCCAAAAGATGAGGTTCAACAAGGACAAGTGCAGAGTCCTGCACTTAGGATGGAAGAATCCCATGCACTGCTACAGACTAGGGACCGAGTGGCTAGGCAGCAGGTCTGCAGAAAAGGACGTAGGGGTTAGAGTGGACGAGAAGCTGGATATGAGTCAACTGCGTGCCCTTGTTGTCAAGAAGCTAAGGGCATTTTGGGCTGTATAAGTAGGGGCATTGCCAGCAGATTGAGGGATGTGATCATTCCCCTCTGTTCGGCATTGGTGAGACCTCATCTGGAGTACTGGGTCCAATTTCGAGTCCCACACTAGAAGAAGGATGTGGAAAAATTGGAAAGAGTCCAGCGGAGGGCAACAAAAATGATTAGGAGGCTGGAGCACATTTCTTATGAGGAGAGGCTGAGGGAACTGGGATTATTTAGTCTGCAGAAGAGAAGAATGAGGGGGGATTTGATAGCTGCTTTCAACTACCTGAAAGGGGGTTACAAAGAGGATGGATCTAGACCGTTCTTAGTGGTACCTGATGACAGAACAAGGAGTAATGGTCTCAAGTTTCAGTGGGGGAGGTTTAGGTTGGATATTAGGAAAACTTTTTTCACTAGGAGGGTGGTGAAGCACTGGAATGGGTTACCTAGGGAGGTGGTGGATCGCCTTCCTTAGAGGTTTTTAAGGCCAGGCTTGACAAAGCCGTGGCTGGGATGATTTAGTTTCTGTTGTCCTGCTTTGAGCAGGGGGTTGGACTAGAAGACCTCCTGAGGTCCCTTCCAACCCTGATATTCTATGATTCTATGATAGACTCCTGGGGCTAATGTCAAAGGGGATAGCAAAGAAATTTCTTTAGCTACAGGGAATGTGTTGTTCTAAAGCAGACTGAGGAGGAAATAAGGCAAGTGAACCGTACACCCCACTACTCACCAGAATCCATACAGGAGAGAGCTACCCACCAGGAAACGTCTGAGAAAGGGGAAGTCACTGAACAGAAACTGACTTTATATGGGCAAAACCCACATGTGTGTGCAGTGTTTTTTCTCAGTGGAAGGTTGATCTATTTGGAGGAAACATATTTGTGACAATGATTGGAGCAGAGCTGTTTCTCTAAGAGGGGGGGGTCACAAGAAAAGGGGACCTGGTAAGACCCACACATCAGAGTGATCATAGGAGGAGGAGATTGAGTGTATTTATTTGCCTCTCTTCACCTTGAGCTTATGGACACCTAGATGGGAGGACTGGAGAGCCTCAAGTCCTGAGCAGTCACTCCCTTGAAGAACCTGCCGTATGGGACCATGGACAAGGACCATCTGTCAGGAATTAGGGCCTGCAGCAGAGCCAGTCTCCAGGCAACCTAACGAGCAGAGCTGGCCTGTACCAAGCTGCCTGATTGGTGGGAAGGGTCAGCAGACAGGCTCTTAAGCCCAGCAGCAGCAGTTCAGTAGCTGCTCAAAGCTTTTGCCCACAGCTATGATAGTTCCGGCCTTGGTCCAGCCCGGCTCCTGCCTTCCCTCTCTCCAGGTAACCTGGTTCTGACCCTTGGTACTATCATTTGGCCCCTGTCTCAGACCCACAGCTCCAGTTCTTGGCTGCCAGGTCCTACTCTGAGCACTAGACATGACCACCAACATCCCATACCTTCAAGTCATTAGCCGCCTATTTAATCTTCTTCCTGTGTTAATCCTGTTACGACAGCACCACCTGGACCAGGACTGATATTCCATCTGTGTCTCCAAGACGACAGCTGCAGACAAGAGCGATGATCACAGCTGAGACTTGGACAACAGCATCTCACGCATAAGGAGCCACACTGTGATCTGGATAAAGATCTGTTCTTCTCTTTTTCTGTTAAGAAGAACGACTTCTCAGAAAGTGACTTAGGCATTACAGCTGCACCACCTTAGACGACTATTTACAGCAAGACTCATTAACAACCCCAAAGACACTGAGATCTCTGACCATTATGTTAGCAACAAACCACTCAGTATGGGCACCTCTTGAATTTTACTGTATAGAGGATTAAAAAGTTTAGTTTTGAACAGATACTTCACACCAGTGAATTTTAACAAGAGAGAAGGAACACTGGCCGGAATAGGGAAATAACAGATAAGTTAACAGATAAAGAATATTTAGATAAGTTAGATCTATGCAACTCGGCAGGGCCTGATAAAATTCACCCTAGATTACTTAAGAAACTAGCTGAAGCAATCTCTGAACCATTAGCGATTATCTTCCAGAACTCATGGAGGATGGATGAGGTTCATAGCAAGGGCAAACTTCAAAAAAAGGTAAAAAGGAGCTCTTAGGGAAGTACAGACTAGAGAACCTAACTTCAATACCCAGAAAAATACTGGAACAAATGATTAAACTACTAATTTATTAAAACCTAGAAGATAATAAGTGATAAGTAATAACCAACATGGATTTGTCAAGAACAAGTTATGCCAAACAAACATAATTTCCTTCTTTGATTGGGTACCCAGTCCAGTGCACTGGGAGAAGAGGTGGACGTGATGTATCTTGAATTTAGTAAGTGTTTTGACACAGTCCCACATGACAGTCCAGAATTATACTGGCACTAGAAAAGGTTCAGAGAAGGGCAACTAAAATGATTAGGGGTTTGGAGAGGGTCCCATATGAGGAGAGATTAAAGGGGCTAGGACTTTTCAGCTTGGAAAAGAGGAGACTAAGGGGAGATATGATAGAGGTATATACAAGTATGAGTGATGTGGAGACAGTAGATAAGGAAAAGTTATTTACTTATTTCCATAATACAAGAACTAGGGGGTCACCAAATGAAATTAATAGGCAGCAGGTTTAAAATAAATAAAAGGAAGTTCTTCACAAAGCGCACAGTCAACTTGTGGAACTCCTTACCTGAGGAGGTTGTGAAGGCTAGGACTATAACACCGTTTAAAAGAGAACTGGATAAATTAATGGAGGTTAGGTCCATTAATGGCTATCAGCCATGATGGGTAAGGAATGGTGTCCCTAGCCTCTGTTTGTCAGAGGGTGGAGATGAATGGCAGGAGAGAGATCACTTGATCATCACCTGTTAGGTTCACTCCCTGAGGGGCACCTGGCTTTGGCCATTGTGGGTAGACAGGATACTGGGCTAGATGGACCTTTGGTCTGACCCAGTACAGCCGTTCTTATGTTCTTACGACATTTTCCTATTCAGACTAAGGCAATATGGACTAGCTGAAACTACCAAAGCTATTTGGAAGTCCTTACTCACAGGGGAGATATGGGGACTCACTGGCTCAGCAGCACTGCAGAAAAGGGTGTGACCTGTCTGATGGATCACAAATGGAATGTGAGTCTACAGTGTGATGCTGATGAAAAAAGGCAAATGTAATTCTGGGATGTATTGACAGGAGTGTGGTGGGTCAGAGATGGGAGGTGACTGGTTTCCTCTACACGGCGTGGGAGAACCATGTCCAGGTTTGGGTGCTGCGCTTCAGGAAGGATGAGGACAAATTGTACAGAGTCCAGAGGAGACAAAACACAACTGTTCAGAGGTTTAGAAAAGATGAGCTGTGAGGAAAGATTGAAAGAATTGGGCATGTTTTTTCCAGAGATGAGACAGCTGAGGGGGCACATGATAGCAATCTACAAATATGCAAAAGGTTGTTATGACGAGGACTGTGATCAATTGGTGCCCATGTCCACCAAGGGTAGGACATGAAGAAATTGGCTTAGTTAGCAGCAAGGGAGATTTAGGTTAGATATTATAAAAACTTTCTCACACTAAGGATGGTTCAGCACAGGAACAGGTGACCTAGGGAGTTTGTGGAATCCCTGTTATTGGGCGGTTTTAAGAACAGGTTGTCAAACACCTGCCAGGGATGGTCTAGGTGCACTTGGTCCTGCCTCAGCACATGGGGATGGATTGTTTGACCTCCTGAGGTCCCTTCAACCCCACATTTCAGTGATTCTGTGAAATCGTGCTAGGCCCTCTGCCCTGTGGTCAGTTTGCCCCATAGGTACTCAGCAAAGTAAATGCTTATGGGTCTGGGAGAAGTGGTAGGGCAGAAGGAAGGAGAGCAGGGCATGCTGAGAAGACAGTGCTTTCCTGTGTGCAGTACTGTTGGTTAATATGATATAATGCAACAGGAAATGAGTCATCTTGGCTTCCTGTCTAATTTCTCCAAAATAAGGAGGCTGCAAAGCTCAGAATCCTCAGAATTCGACCTGCCCTGACAGCGTCTGAGCCACCATGGCAACCCGAGGTGACATGTATCCATTGGGTGAGTGGAACAAAGTGCATGGGCCAAACTCAGGTGGGGTTAGGAGAGTCCAGAGGGGCCCACGGGTCTGTCTGCATTGGGGCTGGAAGGTGAATGTTCCAGCTCCAGAAGACATAGTCACGCTAGCTCTCATATAGCTAGAAATAGAAGTGTCGCTGTGGGACCAAGAGGGGCTGGCCGAGCTGAATGCGTACCTGTGGTCTTGGACGGGATCGTAGTCAGGGCAGGGAGCCTCTCCTGTTGCTTGCCCAAGTGCCGCCACCCTTCAATTTTTGGCATGCCAGCTGGGTCAGAGCAAACCCGGGTATGTCTCCTTGAGCTAGAAATTACACCTAGGCATACGCTACATTGGTGTCACGTGCAATTTCCTCTGCTCCCTCCAGTGCTCACGTTGCACCAACTGAGACTCCATCCTGTCTCACTGAAATCCCCTTAAATTTACTGGGCCAGATTCCTGGGGCTGGCTGAGATGGGCTCATCTGAGACGGGCTCACTATGAGACTAGAGTGTGGAGGCGTCCCAGATGGCTTTTCACCTCTTTCACAGCTACTGAATCCCAGGGGATAACTGCGGATCAGTCTGGTCTCTGGAAGCAGAAAAGCCCAAAGCCTTCCCTGATTAATCCTCAACTGTCTGTAGCCCCAGCAGCTGGCAATAGCCAGAGTGCAGGAGTACATTGGCCATACCCCTCACCTCTGGGAATGCCCACTGTGCCTGGGGGCTGTAACATAGAGCCATTACACCAGGGGAATTTCCAGGTAGCTGGTTGAGCCAGCTTTCTGTAATGGTACAAAGTTGGGGTTCCGAAATATTACTACAGTAATAATAGTTATTAATGAAAGTATTGATTTCATTGGATTTACACCAGATTCACAGTGGGGTAAAGAAGCAAAATTTGGTGCATAGACAGGGGCCAGGGGACATCTCTCTGTCATTCACTCTCTTTCTCTGTTTCTTATTTCTGTGTATAACATTTTTAAAACACATATTTAGTTTTTAGATCTCTCAAGCACAGATTGCTCACTTAAAGAATTAGCAAGGAGACATTCCTGTTTCAACACCATTGTCTTCCTAACAAGCTGGCCAAACCCAGCCAATTGGTTATAGGGTTGCTCAACTTTCTTAACAGTTTTTACTCCATCTGAGACCTTTTCAAAGCTATCCACACTGGATCTTTCTAAAGGAAAGTCAGTGGATCCATTCACAACAGAAAATTTCTGGCTGTTAGGAACTGAAACTTTCCTGATTAAATCACTTTCACACCCTTTAGTTGCAGCAAACGGCTCATACAGATTACCATGAGGATTCCTTCCCTTAGGAGCTTCTCTAAGCAACAATTCACCCTTCATAGAAATTCTTCCCTTACCCTCTGTACCTAGGGCTTGCGCTAAAGACAAAGAAACACTTTTCTGAGCAACAACAGACCCTTTCTGGGTCTTACTTACATCCAGGATCACCTTTGGCCCATCAGGCGGATTTCTACACAATCCCCTTTCAGGGAAACCCATAGACTCACTAGATAAAAGGTTAGAAGCATTCTCCTTCCCTTTGCCACACATAAGTTCAGGAATTTTTTCTTCTTGCTATAACTTTCCACACCATCAGTAGCTAAAACAATTAAATCACCTTTCTGCTCTCCTTGTGCCCTGGCTAGGATATCACCCGGATTAGTCCGGGTTGCTAGATCCTTTTCCAACCACACATTAGCAATAGGCAAAATACAAGCACCAGAATTGTCTTGTCTCTGGGATTTTGTTAAGACACTAACTGGATGCAACCTAGTTACAGTGCCATTCTCCCTAGCAGACACACACTTAGGACCATTCCCTTCCTGGGCTTTAGTTGAATTCAGAACCAACTCTGAGACAACTGAATCACTGTCAACCATCACAGGCTGAAAGGCACCTTCTGTCTGCTTCACAGAGAAAGAAGAGGTGGAGACACCTTCTCCTTTAGCAGCCACACAGCTTGGGATCTCATTTCCCTTGTCCCAGCAAACAGGGCTGTTCACAGACAACTGCTTGGAGAACGAGGTAGCGTCCTCCATAGGCAAGTCAATACCCCTGACAGCCACAGGCACATTGCCATCCCCAACAGATAAACAGCTGCTCTTCTCAAAGCACCGAGCTACTTCCAGCAAATCAGTTACCCTTTTCAGGTTCCCTTTTACAAGCTGTACTAGCCACAATCCATCACCCATCAAAATTCTACTCTTTCCCTCCTCAGTTAGGGCTTGATCTAATTCCTGACCAATGGGATCTTTCTGTGCTTGATCTAATTCCAGATTCACTTCTGAGACATTAGACAGACATTCAGAAATTCCATTCACAGCCACACTGCTTTCTTGCACAGACAAACAGCTATTACCCACCAGGTTAGAACTCCCCTCTCCCTGGCCAGAGCAAAACTGGTTAAACACAGACAACTGCCCAGAGTAATACCACATATCAAAATAGTTATAAACTGGATTTTCAAGAGCATACAGTTCCCGCTGTTATTCCCTTGCTTTTTTGACTTGGAGCTGAGTCGGGCTGTCTCCTGTCGCATCTTTGAGGCTCCTGTTCTCTCTGTTGAGCTTTTTCCTCAGCAGCCAGCAGCTCCAGACACCCCTTACGTGCTTTTTCTTCTCTCTTAGCAGCCTCTTTCTCCAGCTGGGCCAAGGCTTGCTTCTCTTTCCTTCGAATTTCTGCCAGTTTTTGTTTATGTTCCAATTGCAGGCTGTCCATTAGGGCTTGCAGTTTCATTGCTTTTGCTGATGCTTTCTGGCTTATGGTCACTGATCTTTAACCAACAAAACTCTCAATACCAAAATTCAAATTTGGATAGCGTGGGGTTCTGACCCAAAGCTTAAGTGACCTGATTCTGTGGATCCAAGCACGACTACGCCACTACGCTGGTTCTAGCGGGACCCAGCTGAGAGTGCCAGTTTAGGACAAATCGCTTAAACAGGGCAGTTACAGCCCAAGGCTGGCGTTTTTTCACCTCTAAGGCAAACCAAACCAGCCAGACAAATGGTTATGAAAACCAATACCCCAGTAAAAGAAAAAAGGTTCTCCTAATCCCATAGGACCAAGCCCAAGATGCAGGTCAATATACAAATCAGATCATACCCACAAATCATGCTGCTGCCAATCCTTTAGAATCTAAAATCGAAAGATTTATTCATAAAAGGAAAAAGATAGCGAGGAGAGTAGAATTGGTTAAATGGAATCAATTACATACAGTAATGGCAAAGTTCTTGGTTCAGGCTTGTAGCAGTGATAGAATAAACTGCAGGTTCAAAATCAAGTCTCTGGAATACATCCCCAGCTGGGATGGGTCATCAGGGGCTGGAACACATGACTTATGAGGAGAGGCTGAGGGAACTGGGATTGTTTAGTCTGCAGAAGAGAAGAATGAGGGGGGATTTGATAGCTGCTTTCAACTACCTGAAAGGTGGTTCCAAAGAGGATGGATCTAGACTGTTCTCAGTGGTAGCAGATGACAGAACAAGGAGTAATGGTCTCAAGTTTCAGTGGGGGAGGTTTAGGTTGGATATTAGGAAAAACTGTTACACTAGGAGGGTGGTGAAGCACTGGAATGGGTTACCTAGGGAGGTGATGGAATCTCTTTCCTTAGAGGTTTTTAAGGTCAAGCTTGACAAAGCCCTGGCTGGGATGATTTAGAAGCATAGCATAAGTTTGAAATACAGACAGTACAGAGCCAATATTCATAACTTCAACTACAAAAATGATACACCATAACCAGGATAACCATAACCAGCCAACCATAACCTGGTCTTAGACACCTTATATGACCCCCTTTACATAAGATTTGGTGCCACTACAGGACCTTGGTTGCAACCATGTTCTATATGGTCCCAGATTATATCAATAACGTCACATTTACCAATATATGCCGGGCTAATATAATATATCACATGATTAATAGATATGATTCACATTATATATATTAATACGGCTAGTATGTGCTTAATGCACATAACATTATATTGTATGTACACTTCTGGCAGTTACATGGCCTGGAATGGTGGCCTGTGTCTTTCTATAGTTTTATTCACCTATGCTAAGTATCCCATAACACCTTGCATTAGCCAGGAAAACTGTCA
>NW_020664943.1:8705-20389 GCF_002925995.2 Terrapene triunguis | reverse complement strand
ACTTGAATAGATATGTGGACAGAATTGGCATTGGGCTTTGTTGCAAGGATAGGTTCCTGGGTCAGTGTTTTTGTTCAGTGATGTGTGGTTGCTGGTGAGTATTTGCTTCAGGTTGGGGGGGTTGTCTGTAAGCGAGGACAGGTCTGTCTTCCCAAGATCTGTGAGAGTGAGGGATCATCTTTCAGGATAGGTTGTAGATCTTTGATGCGCTGGAGAGGTTTTAGTTGGGGGCTGAAGGTGACAGCTAGTGGTGTTCTGTTGTTTTCTTTGTTGGGCCTGTCTTGTAGGAGGTGACTTCTGGGTACTCGTCTGGCTCTGTCAATCTGTTTTTTCACTTCAGCAGGTGGGTATTGTAGTTTTAAGAATGCTTGATAGAGATCTTGTAGGTGCTTGTCTCTATCTGAGGGATTGGAGCAAATGCGGTTATATCTTAGAGCTTGGCTGTAGACAATGGATCGTGTGATCTGTCCTGGATGGAAGCTGGAGGCATGTAGGTAAGTATAGCGGTCAGTAGGTTTCCAGTATAGGGTGGTATTTATGTGACCATCGCTTATTAGCACAGTAGTGTCCAGGAAATGGACTGCTTGTGTGGATTGATCTAGGCTGAGGTTGATGGTGGGATGGAAATTATTGAAATCATGGTGGAATTCCTCAAGGGCTTCTTTTCCATGGGTCCAGATGATGAAGATGTCATCAATGTAGCGCAAGTAGAGTAGGGGCGTTAGGGGACGAGAGCTAAGGAAGCGTTGTTCTAAGTCAGCCGTAAAAATGTTGGCATGCTGTGGGGCCATGCGGGTACCCATAGCAGTGCCGCTGACTTGAAGGTATATATTGTCCCCAAATGTGAAATAGTTGTGGGTGAGGACAAAGTCACAAAGTTCAGCCACCAGGTTAGCTGTGACATTATCGGGGATACTGTTCCTGATAGCTTGTAGTCCGTCTTTGTGTGGAATATTGATGTAGAGGGCCTCTACATCCATAGTGGCCAGGATGGTGTTTTCTGGAAGATCACCGATGGATTGTAGTTTCCTCAGGAAGTCAGTGGTGTCTCGAAGATAGCTGGGAGTGCTGGTAGCCTAGGGCCTGAGGAGAGAGTGCTTCATTTTCTGGTCACTGCTTGGTGTTCTGGGGCTCTTGTCAGTGTGGCAAAGCAAGGCTTCCTCACTGGGCTCTTAGAGGACACAAAAGAAACATTAGTGTTGTACTGCATACTACTTTTTGTATAGTGTCATCCATGATAGGGCTTGAGGAAGAGTGTCAAAAACAGCATTTCCTGGTACCCTGAAGAGAGAAATTGGCATTTTATGCTGCTCTTGTGTGCAGGTATTGCATGCAGTGGAGCAGGCCTCTAATTAACTAGACTATAAACTCAGCTGAAGGGACATGGAGAGGTGAAATATAATGGGGAGGGTTATGATACTGAGCTCTGCTTTTTAATATTCTCTTTGTTATCCATGTGGCTAGCTATTAAAAAGTCTTTTCCTCTTGGAATGAGCTGGATGTGCCAGATGCCATTTGAAAAATTAAGATCTGCAGATGTCAGATATGCCCCTTTCTCCCTGTTAATTTATTAACTAGTTACAAGCTGCCAAGACCAGAAGGCCATCGAGGTTTCGTACTGCAAACGTTGTTTATTTTATGCAACTCTCCTTATCAAAGCTATTAGTGATGTCAGGTAGGGATTAGCAGTCTTTGGTTTCCCTCCTTTCACTAATTTCAAATGGCATTTGATTATGTTACAGTTACTATTAGCGAGGAATAGCATCTCTAAAACTGGTATATAGATTGAGAGGTACAAAACAAATGGCCCTGAAATATAAAATTAACTTAATATGCAGAATAACTGCATCAGACATTCAATTGATTTATTACATCTTGTCATATGACTGGACTTTAGCTAGTTATTAAAATATCCCTGACAGGGGAAGCGCTTGCTGCAGCTGATTGAAGGAATGAATTCTTCAGGTTCAGTGGCTGAAGGGCTTGTCGTAGCCACTGTGGGCCATTGGCAGCTGAACGGGTGAACGTTCTAATCGCAGTTGGTTGCTGAAGTAGGGTGACCTTTGTTCCGCCCACCCTGTTTGGGGTTCTTATTGACAAGGATTATGCAATTGAGTGTAGTCTAGATGTTTGTATTGCTCGGTGTAGCTGTATATTCACAGGACTCTCTTCAGAGAGGGGGAATGGCACTCTTAAAGAGAGACTTCTGTGAGTTTCTGTATAGTTAATTACCCAAATGTAAATGTACTTTCTGAACCCAGGCTTTGCTGACTCTGTCAGCAAACTCCACTCCTGAGGCTGCTGTGGCTCGCAGAAGATGCTTATATTCGAGACAGTCTGGTGACTGAAGACAACTCTTTTTTCACTTTACAGTTTGTATCCCTAGTGGTTTTCACAACTTCTTAAGAACTTGTAACATCTGACATCTGCTTTCATCTTAAAGGATCCCGAGGCACTTAAGGGTTAATAGAAATGGAGCCAGTGCTGGAATGGAGGTTGAGGTGTTGAGCAATTTAAAATTTCTACCTTAATGCATGTCTAACATTGTCTTTTCTTAATTTTCTGAAAGTTGACACGGTGCAGTGCATAGATTCATAGATTCATAGATTCTAGGACTGGAAGGGACCTCGAGAGGTCATCGAGTCCAGTCCCCTGCCCGCATGGCAGGACCAAATACTGTCTAGACCATCCCTGATAGACATTCATCTAACCTACTCTTAAATATCTCCAGAGATGGAGATTCCACAACCTCCCTAGGCAATTTATTCCAGTGTTTAACCACCCTGACGGTTAGGAACTTTTTCCTAATGTCCATCCTAGACCTCCCTTGCTGCAGTTTAAGCCCATTGCTTCTTGTTCTATCCTCAGAGGCTAAGGTGAACAAGTTTTCTCCCTCCTCCTTATGACACCCTTTTAGATACCTGAAAACTGCTATCATGTCCCCTCTCAGTCTTCTCTTTTCCAAACTAAACAAACCCAATTCTTTCAGCCTTGCTTCATAGGTCATGTTCTCAAGACCTTTAATCATTCTTGTTGCTCTTCTCTGGACCCTTTCCAATTTCTCCACATCTTTCTTGAAATGCGGTGCCCAGAACTGGACACAATACTCCAGCTGAGGCCTAACCAGAGCAGAGTAGAGCGGAAGAATGACTTCTCGTGTCTTGCTCACAACACACCTGTTAATACATCCCAGAATCATGTTTGCTTTTTTTGCAACAGCATCACACTGTTGACTCATATTTAGCTTGTGGTCCACTATAACCCCTAGATCCCTTTCTGCCGTACTCCTTCCTAGACAGTCTCCTCCCATTCTGTATGTGTGAAACTGATTTTTTCTTCCTAAGTGGAGCACTTTGCATTTGTCTTTGTTAAACTTCATCCTGTTTAACTCAGACCATTTCTCCAATTTGTCCAGATCATTTTGAATTATGACCCTGTCCTCCAAAGCAGTTGCAATCCCTCCCAGTTTGGTATCATCCGCAAACTTAATAATCGTACTTTCTATACCAATATCTAAGTCGTTAATGAAGATATTGAACAGAGCCGGTCCCAAAACAGACCCCTGCGGAACCCCACTCGTTATGCCTTTCCAGCAGGATTGGGAACCATTAATAACAACTCTCTGAGTACGGTTATCCAGCCAGTTATGCACCCACCTTATAGTAGCCCCATCTAAATTGTATTTGCCTAGTTTGTCGATAAGAATATCATGCGAGACCGTATCAAATGCCTTACTAAAGTCTAGGTATACCACATCCACAGCTTCTCCCTTATCCACAAGACTCGTTATCCTATCGAAGAAAGCTATCAGATTGGTTTGACATGATTTGTTCTTTACAAATCCATGCTGGCTGTTCCCTATCACCTTACCACCTTCCAAGTGTTTGCAGATGATTTCCTTAATTACTTGCTCCATTATCTTCCCTGGCACAGAAGTTAAACTAACTGGTCTGTAGTTTCCTGGGTTGTTTTTATTTCCCTTTTTATAGATGGGCACTATATTTGCCCTTTTCCAGTCTTCTGGAATCTCTCCCGTCTCCCATGATTTTCCAAAGATAATAGCTAGAGGCTCAGATACCTCCTCTATTAGCTCCTTGAGTATTCTAGGATGCATTTCATCAGGCCCTGGTGACTTGCAGGCATCTAACTTTTCTAAGTGATTTTTAACTTGTTCTTTTTTTATTTTATCTGCTAAACCTACCCCCTTCCCATTAGCATTCACTAGGATAGGCATTCCTTCAGACTTCTCGGTGAAGACCGAAACAAAGAAGTCATTAAGCATCTCTGCCATTTCCAAGTTTCCTGTTACTGTTTCTCCCTCTTCACTAAGCAGTGGGCCTACCCTGTCTTTGGTCTTCCTCTTGCTTCTAATGTATTGATAAAAAGTCTTCTTGTTCCCCTTTATTCCCTTAGCTAGTTTGAGCTCATTTTGTGCCTTTGCCTTTCTAATCTTGCCCCTGCATTCCTGTGTTGTTTGCCTATATTCATCCTTTGTAATCTGTCCTAGTTTCCATTTTTTATATGACTCCTTTTTATTTTTTAGATCATGCAAGATCTCGTGGTTAAGCCAAGGTGGTCTTTTGCCACATTTTCTATCTTTCCTAACCAGCGGAATAGCTTGCTTTTGGGCCCTTAATAGTGTCCCTTTGAAAAACTGCCAGCTCTCCTCAGTTGTTTTTCCCCTCAGTCTTGATTCCCATGGGACCTTACCTATCAGCTCTCTGAGCTTACCAAAATCCGCCTTCCTGAAATCCATTGTCTCTATTTTGCTGTTCTCCCTTCTACCCTTCCTTAGAATTGCAAACTCTATGATTTCATGATCACTTTCACCCAAGCTGCCTTCTACTTTCAAATTCTCAATGAGTTCCTCCCTATTTGTTAAAATCAAGTCTAGAACAGCTTCACCCCTAGTAGCTTTTTCAACCTTCTGAAATAAAAAGTTGTCTGCAATGCAGTCTAAGAATTTGTTGGATAGTCTGTGCCCCGCTGTGTTATTTTCCCAACATATATCCGGATAGTTGAAGTCCCCCATCACCACCAAATCTTGGGCTTTGGATGATTTTGTTAGTTGTTTAAAAAAAGCCTCATCCACCTCTTCCACCTGGTTAGGTGGCCTGTAGTAGACTCCTAGCATGACATCACCCTTGTTTTTTACCCCTTTTAGCCTAACCCAGAGACTCTCAACACTTCCGTCTCCTATGTCCATCTCTACCTCAGTCCAAGTGTGTACATTTTTAATATATAAGGCAACACCTCCTCCCTTTTTCCCCTGTCTATCCTTCCTGAGCAAGCTGTATCCATCCATACCAACATTCCAATCATGTGTATTATCCCACCAAGTTTCAGTGATGCCAACAATGTCATAGTTGTATTTATTTATTAGCACTTCCAGTTCTTCCTGCTTATTACCCATACTTCTCGCATTTGTATATAGGCATCTAAGATACTGGTTTGATCTTTCCTCCCGGTTTTGTCCTGACCCTCCTTTCTCTCTGCCAATATAGCCCACACTCCCTCTCGTCTCCGACCCATCTCCCAGGTCTCCATGTTCCCCACTTACCTGCGGGCTTTGCTCACCTGTCCCCGTCGAACCTAGTTTAAAGATGACATATTAAAATATTAGATGTGAGTTACCACAAAAGTAGAGGAGCTTGCTGATGTCTTGAGCCTTGGACCCCTCTTGGGGATGATGAGTTCAAAAACTCTCTGTAGGTGGGGTTGTTTTTAAAATGTGTGGCTATCCAGAGTTGGTTAGATAACAGCACATGATGTGCACTGAAACTGGCAAGGAAAATTACATATTTTACTTCTGTTTTCAGCCACTTCTAGAAAGCAAAGCAGACATTTCTCCTTGATAAAAGCAAAATCTGAACTGTGAAAGGAAACTGCCAGTTAGCTGGGTTTGTTTTGGTTTGGTTTTGGGGATATATTTTTTTTTTAATTTAAATAACTCATTTCTCTTTTAAATAGCTGAACACTATTCCCTCCTTCCAAATTCAATAAACGATAAACAGTAAAGAAACTTTCTTCAGCCTTCACCCCAAAACTCATTTCTTGGCTGAGAATGAACATGAAAATCATCAGCCCTAAAGCTAATCTGGAGCCAGTGAAAACAGGCTTGGAATGGAAGTAATTAACTCACAGGAGTGTTGAGGGTTAGTCTGCAGGATCAGGCACTAAGCAGTTTTTAGCTACATGAGTAGTCCCATTTACAAAAACAACAAGGAGTCTGGTGGCACCTTAAAGACTAACAGATTTATTTGGGCATAAGCTTTCGTGGGTAAAAATCTCACTTCTTCAGATGCATTTAGTTCATTGATTGCTTAAGTGTTTCCAAGTATGGGACCTTAATACATAAAGCACTTCAAGCTGCTTGAATGAAAGACGCTGTAAAAATACAAAGGACTTTCACCATCTCAAATGTAATTACAAGGGTCCTGCAAAAGTAGCCTTCACTTTTGCAGCTCAATTTAAGTACCTAAAAAATTGGTAGGGGTGTGTGTGCGTTGCAGGAGGTTCACTAGTGTACAGATCATTTTTTTTATGGCTCTCTTGTAACGTGGAAACACCACAAACCATGTTCGGGGCAGTTACCAGTTATTTGCAGAGACAGTGACTTCTGAAGGAACACAAAACAATATTGTACTTAACTTAAAGTAGCTTTAAAAGCTCTGGCTGCTCATACGCACCTTTAAAGCAGATGAGCTGAGGATGAATATCCAAAACATGTGACTGATTCCCCCTCCCTCAGCTGATGCTGCACTTAAAATATAAACAGCTTCTATACTCAACTGTCCATAAATTCCAAAACAAAAATATTGTCAATTTTAAAACCAATTAAGGACCCTAAGGCTTGTGCTGACACACATCTTTACATCCTTTCAAGATGCTCCTCCCAGTAGCAATAGAGAAATGGACTTTATTAGGAAATTACGATGGTGATGAGTGCCACATAAAAATAGGCCGTCTAGGCAACTATTTATATTATAGTAGTGGCCAGAGGGCCCAACTGAGATTGGGTTCCATCGTGTTAGGTGCTATATACACACACAGTAAAAGTCCCTGTCTCAAAGACCTTGCAATCTAAATAGACAAGACAAATGGTGGGATAGGAAATGGAGGCACAGAGGAGACGTGACTGGCCCGATGTATCATAGGTCAGTGGCAGAGCAAGAAAAGAAACCAGACCTCTTGAGTCCCCGTGCAGCACCCTATCCCATGACCTCACTGCCTCTCAGTGGTAATCTCCTGTCACTTGTCACATTCTGCCAGAAACTTCCCAAACCGCCTGATCCTAGGGTAGGGGGTGAAGATACATATTTGTGATAAGCCCTCAGTATAAAGATTGTCAGTCTATGGCTCAGAGCTGCATGAGGTATTCTCCTTAATAGTCCTGCTGTTCATGATGGAGACCCTCATTAAAACTGTACCTGCTCATCAAATTGAGGGTGCAGCATTAAAAATTCCAGGCCTCATTCTCTGTCACCTCTACCGCCTGCAGAGGTTGAGTGCAGCTGTGGCCCAACAGAAATAACAAGGTTTCTTTTTATAGTCTGTCTGGTGTGTCCTTGACATTAAGAGGGCTTTTCCTCTTCCTTGGAGTGACAGTAGGACAGATACAAGCAGGTCACTAGAAAAAATAGCCCTGGGGCTCTCTGAGGCACTAGTTCTGCACTCTTTGGGGAGCAAAGCTCCCACTGAAAGAAAACGGAACTCTTGCTTTGGTGTGGAGGGCAGGGTTGGACCATCAAACCCTGAAATCATAATTCACTGGAGAAAAGGGATTGTGCCAGCAAATTGACTTCTCCCTGATCAGGTGCAAGATAAGTGAGTGTGTGTCAGTGCCTTTTATGTCATTCAGGACGGTGAAGGGTGGTGTAACACATTTGAATTCAGTGCTGTCGAAAGCTTCAATTCTCCACAATGGAATGTGAATGTTTGCATACCACGCCCAGTCAAAGCAGTTCTGTGGGCTAAATGTAATGGTACTGAGTTGAGAGGGGTTTCTAAATTCACGTGGTCTGTGCTTATGATGAGAGTCTGCACTCTTCATTCAGCACTTACATTGCAGTAATGTCCAGCAGCTGTGATCAGGATTTTGAGTGTTGTGCTAGGTGGGGCGGCTACAGGGCTAGTTGCACCCCTGTCCCTTCTCAGGGATCAGGCCTTCTCCAGTTTGCTCTCTCTCAAATCAGGACCTGGGTTCCAGCCCCTATATACGAACCGTGACTAATTCAGCTGGTCTAACTGGGGTGGTCGGACCCTGCCAGGGTTTCCCTTTGGGAGCCTGTGACAGCATATGTTTGCAGTGATACAGGAACAGTGTCTTCAAAATAAAGCATGACACTTTCCCAAAAGATACAGTGCTTAGAGAAGTTCATTTAAAATAACAGGCCTGCACACATACACCCTTACCTAATCTTAGTGTTTTTATTGATAGCTCAGGTGGGTATGGCTTAGTCCCCATCTCTGAGTTGGGGGAAACAGCCTATGCTGCTTACAGCCTTGGTCCCTCTGTCTTTGACACTGTCAGGCTGGCCAAGATGCATCAAAGGCTATCTCAACTCTCCCCCCCCAACTCTCCCCCCTCATTTTTAGGATCTTTTAGGGGTTACGTCTCCTTGATCCCAGGCTTAGCCGGGATGGAGCCAGCTAGGTGCATTCTCCCACCAGCTGAGGGCTGTCTTAACTCCTTTGAAGCTGGGACTTATCTCTGTCATTGTTTTACTTTACACAATATTCATAAGACATATTGGGGATTTTCCCAGTTGGTTATGCTAGGCGCTGGGTAAGAAGAAGTAGGAATGGTCCCTGGCCTGAAGAGCCTACCATCACAGAACAGTACTAAAGATGCATCTAGGACAGTGTAAAAAATGCAACTGTGGTTTTTGTCTGTTATAGCCTTTTTAGTGCTGAACACCCACAGCTCCCATTGACTCCAGTGGAGTTCTGGCTGCCCAGCACATCTGACAATCATCAGACCCCTTAGTTGCTACCCATTAATGATTTACAGAGAGGCTGGATTGAGCTGGAGCTGTTTGCTTAACTGAAGCAAGTCTAAATGTTGTTCCAGATGTCTAGTGATTTGAGCATGTAATGGAGCATAAATGGTTTTGTTTCCAGGATGACTCTTCTTAGCAGTGATCTTAACTGCCTCTGACACTGTAAAAGTTCTTAGTCTGGAGTGGGGAGGCTGAGTACAGTCTTGAGTTGTGCATGTAGCTTAATCGAGAGAGACACAGCTTCTTGAATTTAGAGTCCAGACTGAAATTGTCACTTCTTGAGGCATCCAGGTCACCCAATAATCCTGCACCAGCTACTGGCTTGGAAATGCCCTGATGAAGTGCAACGCTGCATTCATACAGAATCCTTTCCGTTACAACAGAGAGGCTGGCTTTTCCCTCCGATGATGCTTGACATCAGTGCAGCGGCGCTTGTGCCATATCTGCCTGCACTGTGTCTGAGCAGAGGGTCATTGCCGCTTGCCTTGAGATGGTGTCACAGTTTGCATTTGAACGACATCAGCGATTTAGACTGGGACTCTCAATGGGACCCACGGGACTTAGGCACCCAACTCTTGCTAAAGTTTCAAACTCCCTTGCATAAGAATGGCCAGACTGGGTCAAACCATCTAGCCCTGTATCCTGTCCTCTGACAGTGGCCAGTGCCAGGTGCCCCAGAGGGAATGGACAGAGCAGGTAATCAAGTGATCCATTCCCTGTTGCCCATTCCCAGCTTCTGGCAAACAGACGCTAGGGACATTTCAGAGCATGGTTTTGCATCCCTGCCCATCCTGGCTAATAGCCACTGATGAACTTATCTATTGGCCTTCACAACATCCTCTGGCAAAGAGTTCCACAGGTTAACTGTGCACTGTGTGAAGAACTACTTCCTTTTGTTTGTTTTAAACCTGCTGTCTATTAATTTCATTTGGTGACTCCTAATTCTTGTGTTATGAGAAGGAGTAAATAACACTTCCTTATTTACTTTCTCCACGTCAGTCATGATTTTATAGACCTTTATCATATTCCCCCCTCCCCCCTTAGCTGTCTCTTTTCCAAGCTGAAAAGTCCCAGTCTTATTAATCTCTCCTCATTTTTGTTGCCCTTTTCTGAACCTTTTCTAATTCCAATATATCTTTTTTTGAGATGGAGCGACCACATCTGCACGCAGTATTCAAGATGTGGGTGTACCATGGAGATAGAGATATAGAGATAGATATAGAAGCAATGTATTATTTTCTGTCCTATTATCTATCCCTTTCTTAATGATTCCCAACATTCTGTTTGCTTTTTTGACTGCCGCTGCAGTCCCCTTTGAAAATCCCACCTTGATTTCTTCCAAGTATGCGAGTGGGACTGGCACCGTGCTGTCATGATAATACCCTTCTGCCACGGAGTGAGGAGAAAATCTTAAGATCAGGCACACAGCAGGTTTGGGTGATGAGGGCTCTCCCAGTTATTTCATATTGGCTTAACTGAGAAGCTAGCATGTTAGTCTCCCTTATAAACATGCTGCAGTGGGAATAGGGTTAGTCTGTGGAGAGAGAGAGGGAAGCTATGGCTTGTTGGGTCTGTAGATACAATACTTCAGCTTGAGCCGTGGATACCAGTGCCAAAGAGATCCTGCTACAGTTGGGCCCATCGGCCAGGATATAACAAACAGCATTAGGCCATGACCATTTCCTTCTGTTCATTAACCTAATCCTCCCACTTATATTCCTTGTGCAGCTCCTGGTGGTCTCATGTGGAGATGGGACCCCCTGATCCTATTTTGGGGGTGACTGAAGCCTTTAAACGAGACACCAATGCCAAGAAGATGAACCTGGGTGTTGGGGCATATCGGGACGATAACGGGAAGCCATTTGTCCTGAACAGCGTCCGCAAGGTAAGCCTAGCACTAGCTGCCATAGGGGGTAAAATCCAAGCATCATGTGATATGAAGTACTGTAGCTAGGAGTCTATGGGGGGAAGAGGGTCTCAGTGATTGATCCATAGGAAAGACTTTGCTTCTAATCAAACTTGTGGCGGATGGGGTTAGTGTGAGTTCCTATTGCCAGCACTAGGGTGGTCTGGAAGACAACTCTATTGGATCAAGTTGACTGACATCTGAAGGTAGAACTAAAGTACTTCTCTAGGACCAAATCCTGCTCCTGTTGAAGTAAATAACAAATCTTGCCTCTGACTTCCATGATGTCAGATTGGGCTCTGTGCTCCCCCTTGGGGATCATGCTGCGTGGATCTCTTAAACTTTTAAGATATTTTTTTTTTTTTAGTAAACAAGACTAATGCACAGAGCACTTCCCTAAACCATGCCGTGTCAGTGAGAAAGAGCTGACGCTAATCTAAGGAGGGGCAGTCTCAGAAATTCCGCTGAGTCTTGCTGCCGTCTCTCTAATCCAGTCTGAAATTCTGAACTGGGAAATTGGACACAGATCTGTATTGTCAAACTTAGTGAAATCAGCCTCACAGGGAAATTTTCTCCAGGCATCTGAGCCTTGGCAATGACTGACCCTCTGTTCTGGGTCTACTGGTATGTTTCCCTCCCAAATGCTCCTCCCCATTCCTATTGTTAATAGGCTCTGGACACAATACAGGTGTCTGTTGGCTGCAGTAGGTGGGACGAATGTGCTAAGAAGAATGTGGTTGAAATCCATTGTTCTTGCTGCTACTATCTGACCTGTG
>NW_020664943.1:0-8695 GCF_002925995.2 Terrapene triunguis | reverse complement strand
ACTGAAGTCCTCAAATCATGGTTTAAAGGCTTCAAGTTCCAGAAAGTCCACCGTTTACAGTAGTTTAAACCTGCAAGTGACTCGTGCCCCACATTGCAGAGGAAGGTGAAAACCCCCAGCGTCTCTGCCAATCTGACCCGAGGGAAAATTCCTTCCTCACCCCAAATATGGCCATCAGTTAGACCCTGAGCATGTGGGCAAGACCCACTAGGCAGACACCTGGGAAAGAATTCTCTGTACTAACGCTGAGCTCTCCCCATCTAGTGTCCCATCACCAGCCATTGGAGATATTGGCTGCTAGCAGTCACAGATTGGCTACCTGCCATTGTAGGCAGTCTCATCATACCATCCCCTCCATGAAGCTCAGTCTTGAAGACAGTTAGGTTTTTGGCCCCACTGCTCCTCTTGGAAGGCTGTTCCAGATCTTCACTGCTCTGATGGTTAGAAACCTTGTTGATGGCCAGTTTATATTCTTGGATGGTACCTTACCATTGTACTGAGTGCTAAGCAAAGGAAACATTAATATATATATTACCTCTGGCAGAGCCTTGGGGAGCCTGTAGAACGTGTGCAGAAACTGAACGTGTGTTCCTTTCTTAGGCGGAGGCCCAGATAGCTGCTAAGAAGATGGACAAGGAGTACTTACCCATTGCAGGGCTGGCGGAGTTCAATAAGGCATCAGCTGAGCTGGCACTGGGTGACACCAATGAGGTTATCAAGAGTGGCCGGGTAAAGAGCTAGGTGGAAGTCTGGACTAAAATACTGTACAAGTAGGGCTGTTCTACCCTGTAAGCTTTGTACTTGTCAGCAAAGAATTCCATAACCACGTACAGACATTTCTCTTGCAGAGCATTTAAAGAGCAACAGATAATACCTCTGGCTCTTGTAGTGCTTTGCCTCAGTACGTCTCAAAGTGCTTTACAAAGGAGGTCAATATCATTGTCCTCGTTTTAGAGGAGGGAACTGAGACAACAAAGCCTACGTGACTTGCCCACGGTCATCCAGCTGGGAATAGAACCCAGGGTTCTGGTCTAGCATGGCATTGGCCTAACTCTGCTGCCGTTGACGGCAACTCTGAGCACTTCTGAAAAACTCACTTAAGAGGGGAGGCGACCTTGTCCAAGGGCACAAAGAAGCCAGTGTTAGAACTGGAGGTGGAGTTCAGCAATTCCTGGCTCCCAGTCCTATGATGAGACAGTATTTCAATTAATGTAGAGCCATGTCTTGCTGTTTAGCTAACTTTTAATCTCAGGTTGTATTGTAAGTTACCATTTGAAATTGAGTAAAAGATCCATGAAACGTTGTTTTAACTTCTCAGGCCTGGGGAATTAGCTTGCTGTCTTGTACGGGATTTAGGTATTGATGAGTTAAGAATAGATCTGTAACATCAGTGTTTCTTCTGTGTGGCTCATGCACACTAAAAAAGATGTTAGTGCACTTTAACATGGTCCATATTTTGTGTGGTAGTTTGGCATCTTACGCATTTGTATCCCTTTTCCTTGTAGTACGTCACCGTGCAGACGATTTCTGGGACTGGGTCTCTAAGAGTTGGAGCCAGTTTCTTGGTGAGTCCCTGGGAAATGGTGATGGGAGGAGAGGGGACATCTGTGGCCGAAGCTCATGCATTGATTAAACTCCTTATTGCTGGGAGACCGACTTTCTTATTGGCAGCAATGGAATACACCAGTTGAACTTGCTCTCGTTCTCTGCCATAGCAACGATTCTTCAAGTACAGCCGTGACGTGTACCTGCCCAAACCATCCTGGGGCAACCACACCCCCATTTTCAGGGATGCTGGCATGCAGCTGCATGCCTATCGCTACTATGATCCCAAGACCTGCGGCTTTGACTTCGCTGGAGCCTTGGATGACATTTCTGTGAGTTGACTGTTGGGATGGGAGCAGCGGGGGAAGGTAGTGTTTGTAGTCTCATGACCCTACTTCCTTAGCTTCTAGGCTGAGACTGAATCTCAGACCACTGAGCAGCTCCCTCATCTTGTAGTTGCAATTTCTAGTAGTCATTGGAACCTTTAAAGCAGCAGTTCTTAACCTTTCCGGGCTACTGTACCCCTTCCAGGAGTCTGCTTTGTCTTGTGTACCCCAAGTTTCACTTCAGTTAAAAACTTGCTTACACAATCAGACATAAAAATACAAAAGTGTCACAGTACACTATTACTGTGAAAAATTGCTGACTTTCTCATTTTTGCCATATATTTATAAAATAAATCAATTGGTATATAAATATTGTACTTGCAGTTCAGTGTATAGTATACAGAGCAGAAAAAACAAGTCATTGTATGAAATTTTAGTTTGTACTGACTTAATTAGTGCTTTTTCTGTAGCCTGCTGTAACACAAGATAAATATCTAGATGAGTTGATGTACCCCCTGGAAGACTCTGCGTACTCCCAGGGGTATGCGTACCCCTGATTTGAGAGCCACTTCTCTACAAAACTCATCACACTCTTGAGCGCGAACTGATTTACTGCTGCTCGCCTCTTACTCCTCATTTCTGATATTGCTCTGCCTTCTAACTCACTGCTTGCCCTGTGGCTTAGTTATAGGCAACTGAAGAAGAAACATCGCTTGTCTCATGTCACTCTCTGTAATATCTTCTTTAGAAAATTCCCGAGCAGAGTGTCATTCTCTTCCACGCCTGCGCTCACAACCCCACTGGTGTGGACCCCCGACCAGAGCAATGGAAGGAGCTGGCTGCTGTGGTGAAGGTGAGTTATGGGGTGGGCTGGTGTATATGTCATATCTGTGTTGATACTACTGATGAAATGGTGCCATGTTCCTAGACTTTCTTAGAGCAAAGTCTTGCTGTGTAGCCTTTGGTCTCTGTTGAGCACTGGCCCATTTGTCCCTTGTCAACTTGGATGGCAACCGTACCTGTCTAAAGTAGAGGGGAGCCCAAATGTATTGGACTGGTGCAGAAGCAGAATTCATAGCACATACTCACAGGTCAAACACTCAGCGTTCTATGGAAATCTCAGTTATCTAAGGCCCCGATAATTATTCTGCTGAAACTCATTTGAATTCTTGAACATGGAATATTGTAGGAGCTCCAGCAACAAACATTGTTATGCTAAAACTACCTTCCTTCTCAACCCAGTGATGGTTGGAAATAAGAAATGCCTGGGTATACTGCAGATATTTGACTCTATTCTCTGTGGGAAGGAAAGTGCAGCTAGAATCGGTGGGAGAGATGGCTGGTCAGTGGCTGGCTAGAGCAGCGGTTCTCAAACTTTTGTACCGGTGACCCCTTTCACATAGCAAGCCTCTGAGTGCGACCCCCCTTATAAATTAGAAACACTTTTTTTGTATATTTAACACCATTATAAATGCTGGATGCAAAGCGGGGTTTGGGGTGGAGGCTGACAGCTCGCGACCCCCCCCCACCCATGTAATAACCTCGCGACCCCCTGAGGAGTCCCGACCTCCAGTTTGAGAACCCCTGGGCTAGAGGATTCTGTAGCAGATGTGCTCAGTTAAATGTCTTTCTTCTAACAACTAACTCTGCAAATTCACTCTGCTATCTAAGTAAAGATCAGCAAAATTCAGAATTTTCATCCCACAGGAAATTATAACATTTCAATATTTGTTTGTCCAAATTGGGATGAAAAATTGAAATTTTTCACAGAACAGCAATTCCAAAACATTTTAATTTGGAAATGCCAAAAGTGTCAACACAGAAGATTTGGGGAATGACAAAACAAAATATTTCATTTTGGTTTGTCAAAGTGAGCCAAAATTCTTCATTTCAAGTCAGTTCAAAGTTAAACTACATTTTCCTACTGCGGTGTATTGCCTCATGGGAGTTGTAGTTAGGGGAGAATTATCAGGCTCCCGATGGGCCAGGCTCCCCGGCTGGAGTACATCTCCCATGATGCATCTAGAGTCATGTGATTCCCATGATGTAACACACATCTTGGCTGGAGGAAACTCTACATTGCATTATGGGAGTTCTGGTGTGGGTCCCCATTCTCTGCTGTGGGCTGAGCTACCTGGAGGATTACAACTTCCATAAGAAAATGCACTTTAATGTTCTGTTGAATTCACTTGAAATAGTTTGGGTTAGTTCAATAAAATGAAATATTCCAATTTGATTCAAGCCAACATGAAATATTTCATTTAGATTTTCCTAGTGGAAAGCAAATTTTGGCAAAACTGAAATTTTCCAATGGAAATTCTGATTTTTACAGAAACTGCAGTTTCCCTCAGGAAAATCATTTGGATGGAAAATTACTGACCAGCTTTAGCTCTGAGACTCAAGCTGGATTCTTTCTTATTGCATGTAATCTGTAATGCATATTTTGCATGCCAAATGATGATGTTCTCAGTAACATCTCTGCAGCCCCATTGTCTCTGCAGATGTTTCTGATTGGAACTTAGTAATCAATTCTGCTGATAATGACCAAGAAAGGATCAAACCCAGTTCATTCCTTAGCTGTACTGCCTCCTGTAGACCTAGCAGGAGTATAAAGCAATAGAATCTGACAGTCACTATACCAAGCAGAGATGAGTTTGAATACACACAGCAGAGTTGGTGAATAGAGTGTCACTTTAAGTTCCTCGATGGAGAATGACTGTCTCAAAGGGCAATCTCTTTAGCTGTTGAAGTAGGTTTTCCTATTCCTGAAGGGAATCTTGTCCAGCACATTGGCTAGTAGAATGAAGGCTGAAACTCAAGTCTTGCCTTGGGGTTCAAATTAGGAGGCTAATCTTTTGTGGCCGACAACAGGAAATATGTAGATCTGAGACTTCAGAGACCATCTGCCAAGGAAGGATGTGTCTCTCTGCGCCTCTCCCCAAAAATACCTTTTATATTAAGGCCTATGGCACATGTCTGTGGCTTGGTGGCACTGGAAACAGTTTCTAGTAAACCAGGGCCAAAGACTCCTGCAGGATACTTCAATAAGGATTTGCTTAGGGTGTGACTGCTCTGCTACTGAGTGATTGGTTCCTGAATTGGAGAAGGGAACCTAGTGATGTTGGCTTATTTTAAAGTTGTGTTAAAGCATTAGGGCATTAACATGTTTGTCGTGGAAGGGGACAGAAGACTAAAAAACTGAACCCAGCTAAATGTTTGTGCAATCTTGGCCATTGGACAGAGGAAGTGATGGGGGATAGGAGGATGCCAGCCAACCTGACAAGCTGTCTCATGTTCTGGGGTTAGCATCTTCCCTTCAGACACACAGTTCTCAAAGTATTTAGCTCAAAGATTAGCCTGGACTGCAAATGAAATGTACTGCTATGTGCTACATAATGTGTGACTCTGCGTGCCACTTCATGCTGCCTTTTAGTAGCCAGGAGCCCCGGTGGTTGTGGAAATGGCCCACAGCTGGTGCAGTAACAAATGGGGGAGGCCCTGCATGAATCTCTAGTAACTAATTCCTACGGCTCGTAGGTGACCCTGGACATTCAGCCATTAGAAGGGTGAGTGATTGAATCTTTGTTTTTTTCCTTGCAGAAAAGGAATCTCTTTGCATTCTTTGACATGGCGTACCAGGGCTTTGCCAGCGGGGACATAAACCGGGACTCCTGGGCTGTGCGTCATTTTATTGAGCAAGGCATTAATGTTGTTCTGTCTCAGTCCTATGCCAAGAACATGGGCCTTTACGGTAAGCAGTGGGAAAGGAAGATGGCTCAGAGGGCTAATGATGAGAGATGGAGCCTTTCACTTCCAGGTTGCCAATGTGAAAGCCACCTGCACCATTAGTGACCAAAAATCCCTACCTTCTGGTGGATGCCCACCAGATCCACGTCCTTTCTCCTCCTAGAGGCACTCCCCTTTGGCACAGAAGGGAGATCTGGGGTACTGGGGAAGCTCATGCTACTCTACCTGTGATGTCCCCTCTGCAAATGGGGACTGCTGTGGCATCCCAGGGCAGATCTAATCCAAATGCTGGAGGCCTACAACCACTGTTCCCTCTAAGCTGTGTGTGCATACACAGATCCTAAACCCTGCACACACGGCGAAACACCGCGCGTACAAACATTTGCACAGAAGACATTTTTTGCGCACAAGGTCCCTCAAATTAGAGGGAACATTGCCTACAACATACATTGTCTGTTGTGGTAGGACGGGTATGATCTGACTTGGATTGTGTTTCAGGGGAGCGCGTGGGTGCCTTCTCAGTGATCTGCAAGGATGTGGATGAGGCCAAGAGGGTGGAATCCCAGCTGAAGATCCTGATCCGCCCCATGTATTCAAACCCACCCGTCAATGGAGCTCGTATTGCCTCTGCCATCCTGACGAGTCCTGACCTGCGGAAGGAATGGTAAGGCAGCTCCCCTTCAGAAGCCTGTTTGCTTCTAGTCTGCTCGGGATGGGAAAGGTGCTGCATAGGAATGATGCAGGACAAAGTACTGAACAAGTCAGGCTAAACAAGCTTCTCCATTGTAGCTAGAGAGCACAAAGGAATGAAACCTCAGTGGAGGGCACCTTAGGGGGACCTATCCCGCCAGCCACAGTGGGGCGTCATCAGCCAAAGAAGGGGGAAATTCAAGAGGCTTGCCCTTAAGGGAAGCTTCTAAACAGGGCACAGTCTCTCTCTCTCTCTCTCTCTCTCTCTCTCTCCTCCTCTTCCCCCCCTCCCCCCAAATGCCTGCTCGGTGACTGTCCTCAAAGAGAAATGTAACTCCGACTGAACACTGCCCCTCAGGACTCCTAGGCAAATACGCTGGTCAAGGTGCTTCCCTGCATGGGTCTCCTCTGTTGCAGTAACAGTGCCATGGAGCTCTGGCACCAAGCTGCTAGCGAGCAAGAGACAGAAAAGCCACTTACACCTCTTTACCTAGAGCTGCAGGGAAGATGCCCGTGTATAGTCCAGCTCTACCAGGAGGGGAGTCCCTTTAAATACAGCATACTCACCTTCCTGTGACTACGCTGACTTCCTGCTGCTCCAAATGTAGAACCTAGCAGGGCTGTTTGAACAGGTGGCCTGATCAGATCTTCATGTTCCTCTTGGGTAACCAAATCCCAGCATGCATGGCATCATCTGGTGGAAATTCAGACTGGAATGCGCAGTTTTCCCTCACTTTCATTTTAACTGGACAGAATTCATCTGTAAATGGAACTGTTCGGGTTTCTCAGTCTGAAGGCTACAGTCTGTGCCTAGCAGCTCAATGCTAGGGCACTAAAGGGTCTGACTAATGCATTGCGGGACTTTTTAATACATCTTCCCTGGGGAAATGAAATGGTGTTTGTTTTTAAGCTCTGCTCCCCTCCGAGTACAGCTGAGGACGGTAACCTCCTGATCCCATGTTCTGATGTAACCGTGTACTGCTTTCCTAGTCCTAGCCATCTGGTGCTAGAGTTCAAGGTCCCTGCAGGGAGCTGACTTGGCAGAACAAAAGGGGAAGGCTGTGTCCTCTAGCCCTCACCCCACTGGGAACTCGGATAGCTGCCTCCTTTTGGCAGACACGTCTTTAGCATGGTGCCTATGCCTGGAACAGACCTGCACAGATCCAAGCCCCAGCAGAGCCGTATCCTGGATGGGTTGCTTTTGGGGAGTATGGGTGTCACCCTCCAAATACAGTAGAATTGCGTTTATCTGAATTGCCTGGGGGACACCCAGAATGTTGGGCTAATGGAATTGTGCGGTCTGGCTGTCAGTACCAGGGAGCAGTGATGGCGGCCCCCGGGGGTGGAGGAGAGAGAAGGGGAAGGAAGGAGAGGGAGAGCAGCTGCAGGAGACTGGAGCCTCCTTGGTGTTGCTCCAGCACTAACATCCCCAGGCTCCACAAGTGCAGTACAAATAGTGAGGGGTACAGCTGGCTACCTACCCCAAGGCTGTCCTAGCCAGGAAGCGCTAGAGCACGCCACGGAGGGTCCAGACCCCTGTAGCTATGCCCCCTCCCTCTCGTAGACCAGCATCACTGCTTCCCAGCACGACAGCCTCAGGGGAGGTAATTGACCATACCCATGCTTCCGTTTATCTGGAAATCCTTCCAAATCGCGGTTCCCGCAGCCTTAATGTTTGTTAATCAGCGGGTGATTAATTGGCATAGGGCTGCATGGAGGTGACACTGTTGATTTGGATAATTAGGATTCTCGTATAAATGGAATTTGGATAACTGGAATTCACCTGTAAAGATGTTGTGGTCCCCCCCCACACTCCCCTATGTGCGGTAAGGTCTATAGAATTGAACATTGTCCTGGATGGCATCAGAAATATTTCTGTTCATGATGAGCCCCTTGATATGTAAAGTCCATGGCTCGAGTGTGCTTAACAATCAACCCTCTGCAATGGGGAATCCTGTGAGTATGGTGATCTCACCCTGGTCCCCTCTGAACTGGAGTCCATATTGCACCCACTGTGCATAATCTGGGTTAGTAAAGAGCCCCCCTCTTCTGATCACAGGAGAGAGAGGCAGCTCCTAAAGCAGCGTGGACTCAGCTTCCCACACGGAACTGAAACACTAGGCTTGCTCTGCCTCTTTAACTGAAGCCACCAAAGTGGTCTTTTGCCTGTAGCACTCTCAACTGAATGAGTGTGCGACCAGTTTAAAGCAGCAGTGCGTAACTTCACTTTGGCATTGCAGGTTGGTGCTCAGTGTGAATTGCGCAAGACTTTGATTCTTACAGTTAGAGCCAGCTACCCTGGCTACAATTTGAAGCATATAAATGGCTGCTTGCCTTTTTCTGAACTAGAAGTAAAAGATGAATGAGCGCTTGTGGGCCAACCCAGC
>NW_020664942.1:0-6146 GCF_002925995.2 Terrapene triunguis | reverse complement strand
TACACGGGAATGTAAATTGTGAAGAAATAAGTTCCTGGGGGACAGGAATATTATACAAAACCCTCACGTAAAGAAGGGTTTTACAATAATAAAATGTAAAGACAGGTTATAGTTTTCTAAATGGTTTTGTGGGGTCTTAAAATATAGTGTTAGTTTGTTTTTTTTAATTTTTGCGTAAACAAATTGCCTAGAATACAAAAACTGCTCCACCTGTAAATTGTAAAGATAGCTTTAAAAGTCCATGGTGGTTAAACATCTCATTCCCCTACCCACCTACACCACACAGACAGACAGACAGACAGACAGACAAGTGATGGTGGATGAGGCTTTACAATAAAAAAAATAAAAAGACAAAAGCCACAGCCATAGAGAACAGGGCATGGGGATAAGAGAGCTGGCCTGAGGTTTTAGGAGAATATTGATAACTGACTGAAATCTTTTTTTAGCGACACAGTTTTGTAGGCAGCCATTCTCTGTGAGTTGTTATGCTTGTGCACAGGCGACCGTTTGTCATTCAGAATCCCTTCCCCACTCTACGAGGTATTATCTCCCCCGTACAACAGCCTATCATAAATAATATTAACAAAAGCACAGAGGGATTACATACTTGAAGATACTTTGTAATGGTGCCTGCAAAGCAACAATTACAATTTTGTTTATTATTATCTTGTCTCGACACCTTAGAGAATTTGTTGTTGTGTTTTTATAAAACACTTTTATGCAAACTGTAACCCTAGATGCTGTACAGCATTAAATAATATGCACCAGTAGATGAAAGACCTGAGGCACTGCTGAAAACGGAGGTGTCATGATCACTAAAGTCCTAATGCAGAGAGCCTGCAGGAAAATTAAAAGGCACAGCCGAAGCAGAAGATGGTATGATTTAAGAGGGTTCCTGGAGCTACTTTTCAATGGCCCTGAAGTCTCAGCAGCCTATCCCTCATGCACAAGCACCTGTAGGCCCTTGTTAGAGGAACTGGCCATCTATATACCCCTTGTTGTTTACAATCTGTAACCTAACTACAAATATATCACAGGTGCAACCGACTTCTCTTTTGACAACCACCCCCACCCTTGAGCTCTATAAAAACACGCTTCACACCAACATTTTCAACTGACATTTTATTTACAACAAGCGTCTTCATTTTATTTGTACAATATGCCCTGTTTTGTTCCCAGACTATGCTCTAACTTTTAGTGATATTTCTCAGCAGGATTTTTTAATTTGCTGAGCAAAGAAGACGTTCAACATTCCACATTAAACATGTATCTGTCGGTGTGATGATTTCATCTAACGCTCTATCTGGTTCCTCCGCCTCTGTCACCTTGTCCACCAGCTCTGCCCCTAAACCTAAATATTCCTGGATTAAACTGAGTCACTGCAGCCCGTATCCCAATGTAATAATGATATTTAAAAAAACACTTCATACATAAATTACCATTAATTTCTTTAATTACTAAGGGGGAGTTCAAAAGACTAGGACTAGCATGTAGGAACAAAATTGGAAAGGCTAGGGCACAAAATGAGTTTCACTTTGCAAGGGACCTAGCAAGAGACAGGTGAGAGGTCCCAGAGGACTGGAGAAGGGAAAATATAGCACTTATCTTTCAAAAGAGGAACAAAGAGAATGCAGGGAATTGTAGACCAGTCAGCCTAACTTTGATACCTGGAAAGATACTGGATCAAATTATTAAACAATCATTTAGGAAGCCCCTAGAGGACAATAGGGTTACAAGGAATAGCCAACATGGATTTGTCAAGAGCAAATCATGCCAAATCAACTAATGTCCTTCTTTAACATGGTTACTGGCATGGTGGATGGGGGGACACAGTTGACATGATGTATCTTGATTTTAGTATTCTTGCTAACAAGTTAAGGTGAAACGGTCAAAAGACTGTACTCAAAAACTATCAATGGTTGTGTGTCAAACTGGGAGAATGATTCTAGTGGGGTCCCGCAGGTGTCAGTCTTGGGTCAGGTACTATGCAATATTTTCATTAATGGTTTAGATTATGGAGTGGAGAATATAAATATAATATTTGCAGATGGCATCAGGCTGAGAGGGACTACAAAAATTTTGGAGTACAGCATTAGATTTTAAAACAAACTTGAAAAATTAAGGAATTGGTCTGGAATCAATAAGATGAAATTCAATAAGGACAAATGCAAAGTGCTACACTTAGGAAGGAAAAATCAAATGCACAGCTACAAAACGGGGAATCTCTGGCTAGGTGCTAGTACTGCTGAAAAGGATCTAGAGGCTCTAGTGGATCACACATTGAATATGAGTCAGCAATCTGATGTAGTTGTGAAAAAGGCTAGTATCATTCAGGGATGTATTAATAGGAGTGTTATATGTAAGACATGGGAGGTAATGGTCCCACACTACTTGGCACTGGTGAGTACATCCTGATGTGCAGAAAGAGTAGCAAATATGGCAGGTGACCAGCTTGGCTTAACAGAGAAATCTACGGTGAGTTTAAACACCAAAAGGAAGCTTACAAGAAGTGGAAACTTGGACACATGACTAGGGAGGAGTATAAACATATTGCTCAAGCATGCAGGGGTGTAATCAGGAAGGCCAAAGCACAACTGGAGTTGCAGCTAGCAAGGGATGTGAAGGGTAACAAGAAGGGTTTCTACGGGTATGTTAGCAACAAGAAGAAGGTCAGGGAAAGCAACCTAGTGACGGATGATGTAGAAAAAGCTGAAGTACTCAATGCTTTTTTGCCTCAGTCTTCACAGACAAGGTCAGCTCCCAGACTGCTGCACTGGGCAGCACAGTATGGGGAGGAGGTGAGCAGCCCTCAGTGGTGAAAGAACAGGTTAAGGACAATTTAGAAAAGCTGGACAGGCACAAGTCCATGGGGCCGGATGCAATGCATCCGAGGGTGCTGAGGGAGTTCGCTGATGTAATTGCTGAGCTATTGGCCATTGTCTTTGAAAACTTGTGGCAATCGGGGGAGGTCCTGGATGATTGAAAAAGGCAAATATAGTGCCCATCTTTTAAAAAGGGAAGAAGGAGAATCCGGGAAACTATAGACCGGTCAGCCTCACCTCAGTTCCTGGAAAAATCATGGAGCAGGTCCTCAAGGAATCCATTTTGAAGCACTTGGAGGAGAGGAAGGTGATCAGGAACAGTCAACATGGACTCACCAAGGTCAGGTCATGCCTAGGGTGACCACATGTCCTGATTTAATAGGGAGAGTCCCGACATTTGGGGCTTTTTCTTACATGGGTGCCTATTACTCCGTGCCCTCTGTCCCGATTTTTCACACTTGCTATCTGGTCACCCTAGTCATGCCTGACCAATCAGATTGCCTTCTATGTGGATATGGGGAAAGCGGTGGACATGATATATCTTGACTTTAGCAAAGCTTTATATACAGTCTCCAAAAGTATTCTTGCTAGCAAGTTAAAGAAGTATGGATTGGATTAACGGACTATAGGGTGGATAGAAAGCTGGCTAGATCATTGGGCTCAACAGGTAGTGATCAACAGCTCCATGTCTAGTTGGCAGCCAGTATCAAGTGGAGTGCCCTAGGGGTTGGTCCTGGGCCGGTTTTGTTCAACATCTTCATTAATGATCTGGATGATGGGCTGGATTGCACCCTCAGCAAGTTCGCGGATTACAGTAAACTTGGGGAAGAGATACATGAACTGGAAGGTAGGGATAGGGTCCAGAGTGACCTAGACAAATTGGAGGATTGGGCCAAAATAAATCTGATGAGGTTCAACAAGGACAAGTGCAGAGTCCTCTACTTAAGATGGAAGAATCCTATACACTGCTACAGGCTGGGGACCAACTGGAAGAAAAGGACCTGCGGATTACAGTGGATGAGAAGCTGGATATGAGTCAGCAGTGTGCCCTTGTTGCCAAGAAGGCTAACGACATATTAGGCTTCATTAATAGGAGCATTGTGAGCAGATCGAGGGAAGTAATTATTCCCCTCTATTTGGCATTGGTGAGGCCACATCTGGAGTGCTGCGTCCAGTTTTGGGCTCCACGCTACAGACAGGGTGTGGACAAATTGGAGAGAGTTCAGAGGAGGTTACAAAAATGATTAGGGGGCGGGGCACATGACTTATGAGGAGAGGCTGAGGGAACTGGGTTTATTTAGTCTGCAGAAGAGAAGAGTGAGGGGCATTTGATAGCAGCCTTCAACTAGCTGAAAGGGGATTCCAAAGAGGATGGAGCTCGGCTGTTCTCAGTGGTGGCAGATGACAGAACAAGAAGCAATGGTCTCAAGTGTCAGTGGGGGAGGTCTAAGTTGGATATTAGGAAAAACTATTTCACTAGGAGGATGGTGAAGCACTGGAATGGGTTACCCAGGGACGTGGTGGAATCTCCATCCTTACAGGTTTTTAAGGCGTGGCTTGACAAATCTCTGGCTGTAATGATTTAGTTGGGGTTGGTCCTGCTTTGAGCAGGGGGTTGGACTAGATGACCTGCTGAGGCCTCTTCCAACCCTAATCTTCTATGATTCTACTGTGTCCAGTTCTGGGTGCCACACTTTAGGAGAGATATAGAGAAACTGGAGAGGGTCCAGAGGACAGCCACAAAAATAGTCAAAGGTTTAGAAAACCTGACCTAGGATGAAAGGTGAAAAAAACTGGGTATGTTTATTGTAGAGAAGAGGAGGCTAAGGGGAACCTGAGAACAATCTTCCAATATGTTAAGGGCTGTTCTAAAAAGTATGGGGGTCAATTGTTCTCCATGTCTGCTGACGGTAGGACAACAGGTAATGGGTTTCATCTGCAGCAAGGGAGATTGTGATTAGTCATAGGACAAACTTTCTAACCCTAAATGGAGTTAATCTCTGGAATAGAATCTCAAGGGAGGTTGTGGAATCCCCATCACTGAAGGTTTTTAGGCACAGCTTGGACAAACACCTTTCAGGGATGGTCTAGGTTGATGTGGTCCTGCCTCACAAGAGGGGGATGGACCAGGTGACCTCTCAAGGTCCCTTCCAGGATGATATTTCTATGATTCTACTCTTTGAAATGTCTTCTGAGGTGAAATCCCATGAGCTTTGTTCCCCTCCGTTGCCCGTTATCTGGAGACCAGCTAGCCAGGGGCCAGGGAGTTATGAAACATTACACCAAGAAAACAAAGCTGGTCTTGAAAGTTTTCTAAGAGAAGAAGGAAATGACTCAGCCCATGGGGAGTGGAGAAAGAACAAATTTGCAGACAAAGATGTAGACATTTAACAGTCTTGCTGGTGCAAGCCTCAGGCGGTACGGCTGGGAATGGGTGGTATGTGACCACAAATGCACCCCCATATTTGCTACTTATCTTATACTGACCATGCTAACATGGACTGAGCATACTTGATAGCACTGCTGAAACCAGCTGCCCTCATTCTGTGACCCCACTATGGGCAGGCATGGGTCATCTCTGCCGGTGACCCTCCATCCCGACGTGCAGACCCACCATCCCAGTCCTGGACTCAGGCCCTCAGACAGCTCCGTTTGTGCTCTCTAATGTCTGATGCTGAAAACTGTTTCCATTTGTGACACAGCCGTGCGTGGGGATGCACCTTTCACTACCAGGGGGATGGGGAGATGTCCTTGCTCACATGTTCAGCTTGTCGATCAGGCCTCAGGGCTGACTACCAGCTACAGATGGGAGGGTTTTACCCTCCAGGTCATGGACACTGGGGGTACATCAACGCCACAAAAAAACCCCACATCAGCAAGTTTCAGAGGCCGAGTCAATTAAGCCCATAGGGCGGACCAGACTGGACACAGCCCCAGCTGTGCAGAGCCCAAGATGCTGAGTGTCTGCCGTTGTTGGGGGCCCGTCCTTTCTCCCTGTCATGTGGCTGGGCGTACATGCCCCAGGACAGCCTAGCACCCACCTACGCACTTGGAACCTGACGCTGAAGTTGCCTGTCCCCACACAGCTGGGGCTGCAACCCCTCTGGGCCCAGGCAGAAGTGCTGCCCCCTCCTTAGAGAGGCCATGAAGATGCTGCTCATGGGGGATTGGAAGATGTCCTCTGGGAGAGAATAGGGGGTTCTCATGCTCTGTGGGTGCTGTCTCAGTTGTATTAGGGCACCCTGAGTGGGACAGATGAGGAGAAGACCAGGGGGCTTTATGCATTTAGGGGTCACGACTTCAAGCTCTTCTCTGCAGCTTCGT
>NW_020664941.1:0-5170 GCF_002925995.2 Terrapene triunguis | reverse complement strand
CCCGGATCCTCCCTCGGCGCGCCCAGCCCCGGCACCGAGCGCCTCGGTGCGCAGCGCCCCGGCGGCTCCGGCAGGTGCGGCGGACAAACCATCTCGGCACCGGCCGACGTCGGCACCGCGCCCGCCTCAGGGGACTCGGCGCCGATCCCTCTCTCCGGGCCATAAGAAGGCCCGCAAGGCTCAGGACATGGCCGTGCTGAAGACGCCTTCTCCCCCGGTGCCGGGGGTAGAGCCACGTCCACCGTTGGACCGCCAGAAGCAGGCGGCCACACCGTCGACTCCGGCACCGAGGCCGTCGAGTCCGGTGCGGACTGTTTCACCACCTAGGCTGGTGGTGGAACCTTGTCTCCCTTCCACCCCGGAGACATTTGCAGCAGCGCGGGACCTGATCGCCTTCAGGGAGCCGGGGCCGTCGCAACTTCCGGCACCGGTAGCTCCACGCGCGGTGCAGTCCAGGGGCAAGCCTGCCCTGGTGCGCCCACCGTCTCCAGCTCCGGACTCTCGGCACCGCTCCAGGTCCCGGAGCAGGTCCCGACGCCGCTCGGAGTCCCGGCGCCGAATATCACCTCGGCGCCGGTCGTACTCGCGGCCGAGATCATCTTCGCGACGCCGTTCCACATCTCGGCACCCTCGCTACGACCAGCACCGATCGGGCTCGAGGCGGAGCTCCCGGCACCGGTACGAGCGCCGCTCGGGCTCGAGGGGCCGCTCCCGGTACCGGGTGTCGTCGAGGTCGTCGTCTCGATCCAGATCTGGATCTCGGCACCGGCGAGACTACTGGCACCGATCCCGATCCCAGCACCGCTCTCCGGCACCGCGCAGGGACAGATCGCCCTACGACTGGCACCGATCGGCACCGTACCATCCGGTGCCGGCGACATTGCGCTCGGCACTGCTGTGGCCGTCTAGGTCTGCATCCCGATCATCGGAGGCAGCAGATGTCGGCCATTTGCAGGAGACGGCCGAGGACCCTACGCAGGGACCTGCGCATTGGTCCTTCTGGACACCGTGGGCCTACCACCAGGCACAAGGGGCCCCACCATCTGCCTCCCGCTCGGCACGTTCCGAGCCCAGGGTCCTGGAGTCCACCATCTCCCGCCCTCCTCCAGGTGGCATGGAGGCTCCAGTGCCTACACCGGCGGAGGACCTGGACCCAGGGGCAGGGGATGTCCAGCTCCAGGAACACCTGGAACAGGATCCACCATTGGACCCCTTGCCACCGGGGGGATCCTCCTCCTCCTCCTCCCCCGATGAGGCCGTAGCGGGTACATCTGCCATGGGTCCGCCTCCTATAGACCTTCGGGCTCACCAGGACCTGTTGCGCCGGGTGGCGCGCAATATGGACCTCCAGGTGGAGGAGATTGTGGAGGTTCATGACCCAATCGTCAACATCCTCTCAGCGGATGCCCCATCTAGGGTGGCGTTACCGCTCATCCGCACCATACAGACGAACGCCACCACCATCTGGCAAACCCCGGCCTCTATTCCACCCACGGCCAGAGGGGTGGAGAGGAAGTACTTTATGCCCTCAAAAGACCACGAGTACTTGTATACACATCCCCAGCCGTGCTCACTGGTGGTCTCATCAGTCAATGCACGGGAGCGTCATGGCCAGCAGGCCGCTGCGCCCAAATCGAAGGACGCTAAGCGCTTCGATTTGTTCGGACGCAAGGTATATTCCGCGGGAGGGCTCCAACTTCGAGCGGCAAATCAGCAGGCGCTCCTGAGCCGCTACAGTTTTAACTCTTGGTCCTCGATGGGGAAATTTAAAGAACTGGTTCCCCAGGAATCGAGGGAAGAGTTTGGGGCCTTGGTAGAGGAGGGTAAGCGGGTGGCACGTACCTCCCTGCAAGCCTCCCTCGACATAGCGGACTCGGCCGCTAGGACCCTGGCTTCGGGGATAGCCATGCGGCGACTCTCCTGGCTCCAGGTGTCAGGCTTGCCACCAGAGCTGCAGGATCTACCGTTTGAGGGCCAGGGCCTTTTTTCGGAGAAAACAGATTTGAGACTCCAAAACCTAAAGGACTCCCGAACAATGATGCGCTCCCTGGGGATGCATGTCCCAGGGCCTCAACGCAGACCCTTCAGGCCCCAGCCTCAGAGGTTCTACCCTCCCCCGCCTTGTCCAAGACAGGACTTTGCCAGGAGGCGGGGTCGAGGCGGGAGGCGAAGGTCGACCGGCCCTCAGCCCGGTCAGAACCAGGGCCAGCCTAGGCCACCTTCAGGGCCTAGGCAAAACTTTTGAAGGTGCGGTCGAGGATGGCACCACAACCAGTACCCAGGATCCAACTCCCCCCTTCCGGGATCGCCTCTTCCGTTTCCACCGTGCTTGGTCCCTTATAACCTCGGACCGTTGGGTCCTTCGCACGGTGGAGAGGGGATACGCCCTCCAGTTTTCTTCGCCCCCCCCCCCACTCCCCCTCCCCGTCCCTCTTCAGGGACCCTTCTCACGAGCAACTCCTTACACAGGAGGTTTTTGGGCTCCTTGCTATGGGAGCCATAGAGGAGGTTCCATCGGAGCTAAGGGGCAGGGGGTTTTATTCCCGCTACTTCCTGATCCCCAAGTCGAAAGGGGGTCTACGGCCCATCTTAGACTTGCGCGGACTCAACAAATTCATAGTAAAGTTGAAGTTCCGCATGGTATCATTGGGGACCATTATCCCTTCACTGTATCCTGGAGACTGGTTCGCCGCCCTCGACATGAAGGACGCTTATTTCCATATAGCGATTTATCCGCCTCACAGGCGCTTCCTGCGATTTGTAGTAAACAGGGTGCACTACCAATTTGCAGTCCTTCCCTTCGGCTTGTCCTCGGCTCCCAGAGTGTTCACAAAGTGTCTGGCAGTCGTCGCGGCCTACCTTCGTCGACAAGGGGTACAGCTGTTCCCGTACTTGGACGACTGGCTGGTACGCGGCCGCACCAGGGACCAAGTTCAGGCTCATGTCCACATCGTGACACACACCTTCCACGAGCTGGGCATTCTACTCAACAGAGAGAAGTCCACTCTAGTACCAACTCAGAGAATAGAGTTCATTGGAGCAATCCTGGACTCCAGACGTGCCCGAGCCATCCTGCCAGACAGCCGCTTTCATACCATCTCAAGCATCATTCAAGGACTCAGGGCTTTTCCAATTACCACCATAAGGACATGCCTTGCCCTCTTGGGCCACGTGGCCTCGTGCACCTACGTAACCAGGCACGCCAGGCTATGACTTCGCCCACTGCAGGCTTGGGTGTCATCAGTTTACCGTCCTCACCGAGACGACCTGAACATGGTGGCCACGGTTCCGGCCTCGGTCTTGGCCTCCCTCACCTGGTGGACGGATCGCACGGCGGTCTGTGCAGGAGTGCCCTTTCACGCCCCACAACCCTCCCTCCACCTAGTCACGGACGCTTCATCTCTAGGATGGGGCGCTCACCTCGGGGAGCACCATACCCAGGGCCTGTGGTCGGCGTCCCAACTAGCCCTGCACATCAACGTCCGAGAGCTGATGGCGGTGCGCCTAGCTTGCCAGGCATTCCTCAACTTCCTACAGGGCCGTTGCGTGTTGGTTCTCACTGACAACACCACGGCCATGTTTTACATCAACAAGCAAGGCGGAGCCCACTCATCGCTCCTATGCCAAGAGGCCATTCACCTGTGGGACTTCTGCATCGCCCACTCGATCCATCTCACGGCATCCTTCCTTCCTGGAGTCCAGAATACGCTGGCGGACCGTCTCAGCAGGTCCTTCCAGACGCACGAGTGGTCAATTCGTCCGGACGTCATCTATTCCGTCTTCCAGAGGTGGGGATTTCCCCAGATCGACCTCTTCACATCTCGGGCCAACAGGAAGTGCCAGGCATTCTGCTCCCTACAAGGACGAGCCCCAGGCTCTCGGTCAGACGCCTTCCTTCTAACATGGAAGGACCACCTGTTCTACGCCTTTCCTCCATTTCCACTGGCCCACAGGGTGCTGCTCAAGATCCGCAGGGATCATGCACGGGTAATTCTAGTCGCTCCCGCTTGGCCGAGGCAGCACTGGTACACCACACTGCTGGAGCTGTCAGTACAAACGCCGATCACGCTCCCCTTGAGTCGGGACCTCATCTCCCAGGACCACGGCCGGTTGTGTCACCCCGACCTGCAGTCACTCCACCTCACGGCGTGGATGCTTCATGGTTGAGTTGGACAGAGCGGCAATGCTCGCAGGCCGTCCAGCAGGTTCTGCTGGGAAGTAGAAAGCCCTCTACGCGGACCACTTATCTAGCCAAGTGGAAGCGGTTCTCCGGTTGGTATGAGCAACGAGCTACGTCTCCCTCGCAGGCACCTATTCCCTTTATACTGGAATATCTCCTGTCCCTAAGACAGCAAGGCTTGGCGATATCTTCAATCAAGGTTCACCTCGCCGCTATTTCGGCTTTCCACCCAGGAGAACTCACGTCCTCGGTCTTCTCTAACCCGATGGTCGTTAGATTCCTCAAGGGCTTAGACCGGCTGTACCCACAGCAATGACAGCCCGTTCCAACGTGGGACCTCAACCTCGTTCTCTCCAGGCTCACAGGGCCTCCGTTTGAACCACTGGCGACCTGCTCACTCCTGTACTTATCCTGGAAGACAGCCTTCCTTGTAGCCATCACCTCAGCACGGCTCGTCTCGGAACTCAGGGCGCTGACGTCTGAGCCCCCTTACACGGTGTTCCATAAGGACAAGGTGCAGCTTCGCCCCCACCCTGCCTTTCTTCCAAAGGTGGTCTCACCTTTCCATGTAAACCAGGATATATTCCTCCCGGTCTTCCATCCGAAACCACACGCTACTCGTCAAGACCAGCGTTTACATTCTTTGGACGTTCGCAGGGCCCTGGCTTTCTATATTGATCGTACAAAGCCATTTAGGAAGACGACGCAACTCTTCGTTGCGGTGGCCGACTGGATGAAAGGCTCACCGGTCTCTTCACAGTGCCTGTCCTCTTGGATCCCCTCCTGTATTCGTGCTTGCTACGACCTGGCCGGTGTACCGACGCCACGCATCACCGCTCATTCCACGAGGGCCCAGGCCTCCTCGACTGCCTTCCTGGCTCAAGTCCCGATCCACGACATCTGTAGAGCCGCAGTGTGGTCATCGGTCCACACATTTGCTACTCACTATGCGCTGGTGCAACAATCCAGAGACGATGCTGCTTTCGGGTC
>NW_020664940.1:266859-274841 GCF_002925995.2 Terrapene triunguis | reverse complement strand
TTTTTTTTCGGGAAGGAATTTTTTCGGTGCGGGCTCTTTGGGAGAGAAGGGTTAGGCATGCATGCCTAGATGCGGAATAGTGCATTGATGTGGTTTATCACATCGCGGTAATCGGCCTCGGTAATCTCCTCGAATGTCTCATCCAGAACGTGTGCAATGCGCTTGCGCAGGTTTATCGGGAGAGCCACCGTGGTCCTTGTCCCAGCCAGGCTAATGTGTCCGCGCCACTGTGCCGCGAGGGGCGGGGGGACCATTGCTGCACACAGGCAAGCTGCATATGGGCCAGGGCGGAATCCGCATTGCAGTAGAAGACCCTCCCTTGCTTCTCAGGTCACCCTCAGCAGCGAGATATCATCCAGGACGAACTCCTGTGGAAAATGTTGGGACAGTGTTCAGTGTAGGTGCCCCCTGAAGCTGTTGGCTCTCCCCAAGGCACAGAAACCCAGAGGACAGTGCAGCCCTGAAACAATCAGTCCCCCTTACTCACCATTTTGAGGCTCCCGTGGGATATGTGTGTTCTGTTTCGGACGGGAAAATTATGCTATTGTGTAGACCCTGTGTGTTTTCTACTCCTTAAGTGTGGGGGGAATCATTACTCTACTCTGTCTGGTATAAACAATGCTGTCTCTGTTAAATGTTGCATTTTGCCTATACAGCTGCATCAACCTTGAGACCTCAGCCGTCCCTCTTATCGCCTGCTCAGAGACTGCAAAGACTCAGGAAGAGACCGCGAAAAAGCAAAGAAGACTGCCACATCACTTCTTGCAGTATATCTATTAAAGAGAACGAGAAGGCACAGGACTGGAGGGAGAGAGAAAGCAGGATCCGCCAGGAAAACGCAGCGCACCGGCGGCAAAGCACTGATAGGCTCATCAGCATCCTGGAGCGCCAAGCAGATGCTATCCAGGAGCTGGTAGCCATGCAGAAAGAGGAGCAGTACTGAAAACGCAAACGTCACCCCCCTCTACAGCCCTTGTCCCAAAACTCTTTCCATTGTGCCCCCCTGTCACCTCCAACCCACTTTCCCCAACTTCCGTGTTCTTCACGCCACTCACTGCCTCCAACACCAGTATCTTCACCACCCAACCCTGAAAACCACGACCCTTACCCTCTGCACTCAACCCCCATCACCATGCAGTATAGCTGCCCTGAAGTGCAGCACTCACTGCACAGCACACCAAACAGGACATACATGAATCTGTGATTGCACTGTTCCCCACTCCACCCCCTTGTTTCTTTTCAATAAATAATTTTTTTTTCTTTTCAATAAATGGATTCTTTGGCTTTGAAAACATTCTTTATTATTGCATAAAGTAAAAGACTCCTTAGCCCAGGAAATAAACAGACACTGCAAGTCTGCTTGTCTGCTAAGCAGACACTGATTCCTAAAGATTGGAACTACTGCACTTCACTCCCGTGCAGGGCACCAGATATCACTGCTGGTTTTCAGCCTCAAATTGCTCCCTCAAGGTATCCCTAATCCTTGCAGCCCCACGCTGAGCCTCTGTAATAACCCTGCTCTCTGGCTGTGCAAATTCAGCCTCTAGGTGTTGAACCTCGGAGGTCCATGCCTGAGTGAAGCTTTCACCCCTCCCTTCACAAATATTATGGAGGGCACAGCACGCGGATATAACCGCGGGGATGCTGCTTTCGGCCAAGTCCAGCTTCCCATACAGAGATCGCCAGCGGACCTTTAAACGGCCAAAGGCACACTCCACAGTCATTCGGCACCGGCTCAGCCTGTAGTTGAACCGTTCCTTGCTGCTGTCAAGTCTCCCTGTGTAGGGTTTCATGAGCCACGGCATTAACGGATAAGCGGGATCTCCAAGGATCACAATGGCATTTCAACTTCCCCTACTGTGATCTTCCGCTCTGGGAAAAAAGTCCCGGCCTGCATCTTCCTGAACAGCCAAGTGTTCCGAAAGATGCGTGCGTCATGCACCTTTCCGGGCCAGCCTGTGTTAATGTCAATGAAACGCCCACGGTGATCCACAAGCGCCTGGAGAACCATAGAGAAATACCCCTTCCGATTAATGTACTCGGATCCTAGGTGGGGTGCTGCCAGAATAGGAATGTGCGTCCCATCTATCACCCCTTCACAGTTAGGGAACCCCATTTGTGCAAAGCCATCCACTATTTCCTGCACGTTACCCAGAGTCACGGTTCTTCTGAGTAGGATGCGATTAATGGCCTTGCAAACTTGCATCAACACGATTCCAACGGTTGACTTTCCCACTCCAAACTGGTTTGCGACTGACCGGTAGCTGTCTGGAGTTGCCAACTTCCAGATTGCAATAGCCACTCACTTCTCCACCGGCAGGGCAGCTCTCAATCTCATGTCCTTGCACCGCAGGGTGGGGGCGAGCTCCTCACACAGTCCCATGGAAGTGGCTTTTCTCATCTGAAAGTTCTGCAGCCACTGCTCATCATCCCAGACTTCCATGACGATGTGATCCCACCACTCGGTGCTTGTTTCCCAAGCCCAAAAGCGGCGTTCCACGGTGCTGAGCATGTCCGTGAATGTCACAAGCAATTTCGTGTCGTACGTGTTACGCGTCTCGATAGCATCGTCGGAATCCTCACCCTCACTCTCACTGTCACTTTGGATCTTAAGGAATAGTTCGACAGCCAAACGTGACGTGCTGGCGAGACTCGTCAGCATACGCCTCAGCAGTTCGGACTCCATTTCCCGCAGACAGATCGCGCTGCACAGAAACCGTTGAAAGATGGTGCCAAAGGTGGACGGAAACAAAGGGATTTCTGGGATGCGAAGCGATGCATCACGGGGCATTGGGACAGGACCCAGAATCCCCCGCACTCATGCCCCCTTCCCACAACCCACGGCGCCAGAATGGGAAAAGGTACTCTGTGGGATAGCTGCCCATAATGCACCGCTCTCAATAGCGCTGCAATTGCCGCAAATGTGGCCATGCCAGTGTGCTGGGCAGCTGTCAGTGTGGACAGACTGCAGCGCTTTCCCTACTCAGCTGCACGAAGTCAGGTTTAACTTACAGCGCTGTACATCTGCAAGTGTAGCCAAGGCCTGGGAGTGGCTGGCTCATTACAGAAGCAGCTTTTCCTCTCCTGGAATTGACACCTCCTCATCTATTATTGGGAGTGGACTACATCCACCCTGATTGAATTGGCCCTGTCAACACTGGTTCTCCACTTGCGAAGTAACTCCCTGCTCTCCAGGTGTCAGTATATAATGCCTGCATCTGTAACTTTCACTCTATGCATCTGAAGAAGTGAGGTTTTTACCCACGAAAGCTTATGCCCAAATAAATCTGTTAGTCTTTAAGGTGCTACCAGACTCCTTGTTGTTTTTGTAGATACAGACTAACTCGGCTACCCCCTGATACTTGACACTCTGCAAAATGGCATCCTCCGAGGCTGCCGTAACCTCTGTGGTGTCTGTTTGGTCACTAACTGACTTCATATGCACGGTGCCTGCAAAGTCATGGCGGCGGGGCCAGGTTCACACCAATGAGGGCAGGTTCATCCTGTTCCTGAAGTTCTGGAATGTCCAGTATTCCAGGGATGGTCAGTGGCCACCCTACTTGTCTACACGGGGGGGTTAAACTGGATTAATTTGAATTGATCTGATTTTAAAATGTATGGATGCACACACACTGCAATCCTTCACAGCACACTAATTCTATGGTTATTGTGAACTCTGGAGTCCTCTTGCAAAGTGGGCTACCTATGCTTCAAATAGTTCTATCCATCTATTGTCTGTGTGCACACAATCCTGCTGTGCATCACTTTGACAGTCCTCCAATCGCTATCCCACACTGCTTTGCAGGCAACTGTTACTGACCTGTTTACCTGTGTGCCCTCTGGCAGTAGCATAGCTGGGGGGGTGCAGGGGAAGCCGCCGCTTCCCCTCAGCACATTTTCAAAAAAGCAGTGCCTTAGGCGGGGTTCCCATGGTGCCAGGGGCGGGGCCCACGCTCCGCTCTGAAGCTTGGCCTGCCCGGCTTCCCCCAGGGTGCTGCATACCCTGCCCATCAGCTGTCTCCCCCAGCAGGAGGGAGACAGACTGCTAATCGGTGAGGCCTGATCACTGACACTCCAGGTGTGCCCAAGTGCAGAGCTAGTGCTCCGGGCTTCTCCTTCGTTCAGTGACACATCAGTAGGCTGCCAAATTTAGTGGTTTAGAGCCAAAGCATTTTGACAACACGGATAATGTGAACAAATTAGAATTTTTGGCAGACATGTACTCAGATGTGATCGACAGTCAAACCGCAATTGTGGAAGAGTTTCTTTCATTTAAAGACATGTACAAAGAGATAATGAGCACTAGCAGTAGGGTAAAGTCAAGTGTCGACGAGAAACTCACCATCAACAGTGTACTGAAATTCATGATTGCCAATGATATGTGTTCCATTTATCCTAACCTTTCGAGATTGTACCACATTTTTCTGACCTTACCAATAAGTAGCGCAGTTGCGGAACGATCTTTTAGCCGACTTAAACTTATAAAGTCCTACCTGCACTCTACAATGGGTGAAGATAGATTGTCTGGGTTAGCTTTGCTCTCCATTGAAAGACAGTTGGCTACTGAAGTACTTTATTATAATCTAATAATTTTGCTAGAATGAAGCTTAGATGAAAGAGGCTGTTGTAGTTGCTTCACAGATTATCATATTGTTTTGATCTTATCTTTGAAATATAAAATAAGTAAATAACACATTTTATATACAATTCTGTAAACTTTTTTTATATTTTAAATGCAAAATAACACACGTACTTATAAAACAATATAATTCTTGTGTTTTTATTTTAAGTACAAAATAAATATGTATACCGAATTTAAAAGTATGTAACTAGTAATTTGATATGGCAGTGGGTGGCGCCTTTTTTTACATGTTCGCTCCCCCTGATGTTAGAACCTGGCTATGCCACTGCCCTCTGGTGTCTTGTTTCCCCAGATGATCCATCTCCTGTTTAAAAGTTGGGATGGGGCCAAATTTTGCCTATTTGCTCCTGGGTTTGAGAATATCACTTTTGCTGCAATATTACCCCAGCAGCCCTACGACACCCCTTGAGCAGCCTCTGGGAGCCGTGCTGAGACCCTGGATATCATCACCATTGGGGAACGATCGTTGGTCCAGGAAGCTCTTGTAGCCAGTCACTACGATAGATCTGTCTGTGGACATTGCTAAGCTGGTGTGCAGGAGGGTCTGTGACGGGGATGCTGACCAGTGCCTGATAAAGGAATTTACAGCCCTGTGACACACAGTGACCAGCGCCAGAGAGACCTTTATCTGCCCTGATAGGGCCCCACTCAGTGTTACCCGGCGGGGCTGTCTGTGCAGTGGGGGGAGGAGGCATCAAGGGGAGAAATTTGGGGGGTCCCCAGGTCCCCTCAGGGCCATTAACTGTGTTATCTGACTCCAAGATGGGAATGTCCCAGCCTTTCCTGCCCTGGGGGAGTCTCTGCCCACGGAGGGGAGTGAAACGGCCACAGGGGATAGCAGGGGAGCAGGAGTGAGAGTGCTGGGGCCCTGCTGTGTGGGCCGCTCTGCACTGCAGACTCAGCTGTATGGGGGGAGCTGGTCCCAGTGTGATGGAGGGAGAGGTGGAGAGAGCTGGGGAAGGATTTAGCTGAGCTGGGGGAAATGTCGTGGGAAGGAGCCCAGGCAGTTTGTCTCACATTCTCGCCATATGTTCGCACAGCTCCTCCCCCAACTCCACGTCCTTCGCCTGGGCACCTTCCTGTACAGCCACACACCTGCCCCCTCTCCTCGCCCTGCTCTGTACCCCACAGCTCCCCCCCTCGGTGTTGTCTCTGGGAAGGGAGCTGGAGCTGGGCGAGTGTCGTGCTGGGGTCAGGCAGGAAGCAGGTTGGCTTTGCAGTGTTAAAAGGGCTTCATCGTACACTCCTAGTGACATGGTTGATTCAGCAGAGGGTGCAAATGATTTACCAGCCACACACACTATGGAAGTCATGAGAGCCTCACAGACATTCACTTTCCTTTGTGTTTCTCCCTCCCCCCATCCCCTCTCTCTTTATCCCCGCTGCTGTAACACAACCAGGTACCAGCATGGCTCCCTTGTGTGCTGAGATGCTGATGCTGGGTGTGACATTAACTCCTGTCATTTCACAGCCCCAGTAAAGATCTTTGAGATCCATGTTATTCCTGTTTTCCTGGCTTTAATTCCTGGCCTGGTTGCCTGACAACAAACAGAACTGGGAATTGGGACCATGCAGGGACAAAGCTGGTTGGGCTGGTCCCTTCCCTGTCATTTCCCATGGCCCCAGAGGGAGGCCAGCAGCAGAGAGGTCAGTGCAGACCAGGGCCATGGGCTGGGAGGGAAGGTGCTATGGAGGGGAAGCCCAGGATGGAGTCAGAGCCGAGGAGGGAGCGGGGTCCCTCACTCACAGAGCTGCTGATCGGGGTCGCTGCAGGGAAGCCATTCCCAGGCTGTGGGAGAAACTCCTGCAGGACGTGGGAACAGCCCCAAACATCGACACGCTGGGTTCCCAGCACCAGGTGACATCTCAGACCTGCCTCCAGTCACCTGCGCACAGAGCGCGGCAGGCACCACATCCACCAACGGATAAACAGATTTAAAATCCCTGCCCCTGGGGAGAGAGGGGAGCGGGAGGGAATCCCAGGGGACGAATGCCAGTCGTGTGGCTGGTGCCCGGCTAGACCATCCAGGGATCCTGCGGCGATGAGGGGCTGTAAGAACCGAATATAATAGAACCCAGGAGAGCGGTGCCGCCCGGCTGCTAACGGGGCAGTTGGCTGGAGCCTGAGTGACTGGGTTAAACTCCCAACTACTACTCATTAAATAGCAATATCAAATACTGATATAAAGTCCTCTGCAGCCTGTGCCCCATGTCTCCACATTATTGAATAATTAACCCAGCCCCGCCTCCCAGCAGCCCCTTCCCCGTTGCTGCCTCCCCCAACTCACTACAGGAGCTGCCTGCTCCATCCCGCTCCCTGCCCCAGCATCAGCCATGGCTCCCTGCCTCCCATGTCAATGGCAGGGCGGGTGCATGGTGGGGTCAAGTGCAGATTTTCAGCCGCTCTGGGCGCTGCCGGTGGGTAGCAGGGACCCTCACACACAGAGCACCCCCCTTGTGGGGCAGGGGGGCAGGGCCGGCTCTAGGCACCAGCCCTCCAAGCACGTGCTTGGGGCGGCACTTTCTAAGAGGCGGCACTCCGGCCCCCCTTTTTTATTTTTATTTTTTATTTTTTTGGTTGGGGCGGCATTGCCGGGAGCCGGCCCTGGCCCAGCCACTCGCCCTGCCAGCGCGAGCTAGGATCCGCGCCCCCTGCCCAGCCCAGCGGCGCCCTGTACAGCGCTGCCCTGGGGAGACTCGGGGCGGCAGCGGCAGCAGGACCCCATCTCCCTCCCTGCATCCCGGGCGCCGCTTCCCTTTCCCCCCCACCCCCGAGCCCCTCTCGCGGCCGCTGCAGCCCGGGCTCCCGGAGTGTGTGAGGAGCGCGGAGGGAGAGAAGCGGCGTCCCCTGGAGCCGAGCCCGGGCTGCGGTGGAGGTGAGAGGGGCTCCCAGAGTCAGGGCCGCCCGGGGGGAGGGGGGGGCAAGTGGGGCAATTTGCCCCAGGCCCCGGGTATGTCCAAGGCTCCCCCCGCCTCCGTCTTCCCCCATCCCCCGGCATCTCCACCGGTAAGGGGGCGGGGCTGCGAGCTGCGGCCGAGCGGCGGGAACTCAGGCCCCGCTGGAGACACCAGGCGGCTGCAGCGATGTTTGGGAGAGGGGTAAGCGGCATGGTAAGGGGCTGGGGCACCCCCGACCCCATCTCCCACAGCCCTGACCCCCAGCGCCGAGCCCAGCCCCTCTGAGCCGGGCACCCCCGACCCCATCCCCCACAGCCCTGACGCCCAGCTCCGAGACCAGCCCCTCTAAGCCGGGGCAACCCGACCCCATCCCCCACAGCCCTGACCCCCAGCTCCGAGCCCAGCCCCTCTGAGCCGGGCACCCCCCGACCCCATCCCCCCC
>NW_020664940.1:265878-266759 GCF_002925995.2 Terrapene triunguis | reverse complement strand
GTGTGTGAGGAGCCGGGGAGGGAGGGAAGTGGGGTCCCCTGGAGCCAAGCCCGGGCTGCGGCGGTGGCGAGAGGGGCTCCCGGAGTGTGTGAAGAGGTGAGCGGCCGGCTGGGCTCGTCGATGCTGAGCAGGTAGCCCCGCAGCCGGAGATCCTCGCCTTCCCGCCCGCTGGGGCTGGGCCAGGGCGTGGTGAGGCTGAAGAACAGCAGATCCGGGGGGCTCTCCAGGTCCTCGGCTGCCAGCATGTCAGGGGTGAGGGCGGTGAGCACAAACTGATCCACCTTGGCCACCAGCAGTGCCGCGAAGCCCAGGGAGGGGGCCATGTTCTCCGCGCCGCCCCACAGCCGCACCACCACCTGGAAGTACTCCCACTCCACGCCACCCAGCAGCTCCACCCGCATGGGGACAGAGTCACGGCTGGGCCAGGGCTTGGCCGCCGTGTGCTGGTAGCGGATTCCACGTTTGGGGGGGAGCCCAGTGCTGGGGTGGCAGGGGGCCCAGGGGGGGAAGAGAGAGCCCAGTGCTGGGGCGGCAGGGGGTGCGGGTGGGGGGGGGCAGCCAAAAATTTTTTTGCTTGGGGCGGCAAAAAACCTAGAGCCGGCCCTGCAGGGGGGGAGTGACTCCTCATCCTGCTGCATCTGGGGCTAAAATCAGATCAGGCCTGGCCCAGTGTCCCACTAACGGCCCATTGACGTGGGCAGCAGGGAGCCCGGGGTCATGCCGCGTTACCAGGGCAGGGGGGCTGTAACCCCCTGACCATAAGGGGGGCTATGACGCTTACTGGGGCCTGGCCAGGATGAATCTGAGAGCTAAGCTGGGGCCCTTGCGTGAGGCGGATTCAGAGCAGCCCTGGGAGCGGAAAGGCTGCATCAGACCCAGCC
>NW_020664940.1:219145-262878 GCF_002925995.2 Terrapene triunguis | reverse complement strand
ACTGGGCAGAAGTGCACCAAATGACTAAAGAAGAAACTGGTCTGACCGCTCTACTAAGGAAACATGGTGCTGTTTTTGGAGAGGATCTAAGAAGTATGAAGGGAATCACTGTGACATTGAACATTAAACCTGACAGTCAACCAAAATATATCTGAAAGCCCAAACTGTGCCATATGCCATCAGGCCAAATGTTGAAGTGGACCTGGAGTGCCTGGTCATCAATGGAGTCCTAATACCAGTTACCCATAGCCCATGGGCCACTCCTATCATTCCAATAGTGAAGAAAGATGGCTCCCTCCGGATTTGCGGTGATTTTAAAGTCACTGTCAACCTGCTGTTGTGTGCAGAGCAATACCCGCTTCCCCGCATCGATGACCTCTTTGCGGGCCTGGCTGGGGGACAAAAGTTCAGTAAGATTGATCTGAGTCAAGCGTATTTACAGATGCACGTCGATGAAAAGTCCCAAGAGCTGTTGACTATTGTGACTCATAAGGGGCTTTACCGGTACTGTCACCTACCCTTCAGAATAACGTCTCCTCCCACCCTGTTCCAGAGGGCTATGGACCAGATCTTGTGTGGCTTGTCAGGAGTCCCGTGCTATCTGGATGACATCCTGGTCACTGGAAGGAGGATCACCTAAAGAATTTAGAGGCTACCCTACAAAGACGGCGAACAGCAGAGGCTAACAGAGGGAGTTTGCCTGGGAGTTCGCTTGGGGAGAGCTCACTGAGGCTTTCATCTGCAGGTTTCTCTGAGTAGTTCCTGCAACAGCTGTGAAAGCTCTTAAGAGGACGGTGATATGGAAGGTGAGCGATCAGCTGTTGTAACCTGCACAGGTTGTGTCATGTTTGTCTTTCTTCCAGAGGACAGAAGCGACTTTGTCTGTACAAAGTGCAAGCTGGTCTCCATATTGGAAGAGAAGGTTCGAGGGCTGGAGAAACGAGTATCGACTCTGCGTTGCATAAGCGAAAATGAAGATTTCCTGGACAGACGTCAGGAGATGCTTCTACGGCCACAATGTTCTGAAGATTCAGAGCAGGCGCAGCAGGGACAGAAGGATTGTGAAGAGGTTTGGCAGCATGTGACCTCCAGAAGGAGAAAGAGGAGCGTCCATGCACCAACAATGGAGATGCAGGTGAGCAATCGTTTCCATGTTCTCTCTACAGGTACTAATGCGGAGAGTGGACTAGATGACCCATCTGAGGGAAGAGAGCAGAAGGAGACTCCACCGATTGGAAGGCAAAAGATGCACTGTCCTAGGGATGGGGGTTCCACGACCACCACTCCCTAGAGGAGGAGGAGGGTGGTGGTGGTTGGGGACTCCCTCCTCAGGGGGACTGAGTCATCTATCTGCCGCCCCGACCGGGAAAACCGAGAGGTCTGCTGCTTGCCAGGAGCTAGGATACACGATGTGACGGAGAGACTGCCAAGACTCATCAAGCCATCGGATCGCTACCCCTTCCTTCTTCTCCACGTGGGCACCAATGATACCGCCAAGAATGACCTTGAGCGGATCACTGCAGACTACGTGGCTCTGGGAAGAAGGATAAAGGAGTTTGAGGCGCAAGTGGTGTTCTCGTCCATCCTCCCTGTGCAAGGAAAAGGCCTGGGTAGAGACCGTCGAATCGTGGAAGTCAACGAATGGCTACGCAGGTGGTGTCGGAGAGAAGGCTTTGGATTCTTCGACCATGGGATGGTGTTCCAAGAAGGAGGAGTGCTAGGCAGAGACGGGGTCCACCTAACAAAGAGAGGGAAGAGCATCTTCACCAGCAGGCTGGCTAACCTAGTGAGGAGGGCTTTAAACTAGGTTCACCGGGGGAAGGAGACCAAAGCCCTGAGGTAAGTGGGGAAATGGGATCCTGGGAGGAAGCACAAGCAGGAGAACGCAAGAGAGGAGAACTCCTGTCTCATACTGAGAAAGAGGGACGATCGATGAGTTATCTTAAGTGCCTATACACAAATGCAAGAAGCCTGGGAAACAAGCAGGGAGAACTGGAAGTCCTGGCAGTGTCAGGGAACTATGATGCGATTGGAATAACAGAGACTTGGTGGGATAACTCACATGACTGGAGTACTATCATGGATGGATATAAACTGTTCAGGAAGGACAGGCAGGGCAGAAAAGGTGGGGGAGTTGCGTTGTAAGAGAGGAGTATGACTGCTCAGAGCTCCGGTATGAAACTGTAGAAAAACCTGAGAGTCTCTGGATAAAGTTGAGAAGTGTGAGCAACAAGGGAGATGTCGTGGTTGGAGTCTGCTATAGACCACCAGACCAGGGGGATGAGGTGGACGAGGCTTTCTTCTGGCAACTAGCAGAAGTTGCTAGATCGCAGGCCATGGTTCTCATGGGAGACTTTAATCATCCTGATATCTGCTGGGAGAGCAATACAGCGGTGCACAGACAATCCAGGAAGTTTTTGGAAAGTGTAGGGGACAATTTCCTGGTGCAAGTGCTGGAGGAACCAACTAGGGGCAGAGCTTTTCTTGACCTGCTGCTCACAAACAGGGAAGAATTAGTAGGGGAAGCAAAAGTGGATGGGAACCTGGGAGGCAGTGACCATGAGATGGTCGAGTTCAGGATCCTGACACAAGGAAGAAAGGAGAGCAGCAGAATACGGACCCTGGACTTCAGAAAAGCAGACTTTGACTCCCTCAGGGAACAGATGGGCAGGATCCCCTGGGAGAATAACATGAAGGGCAAAGGGGTCCAGGAGAGCTGGCTGTATTTTAAAGAATCCTTATTGCGGTTGCAGGAACAAACCATCCCGATGTGTAGAAAGAATAGTAAATATGGCAGGCGACCAGCTTGGCTAAACAGTGAAATCCTTGCTGATCTTAAATGCAAAAAAGAAGCTTACAAGAAGTGGAAGATTGGATAAATGACCAGGAAGGAGTATAAAAATATTGCTCAGGCATGCAGGAGTGAAATCAGGAAGGCCAAATCACACTTGGAGTTGCAGCTAGCAAGAGATGTTAAGAGTAACAAGAAGGGTTTCTTCAGGTATGTTAGCAACAAGAAGAAAGTCAAGGAAAGTGTGGGCCCCTTACTGAATGAGGGAGGCAACCTAGTGACAGAGGATGTGGAAAAAGTTAATGTACTCAATGCTTTTTTTGCCTCTGTCTTCACAAACAAGGTCAGCTCTCAGACTGCTGCACTGGGCAGCACAATATGGGGAGAAGGTGACCAGCCCTCTGTGGAGAAAGAAGTGGTTCGGGACTATTTAGAAAAACTGGACGTGCACAAGTCCATGGGGCCGGATGCGCTGCATCCGAGGGTGCTAAAGGAGTTGGCGGATGAGATTGCAGAGCCATTAGCCATTATTTTTGAAAACTCATGGCGATCGGGGGAGGTCCCAGATGACTGGAAAAAGGCTAATATAGTGCCCATCTTTAAAAAGGGGAAGGAGGAGGATCCGGGGAACTACAGGCCAGTCAGCCTCACCTCAGTCCCTGGAAAAATCATGGAGCAGGTCCTCAAGGAATCCATTCTGAAGCACTTAGAGGAGAGGAAAGTGATCAGGAACAGTCAGCATGGATTCACCAAGGGGAAGTCGTGCCTGACTAACCTAATTGCCTTCTATGAGGAGATAACTGGCTCTGTGGATGAGGGGAAAGCAGTGGATGTGTTATTCCTTGATTTTAGCAAAGCTTTTGATACGGTCTCCCACAGTATTCCTGCCAGCAAGTTAAAGAAGTATGGGCTGGATGAATGGATAGAAAGCTGGCTAGATCGTCGGGCTCAACGGGTAGTGATCAATGGCTCCATGTCTAGTTGGCAGCCGGTTTCAAGCGGAGTGCCCCAAGAGTCGGTCCTGGGGCTGGTTTTGTTTAATATCTTTATTAATGATCTGGAGGATGGTGTGGACTGCACTCTCAGCAAGTTTGCAGATGACACTAAACTGGGAGGCGTGGTAGATACACTAGAGGGTAGGGATCGGATACAGAGGGACCTAGACAAATTAGAGGATTGGGCCAAAAAAAACCTGATGAGGTTCAACAAGGACAAGTGCAGAGTCCTGCACTTAGGACGGAAGAATCCCATGCACTGCTACAGACTAGGGACCGAATGGCTAGGTAGCAGTTCTGCAGAAAAGGACCTAGGGGTCACAGTGGATGAGAAGCTGGATATGAGTCGACAGTGTGCTCTTGTTGCCAAGAAGGCTAATGGCATTTTGGGCTGTATAAGTAGGGGCATTGCCAGCAGATCGAGGAACGTGATCGTTCCCCTCTATTCGACATTGGTGAGGCCTCATCTGGAATACTGTGTCCAGTTTTGGGCCCCACACTACAAGAAGGATGTGGAAAAATTGGAAAGAGTCCAGCGGAGGGCAACAAAAATGATTAGGGGTCTGGAGCACATGACTTATGAGGAGAGGCTGAGGGAACTGGGATTGTTTAGTCTCCAGAAGAGAAGAATGAGCGGGGATTTGATAGCAGCCTTCAACTACCTGAAAGGGGGTTCCAAAGAGGATGGAGCTCGGCTGTTCTCAGTGGTGGCAGATGACAGAACAAGGAGCAATGGTCTCAAGTTGCAGTGGGGGAGGTTTAGGTTGGATATTAGGAAACACTATTTCACTAGGAGGGTGGTGAAGCATTGGAATGCATTACCTAGGGAGGTGGTGGAGTCTCCTTCCTTAGAGGTTTTTAAGGCCCGGCTTGACAAAGCCCTGGCTGGGATGATTTAGTTGGGAATTGGTCCTGCTTTGAGCAGGGGGTTGGACTAGATGACCTCTTGAGGTCCCTTCCAACCCTGATATTCTATGATTCTATGACTGGAAGAGTATGGCCTACAAGTCTGCAGAGACAAGTGTGAATTCTTCCAGCCCTCTGTTGAATATTTGGGACACATCATTGATGCTGAGGGTCTTCATAAGGCCCCTGCAAAAGTTAAGGCTATTGTGGAGGCTCCCCCGCCTCGAAATGTTAGCCAGCTTCGCTTGTTTCTAGGACTACTGAACTATTATGGAAAGTTCATCTCACAGTTAGCCACACTGCTAAAACCACTTCACGAACTCCTTGGGCAGAACAAGACCTGGAAGTGGACTGAAGCCTGTAATGTTTCATTTAACAAAGCTAAGGATGCATTGCTAAATTCTGAAGTTCTGATGCACTTTGATCCATCCTTACCCCTACAGTTGCCCTGCGATGCATCCCCTTATGGAGTGGGAGCAGTCGTGTCACACATTATGCCTTCGGGAGAAGAGAGACCTATTGCTTTTGCTTCACGCAGTCTAAGCAAAGCAGAAACTAACGATGCCCAAATCGAACGTGAGGCACTGGGAATCATTTTTGGAATTCGGAAGTTTCATCAGTACCTGTTTGGGCGGAAGTTTACTCTTCTCGCAGACCATCGACCTCTGATGTCAATTTTTGGACCCTACACAGGCATTCCCCCATTAGCTGCTAGTTGTATGCAATGTTGGGCATTGTTACTTTCAGCGCACACATATGAAATCAAATGTCGGCAATCCACTCTGCATGGCAATGCAGATGGTCTCTGAAGGTTGCTTTTGCCAGTCAAACATCAAGATACTGCCCAAAAGGAAATCTTCTACTTTGAATAGGTAGAGAATACACCCATCACTGCTACTCAGATAAAGAAGGCAACTCACGTTGACCCAGTATTGTCCCAAGTTATGGACCTGGTGATGCATGGAAAATCTCGACAAACCTCTCCGGTCTCACCCGACCTTGTTACCTACATGTCCAGAAGGACAGAGTTATCAATCCAATCTGGTTGTTTGTTGTGGGGGAGACATGTCATTATCCCACCACCACTGAGATCACAGATGTTAGAAGAGCTACATTCCAGTCACTGTGGAATAGTGCACATGAAGGAAATTGCACAAAGCTATTTTTGGTGGCCTGAATTGGACAGTGCTATTGAAGAGAAGGCAAGAGCTTGTATGTCATGTCAGGGTGTGAGGAATGCACCCCTGTGGGCACCCCTACACCCATGGGACTGGCCTGAAAACCCGTGGCAACGTATTCACGTTGACTTCGCTGGCCCCCTGAAGGAAGCATGTTTTTGGTGGTTGTAGATGCCCATTCTAAATGGCCAGAGGTCTCTATAATGCAGTCCACTACTGCAGAGAGTACTATCCAAAAACTACGGGGACTCTTTAGTCGTTTTGGTCTGCCAGAACAACTTGTGAGCGACAACGGACCACAGTTCGTCTCTCAGGAATTTCAAAATTTTATGAAGGCAAATGGGATACACCACATTACTTCAGCACCATATCATCCATCCACCAATGGATTAGCTGAAAGATTTGTGCAGACAACGAAACAAGCTTTGAAATCGGCAAGGGGACAACACTCCATTCAAAAGCGTCTGGACACCTTTTTACTTTCCTACAGAAACACACCTCATGCTACGACCAAGGCATCCCCAACCTTTCTAATGATGGGACGACAGCTGCGCACTTGCTCTGATCTGCTGAAACCTTCTGAACCGACAAATTGTGCAACATCAGCAGCAATATCATGTCATCAGACAGGCACCCAGAGCAAAAGACCGAAACTTTAGCTCGGGACAGCCAGTTTTGGCTCGGAATTATACTTCGGAGCTAAATGGGTCCCTGCCACTGTCATCGTTCAAACAGGACCTGTTTCCTACACAGTCCGGACTGCAGAGAATCTCACCTGGCGGCGACATGTAGATCAGCTGTTGCCAGGTCATGCCAGTCCTCAGGACACATCTTCAATTGAGTTGTCTGACTTCACCTCTTCTGGTGAGACACCAAATCAAGAATCACCTGTTCCTGACTGTTCTCCTCCATTACCTCCTTGCCCAGAACAAGCTGATACCACCTCCTCACCCGTTCATGCTACGAACCCTGAGCCCATTGTCAGGCCTGCGCCCAAGGTACTTTTGGGTGAAACACCACCAGAAGTTTGCCGTAATCCACCTAGAGACAGAAGACCTCCTCAATGGCTGGATCTTTAGCTAGAGCGAATCCAAGGTTACAGGGCAAAATAATCCCCGGGGTTTAGCCGGGAATGGAGGCAGTCTATCCTCCTTCTCTAGTTTAGTGTTAGTTTTATTTAGGGGATGTTCTTATTAAGGGGCGAGGAATATGTTGTGTATTTGGTTGTCGTGGTAATAGCACCTTGTTGTTGCTATGGCAACTGAGTTAGATTATTAGGGGATAGCCCAGCCAGTTTGGCTAGTTCAGTGTGTGAAAATAAATGGTTGCTTTTTAAGGCTTACAGCTCTCTGGTCTCCAGTGATTTCTTCCTAAACCTGCTGCTCCCAAGGATACAACAAGACCCACATTCCAATTCCTGCCCCACATCACACAAGCGGGGGGGGGAGGTTGGACCAGGGGCTCCCAGCTGAGGGCCCAGCCATTGGGATAAAGGCTAGAAGGGAAGCGGCGGCACCTTCTGTTCATTGAAACCATTCAGGAAACTCAACATGGATTCGGGAATAGTTTCTGTCGACCCAAAATACAATTTTTCTGCAAAAAAACTATTTGCACCCAAATTTCCCCCAGCTCCACTGCAAACCTGTCTGAGCAACTTAGGAGCCAAAAATCCCAGTGACTTGCAGTGATGATTGTCAACATCCCCAGCGACGCACAGTGACAGGCAGGCCGGGCTCAGGACATCAGCTATGAAACACTCCAGAACCGCTGTTAAATTTGCCCTTGGTAGGAAAATTCCCCCCCACCCCCTGATCTCACCCCACAAATCCGGCTGCAAATGGAGACTCGGCTCCAGCCTGAACTCTCTGCCCAGAGCAATTTGTCCCGTGGACTCTACGAGCGGCACAGACCCTCTGCAGCTGCACCTGGGCGTCTCCCAGCGCGGATAATGGTCACAGAGAACGTCTCAGAGCCCCAGGGGCTCAGGTGTCTCCATCTAACGACTGCACCAGCCCCCGCCTCGCTCTCATTAACCAGCCCTGGGTCAGACACTGGGAACTTTCACCCCCAGACTCTGGAGTCACTTTGGGTTCGTTTACACAGCCCGCAGCAGCGAGTCCCAGAGCCGGGGGGGATGGGGCTTGCGGGCTCCCTCTCTGGCACTGAAAATAGCCGTGTAGACGTTCGGGCTCAGGCTGGAGCTCAGGCTCTGAAGCCCAGGGTGGAGCCGGGTCTGCCCCTCCCAGCGCACGCGGGGACATTGTCTGTGTCCACGTCCCCTTCTCCCCATTCCTGGGCCGGGGAACAGCAGCCCCAGGGCCCCTCCCTTCACCCCCCCAGGGCAGGGGAGCGAGAGCCCTCGGCCTCCTGGGCAGTGGGGCCTCCAGCTCCGATTCCTGGGTGAGTGTGAAAGTGTCTCCGCCCGGAGAGCTCTGCGCACCTGGCAAATACCCAGATGTGCTCCTGGGATCAGAGGCCGGCTTGGTGGGTGTAGAGCACCCAATGGGAGCCCCGCCAATCAGCTCCTACCCTCCCAGCACCTCCCGCCCGCCCCAATCAGCTTTACAGCAGCCTGCAGGAGCCACGGGGGGGGGGGGGGGGGAGGAGGGGGAAGAGCAACAGCAGGGCACACTCAGGGGAGGGGGCAGAACAGGATGGGAAGAGGTGGGGTGGAATGGCAGGGATGGGGCCTGGGGCAGTGCAGGGGTCAAGACCCCCTGGCACATTAGAAAATTGGCACCACTGGCCCCTGGACTGGAAGCTTCCTAAAATTAGAAGGGCCATTGGTGCTCGAACTGTGACTCCACCCTCTCGTGCCACCCCTTCCCCCCAAATCCCCTCCCCACCTCTTCCACCCAAGATCCGCCCTCCCAGTCGCTCCTCTCCGCTCCCTCCCCCCATTGCTCACCCTTACGGCCAGTAAAAAGTGGGAGGCCAAGTTCTCCCACTTTTAAAAGTGATGGAGCCACGGCCCCCCCGGCCCTCCCCTTGCGGTGCCCCTTACCCACCCCCTCCCATCCCAGGAGGAGGGGGCCGTGGGGCAGTGTCAGTGAGTTCAGAGCTGGGGGTACGAGTGGGGGTTACACCCGGCTGCTGGAGCTCTGTGTATAGAGGGTATGAGGATGTCACAGCGACCGTGTGAGCCCCACACCGTCCTGCTGATGTGGCTCAGCCCTGACCCCTGCTGGAACCGCTCCCTGGGGAGGAACCGTCCCTGCAGCCCGGTCAGGCCTGGGCCTCCCCGCAGAGATGGCCGGGGAGGCTGCCGTTAATGTGAGTGACGATGTGAGCTCCTGTCCGCCGGGAACCCGACTCTGAGCCTGGGCTGGGATCAGTGTCTGACGAGTGCATGGACAGGGCAGCTTGGCCCAGGCACCACCATGCAGGTACCGGCTGTGGGGTCACTGCCGGGGGAGCTGGGTAGATGTGGCGCCATGGCCTACTTGGCATGTTTGGTACCTGGGGCAGCCACAGGGACAGGAGCCAGTGGGGGCTGGTGTCCTCTCCCAGGCGTGGGTTGGGGTGACAGGAGGTGGAGCAGAGGTAGCAGCCCCTACAGAGCCCCCAGCGGTGTTTGTGTAACTGTCCTGGGCACCCCCCTCTCCACAGCTGAGTGTGGTAGGACACTCCGGAATTCATGGACTCCTGGGCCAGTGGTGCTGTGATGTGTGCACACAGCCCCTGGAACTGGAGCAGCCGGAGCGGCCCAGACTCTCCCAGCATTCACCGTGGCGTGCACACACAGTCAGGCAGCAGGCTGGGAGCGAACACACACACACACACACAGAGCTCAGCCCTGGCTGTGAGGCAGAAAAGCTGCTGTGTGGGCACAGTGTGTTGTAAGTGGGTCAGGGGAGTGTCACAAGCTGGTTATAAAATACTGTCTTCCCTTCCGTGGGGACAGGGCCTGCCTCACCCCAGAGCCAGGGAGACACTGAACAGCCCGTCTGGTCCTTTTACACTAGAAGTAAATTCTGGCTTAAAGCCCGGTCTGACCCTGCTGCTGGGAGGAGAGAGCTGAGCTGTCCAGTGCCAGTGATAGACAGATGAGAACGTCTGTCCTGCAGAGCCCAGGTACCGCCCTGCAAAGGTGACACTGGGGGCAGCATTCCCTCACCGATCAGCCCTCTCCCAAAGGGGGTATGTCCCTGCTCTGCAGCAAACCTGGGTGTTGTCTGCCCCCTTCCATCTGCCCCCAGCAGCACTGATATTTCCAGCCTACTGAATGTCACAGGGAAAGGAGCAGAGAGCTCTCATGGGAGGTGGGTCTCACCATGGATAAAATACCAGCGGTATGTACAGTACCTGTGTAGACCTGGGCGATTCTCCACCCTGCAACCAAACACAGACAGAGGGGTGAGAACGCCCCTGGACACAGACACGCTGAGCAGGAGACAATGTCACACAAGGGTCCTACTGGGGAGAATGGAACTTACTGAGCTCAGCCTGGAGTTTGTCTAAAAATAAAACACAGAGAAATGAGTCAGTGCCACATCGTTGTGCAGAAGAGAAGCAAGTAAAAAAGACCTTAAAGCAAGCTACGTCAGCAGCTAGACTGACTGGGAGCTCTCTGCTCCTTTCCCTGCACAGAGCAATAAAGGAATCAGCACGAGGAGAAACACAGCAATCCCACCAGGCTAGATGCAAGAGGTTGTTAGAGCCAAACAGGGATCCCTCAGCAAATGGAAAATATTAACCCTGTGAAGCCAGGAGAATGGAGCATACAGTACACCAGGTTAAGTGCATGATGGGAATTAGGAGGTGTGATGTTATTAGACATATTATATATATATATATATATATATATATATAGCCATATTTTGATATCATTTCTGCAATCAGTGCTATGTAAATGCAGTGAGTATTGTACAAAGGTGGGCAATGAGGTGTGTATGGAAAGGTTATGATTTGCTGGTTATGATTATGCTATTTGTATGCACGAGAGGGTGGAGTCACAGTTTGAGCACTAATGGCCCCTCTAACTTTAGGGAGCTTGTGTTTGTATGCAAAGTTTCATTTTGTATCTGAAGTTATAAATAATAGCTATGTACTTGTATTTCAAATAGTGTTGGCTCTTGTGGTAATGCCCACAACGTATTTAGCCTGCTCATCCGGGAGGGACCATTCAAGGTGAGTGTCCCATCAAGGAACAGTTAGCTCACAATGGACCATGGAAGACGCCCATCTGCACTGAATGGACTTTCCTGTAAAAGTTCAAACTAGAGCAGTGCTCTTCACTATTTTTGAAGTGGGGCCACTTTGGCAAATAACCTTCAATGTGAGAGCCGATGTGGGGGTGAGGGCTGTGCCTAGAGCCTCCCCTGAGATAGTGCTTGGGGTGTACTATAGACCACCGGGATCTGATTTGGATATGGATAGAGACCTCTTTAATGAAGTAAATACTAATGGGAATTGTGTGATCATGGGAGACTTTAACTTCCCAGATATAGACTGGAGGACAAATTATAGTAATAATAATAGGGCTCAGATTTTCCTAGATGTGATAGCTGATGGAGTCCTTCACCAAGTAGTTGCTGAACCAAAAAGAGGGGATGCCATTTTAGATTTGGTTTTGGTGAGTAGTGAGGACCTCGTAGAAGAAATGGTTGTAGGGGACAACCTTGGTTCGAGTGATCATGAGCTAATTCAGTTCTGTGGAAGCAGGGAAAGAAAGAGAGGGTTTAAGTGCAGCCATTTAAGTGTGAGAGACAGAGCAACTGTTCTGTCAAGTCTTAGCCTAATATTGCGAGACCTGTAGAAAAGCAGGGCTCACGTCAGAAGCGAGTAGAATAGTCAGTGTGACCTAGCCTTGAGATAACGATGTTTGAGAAGAGAAAGTGAGAAAATACTGGAATAGATAGCAAATAGCCTAAATAAAATGCAGATGTTTTTAATTAATGCACGTCACAAAGAGGTATAAATGCTTGTGTGATTTTGCTTGTACTTTGGAGAAACTGAGGCAGAGATGCTCTCTGTCAGCTGTGTTCCTCCCTTGCAATTGCATGTCCTGAATAAAGCTGCCTCTGATTTTGTTGCTTCCAACCTGAGAGTGGAGTTCATTTCTTCCACAATATTTGGTGCCATGTGACTCGGATGGCTACGCCCAGCTGAGGCAGTGACTGCTGCTACGGACCGTCCCCCTTCGAACCCCAGGCGCCAACTCAGAGGTAAGAGACCTTTTGAAATCTCTATTGGGCTATCGGAGAAGGACTGACCATGGGGCCGTCTGTCCCTTTGGGCTCACGCCATGCAAACTTTTGCTTATGCAACAAGATCAGATGCAGAACGGTGTTGGGGAATTGGTTGCCCCTTGTAAGGTAAGTAATACGCGTACGCGGGGCTGGGAAATGTGTTGTTGCCCCAGGGTAAGCCAATGTGTGGCTTAGGTCAGACCTATTGAGCTGAGGGCTTGTGGTAATGCCCTCAGAAAAGAACACAGGTGTGTTCAGTCTGGACAGAGGGGTTGTGGTGACAGCCTCAGGTTAAGGGGGGGGGGGAAATAAAATGATGAGAGTGATCAGCAAGGAAAGCTACCTTATTGAGGTCAGACCCTTCGGGATAAAGTGAGAAAGGCCAAAAGCCATGTAGAGTTGGACCTTGCAAAGGGAATTAAAACCAATAGTAAAAGGTTCTATAGCCATATAAATAAGAAGAAAACAAAGAGAGAAGAAGTGGGACCGCTAAACACTGAGGATGGAGTGGAGGTTAAGGATAATCTAGGCATGGCCCAATATCTAAACAAATACTTTGCCTCAGTCTTTAATGAGGCTAATGAGGAGCTTAGGGATAATGGTAGGATGACGAATGAGGATATGGAGGTAGATATTACTGCATCCAAGGTAGAAGCCAAACTCAAACAGCTTAATGGGACTAAATTGGGGGGCCCAGATAATCTTCATCCAAGAATATTAAAGGAACTGGCACATGAAATTGCAAACCCATTAGCAAGAATTTTAAATGAATCAGTAAACTCAGGGGTTGTACCGTACGACTGGAGAATTGCTAACATAGTTCCTATTTTTAAGAAGGGGAAAAAAAGTGATCGAGTAACTATAGGCCTGTTAGTTTGACATCTGTAGCATGCAAGGTCTTGGAAAAATTTTTGAAGGAGAAAGTAGTTAAGGACATTGAGGTCAACGGTAATTGGGACAAAATACAACATGGTTTTACAAAAGGTAGATCGTGCCAAACCAACCTGATCTCCTTCTTTGAGAAGGTAACAGATTTTTTAGACAAAGGAAATGCAGTGGATCTAATTTACCTTGATTTCAGTAAGGCATCTGATACGGTTCCACATGGGGAATTATTAGCTAAATTGGAAAAGATGGGGAGCAATATGAAAATTGAAAGGTGGATAAGGAACTGGTTAAAGGGGAGACTACAGCGGGTCATACTGAAAGGTGAACTGTCAGGCTGGAAGGAGGTTACCAGTGGAGTTCCTCAGGGATCGGTTTTGGGACCAATGTTATTTAATCTTTTTATTACTGACCTTGGCACAAAAAGTGGGAATGTGCTAATAAAGTTTGCGGATGACACAAAGCTGGGAGGTATTGCTAATACAGAGAAGGACCGGGATATCATACAGGAAGATCTGGATGACCTTGTAAACTGGAGTAATAGTAATAGGATGAAATTTAATAGTGAAAAGTGCAAGGTCATGCATTTAGGGATTAATAACAAGAATTTTGGTTATAAATTGGGGACACATCAGTTGGAAGTGACAGAGGAGGAGAAGGACCTCGGAGTATTGGTTGATCACAGGATGACTATGAGCCGCCAATGTGATATGGCCGTGAAAAAAGCTAATGCAGTCATGGGATGAATCAGGCGAGGTATTTCCAGTAGAGATAAGGAGGTGTTAGTACCGTTATACAAGGCACTGGTGAGACCTCATCTGGAATACTGTGTGCACTTCTGGTCTCCCATGTTTAAGAAGGATGAATTCAAACTGGAAAAAGTTCAGAGAAGGGCTACTGGGATGATCCAAGGAATGGAAAACCTGTCTTATGAAAGGAGACTCAAAGAGCTTGGCTTGCTTAGCCTAACCAAAAGAAGGCTGAGGGGAGATATGATTGCTCTCTATAAATATATCAGAGGGATAAATACCAGGGAGGGAGAGGAATTATTTAAGCTCAGTACCAATGTGGACACAAGAACAAATGGATTTAAACTGGCCACCAGGAAGTTTAGACTTGAAATTAGACGAAGGTTTCTAACCATCAGAGGAGTGAAGTTCTGGAACAGCCTTCCAAGCGAGTAGTGGGGGCAAAAGACATATCTGGCTTCCAGACTAAGCTTGATAAGTTTATGGAGGGGATGGTATGATGGGATAGCCTAATTTTGGCAATTAATTGATCTTTGACTATTAGTGGTAAATATGCCCAATGGCCTGTGATGGGATGTTAGATGGGGTGGGATCTGAGTTACTACAGAGAATTCTTTCCTGGGTGTCTGGCTGGTGAGTCTTGCCCACATGCTCAGGGTTTAGCTGATCACCATATTTGGGGTCGGGAAGGAATTTTCCTCCAGGGCAGATTGGCAGAGGCCCTGGGGGGTTTTTGCCTTCCTCTGCAGCGTGGGGCACGGGTCACTTGCTGGAGGATTCTCTAAACCTTGAAGTCTTTAAACCACGATTTGAGGACTTCAATAACTCAGGCATAGGTCAGGGGTTTGTTACAGGAGTGGGTGGGTGAGATTCTGTGGCCTGCATTGTGCAGGAGGTCAGACTAGATGATCATAATGGTCCCTTCTGACCTTAAAGTCTATGACTCTATGATTCTATACTCAGGAAAGTGACCCAGGCCTCCCTCACCTAGGCACTGTGCATAGTGCTGGTCATCCCATCTCAGAAAGGAGATTACAGAAATGGGGCAATAATAATGATTAGAGCGCTGAAGGCTCGTCCGTATAAGCGATTGGAAAAGGTAGGACATTTTAGTTTAGTTAGGAAATGTAACAGAGAAATACAAAGCAGTGAGCGTGAGAGAGAAATTGGGTTCTCAGACCTACCTTCTCTCCTAATACAAGCGCAAGAAGATACTCAAGTTAACTGAAAAGCAGCAAATTTCAGACTGTAAGAGGAAACGACCTCTCGAGGTCCCTTCTAGTCCTATGATTGATTGAGTCTATGAAATACCGTTTTATGGGATGCATAATTAGCCTATGGATCAATTTGCCACAAGATAGCATTGAGGCCAAGAGTTTAGCAGGAGTAAAAGAAAAGGACATTTACAAGTGTCAAGGCTAATTCCCACCCTGTCACTTTGAGTGCAGAAGGTGGGGGCCTGCATGAAAGACCCCCGAAGCTTATTTTCTACCAGCTTAGGTTAAAACTCTTCCAAGGCACAGTCCTCTGCCTTGGACAGATATTGCTGTCACCACCAAGTGATTTCCACAAATATTCAGGGAAGGGTCACTTGGAATCCCTATTCCCCCAAAATAGCCCCCCAAGCCTCTTCATCCCCTTTCCTGGGGAGGCTTGAGAATAAAATACCAACCAGTTGCCTTAGCAATGTGAGCACAGACCAACCCTTTGTCTAAGGACTTTGGAATCAAAGGATTCTTTAACAAAAAAGGAAAATTTTATTAAAAAAATAGAAAGAAACATCTGAAACCTCAGGCTTTAGGGATTCAACACTAAAAATAACTTTCTTGGGGTTTAGCTTAAAGGATACAAGCAAAACAAAAACACCTGGGGTTAGCACAGAGGAATCCACAGACCAAAACAACCAAAAAGATCTCTAATCACATCTGTCTTAACTTTCCCTGGGCTACTTACATAGCTGGGGTTCCAAAGGAGGAGTTTCTAGATATGCTGCTGCTGATTTTCCATACCTGGCTTAGCGCTTACAGCTTGTTGCTGCCTTCCCCTCTCTCCAGCCGAGAGACGAAAGACACCCCCACCCCAAGCAGTTTTTCCCCAATTTGAAAGGGTGCAGCCTCCCTATTGGTTCCCCTGGTCAGGTGCCAACTCAGGTTAAGCTTCTCTTAACCCTTTACAGGTAAGGCAGTTAGGGCACAGCTGCGAAGGAGGATTCTGACTGGCTGGGTGTCCATAAAAAGGAGCTACCCCCCTCATTTATCACAACATGGCTAAAGAGAATATGCAGATTTACACTGGGTAGGATTAAAACAAAACAGACAAGTAAAGAAAACCCCCAAATAGACAAAGGATTCCAAAAGGCCCAGGCATTGAGATGGAAATGCAAAACTCCAGAGTTATCACAATTCTCAAACAACGCAAGCATTCTGTTCTTAAAAGCTTCTGTTTTAGAGCCTGATTCAGCGGAACACTTAAGCACACACTGAACAGGGCTGGACTGACTCAAGGGCTTAAAGTCCAGCATGTGCTTAACTACGCTGCTGAATTGGGGCCCTGGTGAACACACACTAAAGGCCTGTTTAGATCATTATCCCCAAATAAAAGCAGCTACTGTGAAGTTGAAGTTCTTATGAAAATCAACTATTTTTATTGGCCTAGGGAAGTGAGGCCCCATACTCAACTCGATTGGGTTTCTGTCTGTCTGTCTGCAATGTGATAACTTTTGACAATCACATCCCATCAGCTCAGGTTCAGGGCATGTTCTAGGCATCCGTGGGCAGAAACCTCCTAATTTTGGTGAAACATGGAGAACTGTAGAAGCCTGATTTCCACTAAAACCTCAGGATACAGGGTGAGGCAGGGACCTCAGGGTTCGGATTAGGGTCAGGGTCATGGGCAGTGGGTGAACCTAGAGCTGGGGGATGCAAACCCATAGCCCCGCCCCTTCTGTCTGAGGCCCCATGGGAGCCAAGCCCCCCCCCGACCATAGGGGCAGGCTCTGAGTCCTTGAGCGCCTCCAATCTCCCCCCAACCTGCTGACAGGGTGGTGCGTGGCCCCAGCCTCTCCAGCCTCGGAGCACCGGGCAGCCCCAGGAGACGGAGAGTCCGGGAGCCGCAGCAGAAGCAGGGGGGTGCCTGGGGGAGGAGCATGGGCAGGGCTACACTTGGCAGTTTGGGAAGGCATTGCCTTCCCCTGCCTCTGATACCTGCTGCCATGGTCAGGGTGCCCCTCATCCCCCTCCAGCCATCACCCTAGCCAAGGCACTTGTCCCCAGTGCAGCCAGACCCCTCCCCTCCTGATTTTGGTGAAAATCAGAAACATGCAAAAGCCGGATTTTAGTGGCATTTGATTTTCCAATTTCCCCCCGTATCAATAGGGATCTGCCCAGAGTGGGGGTGGGGTGGGGTGAAAGACCTCACTGTAGTGGGGCTGTGGGCCTACCTAGGTGTGAGCTCAGCCTACATGAGTAACAATGGTTGGACATGTCCCCAGACACTGCTGGGCTCGGCACTGCCTTCCCCCTCTCCATGCCTGGGGCCCTGGCAGTGAACACAACAAGGCCCAGGACAACACATACCATGGCGGCCGGCCGCCTCCCTTCCCCCTCAGCACTGCATGTCCACACTAACCCCTACACCCTAGGGGTGGGGAACCTACAGGCCACAGTCCAGATGAAATTAGGCAGTGGGTTGGATCCAGCCCACGGGCTGTAGGTTCTCCACCCCGCCATACTGGGTCAGACCAAAGGTCAACCTAGCCCAGTATCCTGTCTTCCGACAGTGGCTAATCGCAGGTGCCCCAGAGGGAATGACAGACAGGAATCATCCAGTGATCAATCCCCTGTTGCCCGTTCCAGCAAACAGAGGCCAGGGACACCCTCCTTGGCTAATGGCCATTGATGGGCCTGTCCTCCGTGAATTTACCTAGTTCTTATTGGAACCCTGTTATAGTCTCTGTTATTTTTCTTCTGCATTGTAAAGTTTCAAATCTGTATTAAGTCAATGTTCAGTTATAAACTTTGGAAAGAACAACCATAACGTTTTGTTCAGTTACAAACGACCTCAGTTCCCAAGGTGTTCATAACACTGAGGTTCTACTGTACATGAAAAGGGAGGGGAGCAGGATGGGGGTGGGGGTGAGTTTGGGGAGATGGGACTGGGTGAGAGGGGGTTGGAGCTGGCAGCCAATCAGCACAGATGAGAAAAAGGGCAGAGTGACACTGTAGCAGGAAGTATTATGACATCATCAGTCACCCATTCCCAGGCCACCCTCTGCCTGACAGGGTCACACCAGAGTGTGAACTACCACAGCCAGCGCACAGCCTGGGCACAGTGCTGGCTACACGGACAGCAGAGTGAGCCTAAACCTGCTCCCTCCCCCGGCTGTGTGGGAGCAACAAATCCCCTGTGAGTTCAGTGAGTGGGGTTGGGTCTGTTCATCCCGTGTCCTAGTGTGAGGGACAAGGGGCAGAGCTTCTCTGTGCACCACAAACCAAACTGACTTTCTGTTCAGAGTGAGAGCTCTCAACACCTGCCCCAGAGGTCTATGAAACTTGCTGTAAAGTCTCACATTCCCCCTCCCCTCCCATTGCAATGAACAAAGGGAGCTTACCTTTCTCTGCACGATGTGCCACTGGAAGTGAACAACAGGAGAGGGGTGTTACAAGGCAGAAGATTTAACTCAACTATTGCAATCTCATAGGAGTAGCTTTTCTCCTGGTAGAAAGTAGCACACACACAGGGGCGCTCTGCCGAGCTATTCCCACTGCCGGCATTATACTGGGGACACAATGCCTAGCGCAGTTAAAACACTGAGTGACTGGCTGCTTTCTCTTTTGGTTGAGTGAAGCAAGGCCCCACACTGACCCTCAATGGTGTTTGTCTGTCTGTAACGGGATAACTTTTGAAAACTACGTCCCATCTGCTCCAGCGTTTCAGGGCATGTTCTAGGCATCAGTGGGCAGAAACCCCGTGATTTTGCTGAAAACCGTAGAACTGTATAAGTCTGATTTCCACTGAAATCTCCATTTGATCCCTCGGGATCAGGGTGAGGCAGTGACCTCAGGGTTAGGGTTTAAGGTGAGGGTGAGGTTAGAGTCAGGGTTAGCAGGCCCTCACCCCACTCCAGTCACCCCCCAGCTGGGCTCCTCACCCTTGTGCTTCAGCCAGGCCCCCACCACCCTACTCTGGTCAGAACCCTATTGAGTTGGGTGACAATCAGAAAAGCCTGATTTTAGTGGAAATTATTTTTTCCATTTTTCTGCTTTTCACGAAAACCAGTAGGCTTATGGCCAGGGGGAAGGGGGAGCGCCCCTGTTGAAAGTGGGGGGAGGGGTTGAGGAGCCCTGCTGAATGCACCACTGGCCCTGTGTAAGCAATGATTTGTGCAACCCTCTAGTTACAGAATTGCCACATAATTGTGTTCCATGATCTAAACTCTCAGGGTGAGATTCTGTGCTCGGAACCTGCAGCCCAGGGGCACGTTGGGCTCAGGCAGCTTTAAGACCCCCTGGATCCCCCTGACCCTGGGTGTGGTGGATGCCAAAGCAGCCCCTGCTGTAACTCAGGGCTTGTCTGCAGGGGAAAGTTACACCAGTGTAAGGCAAGGTGGGAATTTAAGCTGCTCATGTTACACCAGTCAGCGCTCTTGCTCCATAATGGGAGTGAGGGTTTCTGCCTTTAGTTATGGCAGCCTTTGCCTGGGTGCCTAAAGGCAGCAGCACGGCCCAGAATCTCTGCTGCACTGTGCGCCGTGGCACCACCCCAGTCCCCAACAAACCCCTCCTGTTCCCACTAGGGCTTGTGAGTGAGTCCTCAGAGGACAGCCTATAGGTGTCCTATGCAGTGCCTGCACTGCAGGAATCCTCCCATGGGTGGTGGGAGAAGCTTCCTCTCGGGGAGGCTAGCTCCCCATCCTATCTCTTCCCCCCACCCCCACTGCATCCCAGCCCCTTCCCCTCCCCACTCCCCTCCCCTCTTCTCTCGGCCCCCCGCCACCACTTGCTGGTCCTTTCACTCTCCCCATGGCCTCCCTGCCCCCACCCGCTGTGAGCTTCCTGTCCCTCCTCTCCTGGAGAGGAGGAGCCAGCAAGCAGCAGTGGGGGCCGAGCGGGGAACCAGTGAGCGGCAGCAAGTACCTCCAGAGAGGGGGGTGGAGAGAGAGGAGTAGCCAGGCAGCCGCGGGCAGGGTGGAGAACGCTGCTGATGAGTTTTTATATGCCGCATGCAGGTTCCAGGGCGGCTGAGGAGGCGGTATCTGCGACTCAGCTTCCCCAGTTCATCTGGAGCCCAGGCAGATGACTGGTGAACCCGGGAACCAGATACCGCCTCCTCAGCTGCACCGGACCCTGCATGGCGCATAATAAATAAGCAAAAACTTCCTCCGGCAGAAGTCCACTCCCAGCAGGGAGAGGAAGAGGGAGGGCCATCACTGCCCAGGTGTCTGGTGTGGGTCGGCTCTGGCTTAGCCTCTCCTGACGTATACTTGCTGCCCATGAATTTTCCCCTATATGGCTGGAGCCCTGGTCCTTTTACTGAACATAAAGGGGTTGAAGTGGGGTGGATGTGAAAATCTCACTGACGTTGCACTCCATGTGCTTTATGAAAATATGCTTATGAACATGAATTAAACATAACTGAAATATGCTTTGTGCTAAATGCCCCGTGTAAGATATCATTAGAAAGGTTATAATCTACTAAGCGTGTTCATCCTATTTGTTTGCATGTATTATTTCTATGTCTGGAGTTAGGAAAATAAGATATAAACTTGTACTCTGATATAGTCAGATTAAGTGGAGGCCATTAAGAGTGCTTCAGAAACAATGAGTTGTGAATGGCTTTGTTTACTTGCAAACCTTCCTGTGTATGCGTGGGCCAGCCCAGGAAGAATGGAGACTGGGGTCTTACAGAGACCATGTCACCTGATACTGGAATCCATCTTAAACCTTCTACCTTTCCATTCAGAAGCAGGGGTGGGGGCCAAGCACAGACAAAAGAGGTGGCCAGTCCTGAGAAAACCCCTGATTACCACCTAAGATGTCTGCTGGAACTAAAGAAGACTGAACCAGGGGGAAGGATTGAGCCCAGACTAGGAAGGAGTCTAGTCTGCGAAAGAAGCTTACTGGAATATCTTTGAGGGTGAGATATTACCTGTAATCAGTTTCTTAATGTATTAGGCTTAGACTTTTGTTTTATTTTGCTTGATGATCTACTTTGTTCTGTCTTATTACTTAAAACCACTTAAATCCTACTTCTTATACTTAATAAAACCACTTTTATTAATAAACACAGTGTAAGTAAGTGTTACCTGGGCAGGGGGGCGCAGATAGCTGTGCATCTCTCTCTTTCAATGATAAAGAGGGCAAATATTTATGAGTTTACCCTGTATAAGCTTTATACAGAGTAAAATGGATTTATTTGGGGTTCAGGCTCCTAGAAAGGCTGAACACTGAGTGCTGGGAAAGTCCCTGTTAACTGAGAAGCCCCAAGGCTGAGTGAATCTCAGTGTCTAAGGAACTCCGGAGGGGTGTGGTCCTAACTCTGGCTCTGTGCTGGAGCTGAACTGGAGGGTCTGGCTCAGCAAGACACAGGGGAAGGATGCCCGTTCTGGCCTGAGTCTGCAGGCAGCGCTGTTGGCTGCTCACATTCAGCATAGTGGGGCTGGGATGCTGACACTAAAGCCTGATAGATGACAATTAAATTGTCACCATTTGCAGTTACCTCTCTGCTGATCATTTTAGCAGAAATATCCAGGTCATGCGCTTCTCCCTCACAGCTGGATGCAAGGGCAGATCCTGGGGAGGGGGGCAGTGGGGAAAGGAGAGCAGCAGAATACGGACCCTGGACTTCAGAAACGCAGACTTTGACTCCCTCAGGGAACTGATGGGCAGGATCCCCTGGGAGAACAACATGAGGGGGAAAAGAGACCAGGAGAGCTGCTGTATTTTAAAGAATCCTTATTGAGGTTGCAAGAAAAAACCATCCCGATGTGTAGAAAGAATAGTAAATATGGCAGGCGACCAGCTTGGCTTAACAGTGAAATCCTTGCTGATCTTAAACGCAAAAAAGAAGCTTACAAGAAGTGGAAGCTTGGACAAATGACCAGGGAGGAGTATAAAAATATTGCTCAGGCATGCAGGAGTGAAATCAGGAAGGCCAAATCACACTTGGAGTTGCAGCTAGCAAGAGATGTTAAGAGTAACAAGAAGGGTTTCTTCAGGTATGTTAGTGTAAGGTGTCGGACTAACCCCTGCGGCGCCGCCTGCTGGTCATCTGGGGAATCAGCTCAATCCAGCCTCCGGAGCGCCCTCTGCAGGCAGGTGATCCGCCTTGTCATGACTTCTGGCCCCCGGGTCCCTCCCAGGACCCCGGTGCCCTTATCTGGGGGGCTGCCCTCTGGCAGAACCCCTTGCTCTGGGTTTCCCCTCCTTGGTGTATGGGGACTGTTGCCCCCTTACTAACATTCAGTGGGGGTGTTTTGATTGGCTAGCTCCCAGCACTAAAAGGGGAAGGGTCGATGGCAAATCAGGAGCCTGAGACTGACAGTCCCCAGGAACAATGGGGAGAGGCCAATGCTCCAGATCAGCCTGATTGACAGGGCGGGCAGGCTAATCAGAGAGTCAGGAGGCCAGGGTGGGTCCCATCCTCCGTGTGAGCTGGAATTGCCTGGGTCAGACTGAGTGGGGCTGAGCTAAGGAGAGAGCAGGGGCCCAAGCTGAGCTGGAGAGCAGAACCGTGCCAGATCCAGAGGGGCCAGAGACGCAGCCACAGAGCCAGAGACGCAGCCCAGGGAGAGCAGATCCTGTGCTGGGAGCAGAGACGCAGCCACAGAGCCAGAGACGCAGCCCAGGGAGAGCAGATCCTGTGCTGGGAGCAGAGCTGCAGCCACAGAGCCAGGTGTGGTGAGCAAGTGGGGCCAGCCAAGGGGGGACCTTGGGCAAAGGGCCCAGCACAGAAAGACACCCCCAGACAAGGGCCCTTGCAGGCCAGACCAGGAGGGGGACCTTAACCTGACGGGGGGCTGACGCTGGGAAGAAGGGTCCCACCACTCAAAGCCCGGAGGTGTGTGGCCACCACCATTGCAAGTGTCCAACCCGCAGCATACCTGCAGCACAGCCAGGGCCTGAGACGGAAATCTGGGACTAACAAGGAAGAGACTGTGAAGTGCCCTGATGTCCAGAGACACTGTTTGTGATGTTCCCTGCCACAAAGCAGGATGATGTGTTTTCCTTTAACCTTTCCCATTTTTCCTTATTCTTTTCTTTAGATTAATTGTTAATTAAACAACTTGTATTTGCTTTAAATTGTATGAAATAATCAGTGGGTCAGGGAGGTGCCCAGTGCAGAGAGAGTACCCCGGAGTGGGGACACCCTAGCCCCTGTCCTAGGTGACCACAGCAGGGTTGGGGGTTGAGCCCCCCAGGAATCCTGGGCCCAGCCTTGTTGGGGTTACGAGGACTCTGCCAGACAGGAGAGTGAAAGGGGAGCCCTCAAGGGCAGGGAGGCCTCTGGGTAAAGGAAGTGGGAGCGAGGACTCAGATCCTTTCGCTAGCCCACTTCACCGGGGTAGTGCAGAAGCCAGGAAAGTTCCCCACAATAGCGGGACCATTCCCCCGCTTACATTGGGGAACCCCCACCCACTATCCCTACCTCGCCTCAGGATAAGGCCACTGCCAGTCTCCAACTAGCCCCCGCTCCCTGGGGCAGACTGCAGTATAGGCCACTCATCATCAGCAAGGTTGGGTTTGGACCTGCTGCCTTGGCCTAGCCCTGGGCTGCCCTCTGCAACCCCCAGTACCCCTTGGCCTTCTCCTAGGCCGCAGCCTGGGGCTTTCCAGGCTGGAGCTCCCCAGCGCCTCAGCCTTTCCCCAGCCCTGCTCCACTACAGGTAGCCTGTGTCTAGCTCCCTGCAGCCAGGTCCTTCTCTCTCTGAGTGCAGAGAGAGACTCTGTGTCTGAGCTCCTGGCTCCCTGCTGAGTCTGTTTGGGGCATGGCCCCAGCTGCAGCCACTTCCCCTGAATCAGCTCAGCCTTCCCTGCCCCAGCCTTCTCCCAGGGCTGTTCCAAGCCCCTCAGGGCAGGAGCGGGTGTCCACCCTGCTACAGTTAGCAACAAGAAGAAAGTCAAGGAAAGTGTGGGCCTCTTACTGAATGAGGGAGACAACCTAGTGACAGAGGATGTGGAAAAAGCTAATGTACTCAATGGTTTTTTTTGCCTCTGTCTTCACAAAGAAGGTCAGCTCCCAGACTGCTGCACTGGACAGCACAGTATGGGGAGAAGGTGACCAGCCCTCTGTGGAGAAAGAAGTGGTTCAGGACTATTTAGGAAAACTGGATGAGCACAAGTCCATGGGGCCGGATGCACTGCATCCGAGGGTGCTAAAGGAGTTGGCGGATGTGATTGCAGAGCCATTGGCCATTATATTTGAAAACTCACGGCGATCGGGGAAGGTGCTGGATGACTGGAAAAAGGCTAATGTAGTGCCCATCTTTAAAAAAGGGAAGGAGGAGGATCTGGGGAACTAGAGGCCAGTCAGCTTCACCTTAGTCCCTGGAAAAATCATGGAACAGGTCCTCAAGGAATCAATTCTGAAGCACTTAGAGGAGAGGAAAGTGATCAGGAACAGTCAGCATGGATTCACCAAGGGCAAGTCATGCCTGACTAACCTAATTGCCTTCTGTGACAAGATAACTGGGTCTGTGGATGAGGGGAAAGCAGTGGATGTGTTATTCCTTGACTTTAGCAAAACTTTTGATACGGTCTCCCACAGTATTCTTGCCAGCAAGTTAAAGAAGTATGGGCTGGATGAATGGATAGAAAGCTGGCTAGATCGTCGGGCTCAACGGGTAGTGATCAATGGCTCCATGTCTAGTTGGCAGCCGGTATCAAGTGGAGTGCCCCCAAGGGTCGGTCCTGGGGCCGGTTTTGTTCAATATCTTCATTAATGATCTGGAAGCTGGCGTGGACTGCACTCTCAGCAAGTTTGCAGATGACACTAAACTGGGAGGAGTGGTAGATATGCTGGAGGGTAGGGATAGGGTCCAGCGTGACCTAGACAAATTAGAGGATTGGGCCAAAAGATACCTGATGAGGTTCAACAAGGACAAGTGCAGAGTCCTGCACTTAGGAAGGAAGAATCCTATTCACGGTTACAGACTAGGCAGGGCCGGCTTTAGCAAGTGCGGGGCCCGATTCCTGGGGCTTGTACTCACCGGGCGACACTCCCAGTCTTCGGCAGCACTTCGGATTGCCGGCCTGGGGAGGGGGGTCGCGGGGCTTTCCGTGCTCCGGCCGGGGTCGCGGGACCATGGGGCTGCCGCGCTCTGGCCAGGGTTACGGGGCCTCGGCGCTCTGGCCATGGTTGCGGGGCCGTGGGGCTGTCGCGCTCCGGCCAGCGCTCTGGCCAGGGGAACGGGTGCCTAAGGCGTGGGGCCCAATTCCGGGGAATTGGGCGAATCGGCCTAAAGCCGGCCCTGAGACTAGGGACTGAATGGCTAGGAAGCAGTTCTGCAGAAAAGGACCTAGGGGTTACAGTGGATGATAAGCTGGATATGAGTTGACAGTGTGCCCGTGTTGCCAAGAAGGCTAACGGCATTTTGGGCTGTATTGCCCAAATTGCACAATTGCCAGCAGATCAACGGACGTGATCATTCCCCTCTATTCGACATTGGTGAGGCCTCATCTGGAGTACTGTGTCCAGTTTTGGGCCCCACACTACAGAAAGATTGGAAAGAGTCCAGCGGAGGGCAACAAAAATGATTAGGGGGCTGGAGCACATGACTTATGAGGAGAGGCTGAGGGAACTGGGATTATTTAGTCTGCAGAAGAGAAGAATGAGGGGGGGGATTTGATAGCTGCTTTCAACTACCTGAAAGGGGGTTCCAAAGAGGATGGATCTAGACTGTTCCCAGTGGTAACAGATGACAGAACAAGGAGTAATGGTCTCAAGTTGCAGCAGGGGAGGTTTAGGTTGGATATTAGGAAAAACTTTTTCACTAGGAGGGTGGTGAAGCACTGGAATGGGTTACCTAGGGAGGTGGTGGAATCTCCTTCCTTAGAGGTTTTTAAGGTCAGGCTTGACAAAGCCCTGGCTGGGATGATTTAGTTGGGAATTGGTCCTACCTCCTGAGGTCCCTTCCAACCCTGATATTCTATGATTCTATGAACAGTGAATTCAGGCCCCTCCCTCCTCCATCCAAATACAGAGTGACCTCTGGTCATGTAAAACAGGGCGGGGAGAGAGGAGATACAATCCCCCTTCTTCCCCCAGGTACCAAGTGGCTCCTGGATACCAGAACAAAGACACACACACCCCCACATGCCCCTTCTTTCTTTACATGGCTGTGGAAAGGCCAGGACACAGGGGGATCCCATGTGAAGGATCCTTTTAAACACTGCACAAGTCTCACAGCCCCAGGAATGACTCTGGCCCGGCCGGGCTAGGGCTACTCAGGTCTGGGCTCAGGGTTCTAGGTCTGTAATTTCCATGGAGTTTCTTAGGACAAATGGCCCCTCCCCCTTCAGAGCCCATCTGTGTCAGCGCGAGCAGCCCTGAGCTCACTACTGGGGCACTGGGGCCGATTTGGCAACATTCCCCCTCACCCATTCAAACACTAGCACCTTATTTGTAATTGTTCCACCCCACAGGTGTTTTGCACTTTCTCCAGCACACACATGTAGCCCCCTCCCGCCCTATCAGAATGTCTCTGTACAAATCCCTCCTCACCACAATGCCAGCTGAAATGGGGGGCTCTGCTGCATTTCCCACCTATCACAGCTCCCCACTGCTCTGCAGTGTCCCTGCTGCAGGTGTTTTAGCCATCACTTCCTATGGGCCTCCAGGCACAGCCATGTCCCCAAGGGGAGCAAGGGAATCCCCTACTGTGACAATCTTTGCACTGAGTCCCAGCCTCCCTTTGGCTTCATTCCAAATGTCCCCCCGCCTGGCAATCTCTAGTTGACTGATCCACCACATTTTGGGGAAACATTCTCATATAAACATTATCCCACCCCATTGGCCCCACACACTGACCTTGCTCACTTTCCAGTTAAGATTTCAGGGTCTCTCTGGCAGTGGTTTTCAACCTTTTTTCATTTGCAGACCCCTACAAAATTTTGAATGGTGGCACAGACCCTTTTGGAAATCTTAGGGTATGTCTACACTACGAGGGTAATTCGATTTTACTTAAATCGAATATGTGGAATCGATATTGCAAAGTCGAACGTGTGTGTCCACACTAAGGACACACTAAGGACAGTAATTCGACTTTGTGAGTCCACACTAACGGGGCGAGCGTCGATATTGGAAGCGGTGCACTGTGGGCAGCTATCCCACAGTTCCCGCAGTCCCCGCTGCCCATCGGAATTCTGGGTCGAGCCGCCAATGCCTTCTGGGTAAAAAAAATTTGTCGTCATCCGTCTGTCACTAACGCCCTCCCTCCCTCCATGAAAGCGCCGGCGGGAAATCAGTTCGCGCACTTTTCTGGTCAGTGACAGCGCGGACGCCACAGCACTGCGATCATGGATCACGCTGCGACCATCGCTGCACTTGTGGCCGTTCTCAACACCTCGCAGCTTATCATACACCTTTCCCTGAGGCAGATGCAGAGAAATCGGGCGAGGAGGCTACGGCACCGCCGTGAGAGCCTGAAGTCGGAGAGTGGCACAGAGCTGTCAGAAACCACGAGCCCCAGCGCCCAGGACATCACGGTGGCAATGGGGCATGTGGATTTTGTTGAACGGCGATTCTGGGCCCGGGAAACAAGCACGGACTGGTGGGACCGTATAGTGCTTCAGGTCTGGGATGAATCCCAGTGGCTGCGAAACTTTCGCATGCGGAAGGGGACTTTCCTCGAACTTTGTGAGTTGCTGTCCCCTGCCCTGAAGCGCAAGGACACCCGCATGCGAGCAGCCCTCACTGTCCAGAAGCGAGTGGCCATAGCCCTCTGGAAGCTTGCAACGCCGGACAGCTACCGGTCAGTCGCGAACCACTTTGGTGTGGGCAAATCTACCGTGGGGGTTGTTGTCATGCAAGTAGCCAAGGCAATCGTGAAGGTACTGCTCCCAAAGGTAGTGACCCTGGGAAACGCGCAGGTCATCATAGATGGCTTTGCCGCGATGGGATTCCCAAACTGCGGTGGGGCTATCGATGGGACTCACATCCCTATCCTGGGACCGGACCACCAGGCCAGCCAGTACATCAATAGAAAGGGCTACTTTTCAATGGTGCTGCAAGCACTGGTGGACCATCGGGGACGGTTTACAAACATCTACGTCGGATGGCCGGGCAAGGTTCATGACGCTCGCGTGTTCAGGAACTCTGGTCTGTTTAGACGGCTGCAGGAAGGTATTTACTTCCCAGACCACAAAATAACTCTTGGGGATGTGGAGATGCCTACAGTCATCCTCGGGGACCCAGCCTACCCGCTAATGCCCTGGCTCATGAAGCCCTATACTGGCGCCCTGGACACAGAAAAAGAACTGTTCAACTACCGGCTGAGCAAGTGCAGAATGGTAGTGGAGTGTGCTTTTGGCCGTCTCAAAGGGAGATGGAGAAGCTTACTGACTCGCTGTGATCTCAGTGAAACCAATATCCCCATCGTTATTGCAGCTTGCTGTGTGCTCCACAATCTGTGTGAGAGCAAGGGGGAGACCTTTATGGCGGGGTGGGAGGTTGAGGCAAATAGCCTGGCTGCTGATTACGTCCAGCCAGACAGCCGGGCCATTAGAAGATCCCAGCGGGACGCCCTGTGCATCCGGGAGGCTTTGAAAGCTAGGTTCCTGAGTGAGCAGGGCAACCAGTGACTTTTCAGTTTGTGGACAGAAAAGCTGAACCTGCCCCCGTTTCTTTACCCAGTTCATTTTGACTATCCTCTCCAGTTACATACCCCCTTCACCCCCTTCCCCTTCCCAAAAAATAAAATCATTTCGATTTTGTTAATGAACACCGTTGTCTGTGTTGCTGTTTTCGCGGGAATATTTTAAACCGGGGACGCAGACTGTGGCGGGGGGCGGGTTCAGTGTTCTGATGCAAATGATGCTTCTAAACTCCCGGAATGCCAGGCTCCGCACTGGTGGACTGGTTATTTCAATGGAGAACATGAAAAACACCTCCCAGACTGACCAGGGTAACCAGTGACTGCACTGTGTATGTGTCCTGATGCTGGACCTGACACCGCCTCTGTACCCTGCTAAAGGTCACTGTCCTGCCCAATTACCAAGCCCCTTCCCCCCCCCCAGACAGACTCTCCCTCAAAAGAACCTGACTGAAACAGTAATGGAGAGAAACAAACATTTTATTGCGAACCAGACATGAAACGTGGGGGGTGAAACTTGGACGGGGGCTTGTGTGAGGTAGGTAGGAAAGGACTTATGAAATTTTGGGGAATGTCAGCCTTCTAGTGCTAGAGCAGTCTGCAGGGGTTGACTGAAAGTTTTAACGGCCCTTGCCGCCCCTCCTTCTTTGGAGTTTGGGTGAGGGTGGTGTGGGACTTGGTGGCGGGTGAGGGCGGTTACAGATAGACTGCAGCGGGGCTCTGTCCTCCTGCCTCCGGTCTTGCAGAACATCCACAAGGCGCCGGAGCGTGTCCGTTTGCTCCCTCATTAGTCCAAGCAGCTTTTCAGTAGCCTGTTGGTCCTCCTGACGCCACCTCTCCTCCCGTTCCATGACTGCTCGGTGCATTTGTGACAAGTTCTCCCTCCACTGTGTCTGCTGGGCTGCCTGGGCTCGGGAGCATCCCATTAGTTCTGAGAACATGTCTTCACGCGTCTTCTTCTTCCTCCGCCTAATCTGCGCTAGCCTCTGGGAGTGTGCTGACAGGCTGGGTTGGGAGACAGTCGCAGATGTGTCTGTGTGAATTGTGAAAAGGGAGTGAATTCCTGAGACAGATAAATGAAATTGTATACAAAGAACCTAGTCTTTCTCTGTGAACAAGACCATGCACTGCACCTCTCACATGCGCACTCAGGACAAGGTCGAATTTTCGGCCGTCGCCTTCAGTGCCTGTGGACTTGCGGAGGTCTTGGAGTGATCTGAGAAGCGTGGCTGGAGACCTGAACTTCTGGAGCGGGCAATAATGGTAAGCCGCAGACTTGTGGCTGCTTAAAACTCCAGCAGTAGCACTGGCCTCCTTTCACATTGAAAGCAATGCCAGTCTCTGCTGCCAGCAATCAGGACAGCATCAACTCTGCCCCTGTCCCACCCCCTCGCGGCTGTCCCAGGGAAAGATCCCTGTATGCTGCCCCTCTCCCTCCACCGCGTGGCTGTAAAGCAGTCCCAATACTAACATTCCCCTCCCTAATTCAAAGCAGGGCATCATGAGCGACATCACCCTTCTGAGGATCCCGGACACCCAGAGAGAACGCATGCTGCGGGAAAGCATGCAGAAACCGGGGCCGTATGCCGCCATGCTATGTCGGGCCATGATCCCGGAGTACTTGATTGTGGCGTGGAGGGGGCATGTCTGCTACCACGGAGGGCCCACTAAGATCACCCTACCCCGGAACCTGATCAACAGGCTTGAGCTCTACCTCCACGAGACCTACGAGGAGTTCTCCTACGAGGATTTCTCGTCGATCCCCGGCCACATTGACCGGATTTTCGCGTAGGTGCACTGGGACTATGGAGTGGAGCGTCTTGGGCCTGGGAATCATGGAGTAACGGACATTGTGAAAATTTTTTAAAACACTTGGGACTAAATTGAGAAGAGCCTAAGACAGAGAAATCATGAAAACCCATTTGTTACCTTTGTAAATATTCCTGTTTTGTACCTGATTATTTTTTTACTAGTTTACAGAACTTTTATAAATGTACATTGTTAATAGTATAAATATTACCGTTCTGTTTTAAATAAATGTTTACATGTTTACAGCACTTACTGCTTGATCCTTCCCCTGATTCTGTGTCCGGGGTAAGGGATGGGGACGGTTGGTACGGGATCTCGGTAAGGGTGATGAAGAGCTCCTGGCTGTCGGGGAAATCAGCGGTGCCAGCGCTGTCGACTGCCTCGTCCTCCTCATCTCCTTCTTCATCTTCCCCGTCCGCTGTCATGTCCGACGAGGAACCGGCCGCGGACATGATCCCATCCTCGGAGTCCACGGTCAGGGGTGGGGTAGTGGTGGCGGCCGCTCCCAGGATGGAATGCAGTGCCTCGTAGAAACGGGATGTGTGGGGCTGGGATCCGGAGCGTCCGTTAGCCTCTTTGGTTTTTTGGTAGCCTTGTCTCAGCTCCTTGATTTTCACGCGGCACTGCGTTGCATCCCGGCTGTAGCCTCTCTCTGCCATGGCTTTGGAGATCTTCTCGTAGATCTTAGCATTCCTTCTTTTGGAGCGCAGCTCTGAAAGCACGGACTCATCGCCCCACACTGCGATGAGATCCAAGACTTCCCGATCAGTCCATGCTGGGGCCCTCTTTCTATTAGATTGCACGGCCATCTCTGCTGGAGAGCTCTGCATAGTTGCCACTGCTGCTGAGCTCCCCTCGATGTCCAAAGAGGAACTGAGATTCAAACTGCCCAGACAGGAAAATGAAAATGAATTCAAATTTTCCCGGGGGTGTGGCTGGTCAGAGCATCCGAGCTCGGACTGCTGTCCAGAGCGTCAACAGAGTGGTGCACTGTGGGATAGCTCCCGGAGCTATTACCGTCGATTTCCATCCACACCTAGCCTAATTCGATATGGCCATGTCGAATTTAGCGCTAATCCTCTCGTTGGGGAGGATTACAGAAATCGATTTAAAGAGAGCTTTATGTCGAACTAAATGGCTTCCTGGTGTGGACGGGTGCAGGGTTAATTCGATATAACGGCGCTAAAGTCGACATAAAAGCCTAGTGTAGACCAGGCCTTAGACATAGTCTGCAAATCCACTGGGGTTCATGGACCACAGGTTGAAAACAACTGCTCTAGGGGGGAAAAGGGCGAGAGGTGAGATTCCCCCCCGTCATATTTATGGGAATAATCCTTACATCAGTGAATGTAACTGGCCCAGTCACTGACCTTTCTCACTCTCCAGTTTAGATCGCAGTGTCTCTAGACAGAGAAAAGGGCGAGAGGTGAGATTTCATTCCATCACATTAATGGTGAAGTTGCTATTATTGTTTAATGCAGCTCTGCTGTAGTTATGAAATAGAGAAACAAATGGAGAGACACAGATAGGTCTGTCTGTGGAGGTTCCTGCACCCTCATCCCAGGCCAACTCCTGATCTTGTGGGTGGTGCCTGTCCCCTGATTTTAGTGATACATGGGAACAGCTCCTCCTAGGGCCTGGGTAGATGGGGAGTGTCCCAGCTAAGAATGGGGTGGAGCTGGGTGCTCAGGTCAGCAGGAACCAGGGAGTGGATGGGCCCCTACAGGCATCACCTCTAAGATCAGCTCTGTCCCGCTGGGAGCTCGTCCCTTTGGTGCATCAGCCCTGGGGTACCAGCACTGCTGGAAATGGAGGTAGTGTCATGTCTGCCAGTCACTGCTGAGCACAGCCTGAGCGAGACCATCTTGTGCCGGGTGTGAGCAGCGTCTCAGACCAGCCGTGCAAGTCCTGAGTGCATTTGTGTTATTACAGCAGCCTAGCCACACAGCTCACCAGTGCAGCTGGTGCGGAGAATTCTCTGAAAGGCCCAGGGAACAAGACAGCGACAGTTCATTGTTCTGCCTTTTTAATGCTTGGAAATGAGCCCAACCTAGCTCTCTCTGGGCACACAGACAAATTGTACATAGGACTCAAAATGAGTGAATCCCTGTCCAGGGCCGGCTCCTGGCACCAGCTTACCAAGCAGGTGCTTGGGGCGGCCTCTTTGGAGAGGGGCGGCACGTCCAGCTGTTCGGCGGCAATTCGGCGGACGGTCCCTCACTCCTGCTCGGAATAAGGGGCCGCAGATCGCAATCGTGGCTTTTTTGTTGGTTTGTTTGGCTGCTTGGGGCGGCCAAAACCCTGGAGCCGGCCCTGTCCCTGTCACCTAAACATGGGCTCAGCCCACATCTGTTAAAACCATTGACTAAACCAGTTCACACCTGGTGCTGCTGACCAAGTGTGCAGGTGGCAGTTCTAAATGTACAGCATCCAGTTCCAACTTTCACAAGACAAAAGCACAGCTCCTTTCTGCTTCTCTGAATTACCTGCTTCCGTCCTCACTGGGAAATCATTCTAACAGACATTTCCCCTTCCCAGTTCTTCCGACACCTGGAAATTTCTACATAAAGTTCACAGCCCTTCAGGTGAGAAAACCCTCCAGGTAGGACTTTCACAGCTGCCTTGGAGGTTTGCACATTTGGTGCCCATTAATTTAAAGAAAAATTGAGTATTTTTCAGACCCCTTAGGAAGCTTTGAAAACCCCAGCTCCGTGTGAACACACAGATCACTGAAAGCCAATTTCTGCCCCTTGTGACTAGAGGAAAAATGACAGTTGAGCACTCATACTACACTAGAGAGCTCATTGCCCTGTTCCTGTAGCAGGATCTCAGGCTGAGCAAATCTTAGTGCAGCTACGGTAACTGCTAACCTTTCCATTTGCACAGCCCCCCTCTCTCCTCCTACTTTGCATTCTGGATTTCCTGCAAGCAGCCAAATTATGTCTGGGTGCTCCAAGCCCCGCTCACTGAGCCTAGGGTGACCAGATGTCCTGATTTTTATAGGGACAGTCCCGATTTTGGGGGCTTTTTCTTATTTAGGCTCCTATTACCCCCCAACCCTTGTCCTGATTTTTTACACTTACTGTCTAGTCACCCTAACTGAGCCTCACATGGTGTTTCCATCTGAGCCAGGCTGATCCCCATGGAACAGTTCAGAACCACATTCAATTGGGATCCTTGAGTGAGATCTGAAGGGGTGAAATCACTTGACACTTCTCGGTTCAATTGTGAAGTCATAATTTATCCAGCTCCCTCTTCACCCTCAGCCCGGCTCCCACTCCCTGAAACTCGTCCGAACACTGAATCAAAGCCACTTAATCCCTGTCTCTTTACTTTTGGTTTGGTTTTTAAATCTCTCTCTCACACACACACCCCAAATTCCTGCCTCTTGTTACTTCACCTTTCGCTCTGTGTTGCCTCCAGAAGCAGTAACCGGCCAGGACAATGAGAACAGCCTGGAGAGGCAGGATCACCCCCAGAGCCACCCTCCAGCGACTGACCCTCGGGAAAAACAGCTCTGCAAGAGAAAGTGCCATTGAGCTGGAGCAAACACGCGCAGAATGAAGGCAGGACACTGTGACAATGGTGATACCGTGACTAATTAAAAGAATCTCACAGTGAGATGCGTCTCCTTTGTACTTTATTATTGAGCTAATGAAAGTCGAGGCTGTATCCTGGTTACTGAACATGGCTCATTAACGAAAGGGGCATGTTGTGGGTAGGGCGGGGGGTAGGTGTAGCATAGAGCTGCGCCCTATCTCCTACTAGCATAAATTCAAGCAGTCCCTAGGCTGCTCCAACTGATCCCAAGGCTGCAGCCAGCGCAGACTGACCCTCAGAATTAAAGAGTTGTACCAGTTTTCTGTCACACCCCCCCCCTCCCCCTCCATGAGGATCTGACCCAAAATATTTTAATGAAGGATTTTAATAATATCAAAACTGGAGCCTGGCAAGTCAAAGTAAAAAGTTCCTCCACAGTCCTCTTCCATGGGTCCTGGAGCAATGGCTAACTAGAGGGTGCTTGAAAAGTGGTTATTGTGGTGTACTGAAAACTATAAAAATCACCAGCTGTCACTTTAAATCTTGAGGGATTTCCTTGTCCTGCTTGCAGTAATGGGGTTATAGGGTCTCTGTAGTGAACATCCAATGTCAGCCCTGTGCATTCAGCTTGCAAAGAGCCAGCCTAGAGTTCTACCTTGCTGCCTTAGGGAGCAGCCTGCTTTGTCTCTCTCTGTATTTGGCTGTGGTGTGTTAGAGTTCTGGATTCTCAAAAACAAAGCAGTGTTACATTGCAGCCTTTCAGGAAGAGTGTTTATGTTTTGTTTCTAACTCTCTCTGTGTGTGCTGTGAACATAACAAGCACGTAATTCTGAGGCTAGTTAGCAGTGCAGCACTTGGAGATCTCAAATGAATACTGCTTGACAAATGCAACATCCTTATTATAGTGATGAAATATTCATTCTGTATTAACCAAGTTATCTGGTAGATAATAATACATAAAATCTGAACTTCTTTCTAAAAATTAAGATGCTTTTAGACAAGATTTTTCTTCTGCTTATACTGAAGATGGTTAATTAATGGGAAAGGATGTGCTATGGGTAAGGAGGGGGTAAGGGAGAGCTCTGCTATGCTACACCTATCGCTCATTGGCATAAGTTCAAGCAGTCCCTAGGCTTCTCTAATTGATCCCAAAGCTGTGGCCAGTACAGACTGGCCCTTAGAATCAGAGAGTTGTGACCAGTTTCCTGACACCCCCAATTCTCCTGTGCTCAGCGTGGCTCAGCTACTCGAGAGAGTCTGGCCCAAAATATGTTAATGAAGGATTTTAATACAAACAAAAGTTGAGCCTGGAAATTCAAAGTAAAAACTCCTCCAGATTCCTGCTCCCTGCACCAAGAGCAAACCTAAGTGATTAGTGTGGTATATTGAACATTGTCTAACAATTACAAGCTGCCACTTTAAATCCTGAGGGGTTTCTTGGTGCTGTTTGCAGGCTAGGAGGCTGTGTAGGGAGCATGTAATCTGAGGCCCCAAAGAGCCAGTCTACAGCAAGGAAGGCTAAGTTCTGCCTTAGGGAGCAGCCTGCTTTCTCCCTCTCTGTATTTGGCTGTGGTGTGTTAGAGTTCTGGATTCTCAAAAACAAAGCAGTGTTACATTGCAGCCTTCCAGGAAGAGTGTTTATGTTTTGTTTCTAACTCTCCATGTGTGTCCTGTGAACATAATGATCACGTAATACTGAACATACCATAGGCTAGTCAACACTGTGAGATCTCAGATGAATAGTGCTTTACAAATACAACCTTACTATTATTATAGAGATGAAATGTTCAGTCAGTATTAAGTTATTTGCTAGATAATTTTTAGAAAAACTTCAGATTTTATGCATTATTAAGCTGCACTTAGGTAAGAGTTTGCTCCTGAATATTTTGGGCCTCATCCTGTATTACTAGCACTCCCAATGCTCCCACCGACTTGGTTATGCAGGGAAGGCAGCATCAGGCCCATTGTGTGATTACGAAACGAAAACCCACAGCATACATTCACAGAGCGAGTGGGGTTATGCTGGCGATGGAGCTCTGCATTTATGGCCTCTGTGCAACTGAATACAAGTTACAGCCTGAGCCTCAGCTTTGACTCGGGCAGAGCTCTCATTTAAGGCGACGGGAGTTTTGCCAGAGTCTGAACTGCAGGACGGGGCCCATAGCGCAGCCCTTACACTGATGTGGGAGTTTCAGGTGTCATCTAAGTAGCGATGCTCAGACCACATCCAATAGCTCTCTTGTGCTATTCGGAAAAAAATACTTCATTATCCAAATTTTCATAAACTCTGAGCACCCAGCAGCTCTCACTGAGAACAAAGGAGAATTCCCTCCCCCACCCCACTGAGAACCGCGATGGTCACAGCACACAGAGAGCAGTGAGACACAAACAGAAATACTCTGCCTGGAAGGCTGCAGCGTAACACGACTTTATGCCTTAGAATCCAGAACCTTAACCCACAAGAACCCGCAACAGAGAGGGGGAGCTCCCTAAGGCAGCGGGCACAACTCAGCCCACCTTGCTTTACACTGGCTTGTCTATGGGAACAGTTAGTGCGTGGCAGGCTGGGATGTAAATCAACCTTGCAGTAGCCTGCCGCGCACTGACTGGCTGTGTGCACCCTGCAGCCGTGCACTAAAAGTTCCCTGGTGCACTTTGATCTGGTCCAATTTCAAAGCAGGGTAGAGCGAAGCGCACTATGGAATACAGTAACTCCGCACTTAACGTTGATATACCTATCTCATAGAACTGGAAGGGACCCTAAGGGGCCCCCTCAAGGATTGAACTCACAACCCTGGGTTTAGCAGGCCAATGCTCAAACCACTGAGCTAGATCAGCTTGCTGAGAAGGCAGCTGCTGCAAGCTCCTTCCGCCCTGAGCCCTGGTGTGTCCCCCCTGCTCTATGGAAGATGGAGTAAGTGGGGTGCAGGTGCAGGAGGAGGGGAACACCCTGACATTAGCCCCCCTCTTCCTCCTCTCCCCCCTGCACAGCAAGCAGGAGTCTCAGGGAGCAGTTCCAAGGCAGAGGGCAGGAGCAGCACATGGCAGTGGGGGGAGGGACAGCTGCAATTGGTAGCCTGCTGGGCAGCTGCTGCACAGGGAACTTAGGGGAGCGGGGAGGTGATGGGGGGCTGCCAGTCTACTCTGGTTCCAAGCCCCTACCAGCCAGCTGCAACCGGCTGCTCTTCCTGCAAGCAGTGGACAAAGTAGGCAGCTGCCAAAGGATGTTAGAAGGGAGCATTACACAACTTTAAACCAGCATGTTCCCGAATTGATCAGCAACGTAACAACGAAAAAACGTTAACCAGGACGACTTTAAGTGAGGAGTTACTGTAGTTGCTGCATGTAGCAGGGTCCACACAGACAGTTAGTGTGCGGCAAGCTAGTGAGAGGCAGACTGACACCCCAGCTTGCTGTGAATTAACTGTTCCCATAGACAAGCCCTGATTCTGCTTGCATGCTTTGCTACGGAGCCCTCTGGTCTGCAAACAGGATCTGGAAATACCCCTCTCTTAAAATGATAGCTTGCAATTCCATCACAGTCCTCACTACACCACAGCAAAGGAGAATTCCCTCCCCCAGTCCCACTGAGAAGATTGCTGGGTACTGAGCTGTTACGAAAAACTGGCCAATGGCGGCCCCCGCCTGCAAGGTGCTAAACACCTCAGCTCCTACTGGAGTTGAAGGTACATCTACACTGTAATTAGTACCAGCAGCTGGCCTGGGCCAATTGACTCAGCCTCACTGGGCTCAGGCAAAGGGGCTGTTTAATTGCAGTGGAGACGTTCGGGCTCAGGCTGAAGCTCGGACTCTGGGACCCTCCCACCGCACAGGGTCCTAGAGCCTGGTCTTTAGCCCAAGCCCAAATATCTACACTGCAATTTACCAGCCCCTCAGCCCTAGCCCCTTAGCCCGAGTCAGTTGACATGGGCCAGCCACGTGTTTTTATTTGCAGTGTAGACGTATCCCGAGAGAACTGAGGTTGTTCAGCACCTTGAAGGCCCAGGCCCATACATAGGAGACACAATAATAAATACTCTCTGCCCACGTCTGCAGCGTCTCAGTCCATCCATGTGCGGCACAGACGGGCACTGACCTGCTATGGAAATCGCTGACTCTCTCTCCTGGTCGAGTCGGGGGCTCCTGACACAGCAGGACACTTTCTGGTTGGACTCTTCTGTTAGAACAATAGCAATCTCTGCTTGAAACAGGCCATCGGCCTCTCGGGATATGTTTTCAGAGGCTGATGGTAAGAGCTGCCCCTGGAGATCTCTCCACTGAGCCTCGGGCTGTGGGTACCATCCGGGTGATCGACACACCACCCGGATCCCTCTGTCCTGATGTCCCTCCACAGAGATGCCAGGAGCAGAGCCCAAACCTACAGAAAAAATAAATGAACTTGTGATAATCCTACAGTGCCCAGTAATGAGCCAAAAGCTTTATTGCAGCGTTATCAAAAGCCATTTCCTATTAAACTAATAATTGAATGTGAGTCCATGAGTGTGGCTGGTCAGTTAATCTGGTCAGATTCTTATTTGATATATAGTAAGTAAAGTTAATGTCAGGACTTTTCTATGCACCAACTTGCTCCAATTTAGCTAAACTGATTTAGTTAATCAAGGGCAAATCCCTGGTTTGGACACTCTGAAATCAGGAAGGAATTGACTCAAGCTAAATCAATATAAGCCATTTCCAAACCCATGTAAGTGTCCACACAGAGGTTTGCACTAGTTCATTGAAACCAGTGCACATGTACGTGTAGACAAGCCCTAAATTAATTCGCTAATAAAAAACCTTGTTACAGGGGAGTTCGGGTTGCCTTGACAGGGCCTTGTACCCTTGCAGAATGCAGACGTGGGTAGCAGAAAACTGGTACCTCCATAAGAGCTGGGACTGGTGGTGCTGCTGCATCCCTGGCTGGAAGTGGGTCCATCACCTCCAGGATTTACAGTTTAGTTCAATGGCTCTCAGCACCCCCCACTATACACATTGTTCCAGCTCCCTTGGGTACCTCTGAAAGCCAGGAAACACGCTCAGCAAAACAGAAACCCAAACACTCAACAAGGAACTGCAGGGTTAAGGTCACACACTTCCCACACCAGATCACACGTGGGGGGTTATTACTGACAAGCTAAACTGAAACCAAATTATCTTAACTGACACAAGAGTCTTGTACTTTAGCCAAAGGTGCGAATTCAAACGGATTTTATATTGCGGGGTCAGTCTGTGGGCAGAGAGGCCCTTAGGCTGTTTGGAAATGTCACAGATCAGCCTAGAGAGGGGAAAGAACCAAAGAGAGACAGAGACGGGACGAGTGTCTGGAGCCTTCCCCGAGTGGGATTCTTGACCAGAAGAGCACAGGCTACGAGTCATCTCCCAGCAGGGGTGTGACTCACAGGGCTTTGGTCCGACAGACTCACAGGAAATGCCCAAGAGCCACAGACAGGAACTGAGGTTAAAGGTCTAAGGTGAAAATTATATGTAATTCCCCACCCCACCCCCCATGCTTCTCTTGCTGTTCCTTTTAAACAGTACTAGCCAGTATTGGTTTGGTTCCAGCTGTTAAACACAGTGAACTAGAATAGACCTTAACCACAGCAGAGTTACCGACCCACTATAATGAGAAAAAATCAGGTGCCATCTCACAATGACCCCTCTGACTCTACTTCTTACCCCGATGAAGACGTTAAGGTATCAGAAGAAGTTACTGACCTGCCACTTGTAGTTCCAATAAAGCTTCTTCAGAAGAGTCACCGGACTGAAAAAGACACGTGTACTGCCCATCATCGGAAGGTCGGATATCGCGTATTCTCAGGGAAACTCTCCCATTGGTGAGGTCGTCTTTCGAGAGCTCAGTTCTCCCTCCATATTCCGGCATCTGCTGTCTGTACTGATCCTGCCCATCACAGTACAGGTGCACCACTGGCGAATACTGGGATCGGAACCATCTTACCTCCATGGTCTCAGCGCTCATCCTGGGGGAGAGGTGGCAGGACAGGACGGCCTCACCCCCTAGGGAGGCGGCGATTGGACGGTCAGGTCCAGTCACTGTGAACTGTGCTGTGAAATGTACAATGAACAATGGAAGTTAAATCAGCGAGGGGCTGGGCGCAGCATTAACCCGAGCAGTAAGACACACAGTAAGAGAGCGCCCTGCGTTAGAAGTGAACACCAAGTATCCAGGCCGTACCCTAGATATGTCTATGAGTGCAGAGAGTCACAGGCTTGGGGTAACTGCACCTCTGACTCCCGCTGGGTCTGCTCAAGGAATGTCCCCTTAGGTCTCAGGCCTCCAGCCGTCACCTCTCTCTGGGCTGGGAGTCAGGGACCCATGGCCCTCTCCTCCACACTGGGATTTTAGACTTGCAGCCCCTTTGCAATTCACTGTGGTTTTCCCAGCTGGCCTGACCAAAGCCCAGCACCTGCGCTTTGCTTTCACTCCCAGGCCTATGAACAGTGTGCGCCAGCGGCTACCAGAAACCAAACAGCTCTTCCAAAGCAGAGAACATTAAGGACAAAAGCCTGACAGAGAAAAGTTACCATAAACCAAACCAGTCAAAAGTCTGACCATGTTACACTTATCCCAAAGGATTCTCATCTAGCACATGGGACTCTCTGATAGGGGCCAAAGACTTTCAAACCCTTCTCTCAGGGCATGGCTACACTTGCAGATGTAGAGCACTATGAGTTAAACCAGCCCCTGGAGACCGCAGAAAGGAAACCGCTGCTGTGTGTTCACACTGTCAGCTGCAAGTGCAGTGGTGTAGCCACATTTGTGGCACTTGCAGCGGCATTAGGAGCAATGCATTATGGGCAGCTATCCCACAGAGCGCCTCTTCTCATTCTTGCGCTGTGGCTTGTGGGAAAGGGACGGGTGGGTGCGTGTGGGGCATTCTGGGTCCTGTCCCAACGTCCCGTGATGCATCGCTTCACATCCCAGCAATCCCTGTGCTTCTGTCCACATTTGGCGCCATTTTTCAATGGTTTTTATACTGCGCGCGCTGTCTTCCTTTTCGGTCTGCGGAAATGGATCCCGAACTGCTTAGGAATATGCTGATAGGTCTCGCCAGCACATCACAAATTGCAGTCAAGTTACTCCTTAAACTACAAACTGACAGTGAGGAGTCTGACGATGATGTTGACTCGCATAACGCTTACGACACAAGATTGCTTGTGGCATTCACGGACATGCTCACTGCAGTGGAACGCCGCTTTTGGGCTCAGGAAACAAGCACTGAATGGTGGGATCACATTGTCATGCAAGTCTGGGATGACGAGCAGTGGCTGCAGAACTTTCAGATGAGGAAAGCCACTTCCATGGGACTGTGTGCTGAGCTCACCCCCACCCTGCAGTACAAGGATACGAGATTGAGAGCTGCCCTGCCGGTGGAGAAGCGGGTGGCTATTGCAATCTGGACAGCTACCGATCAGTCGCTAACCAGTTTGGAGTGGGAAAGTCGACCATTGGAATCGTGTTGATGCAAGTTTGCAGGGCCATTAATTGCATCTTGCTCAGAAGAACTGTGACTCTGGGTAACGTACATGACATTGTGGCTGGCTTTGCACAAATGGGTTTCCCTAACTGCGGAGGGGCAATAGATGGGATGCATATTCCAATTCTGGCACCAGACCACCTAGCCTCCAAGTACATAAATCGGAAGGGGTATTTCGCTATGCTTCTCCGAGTGCTTGTGGATCACCGTAGGTGTTTCATTGACTTTAACGCAGGCTGGTCCGGAAAGGTGAAGGACGCACGAATCTTTCGGATCACAGGCCTGTTCAGGAAGCTGCAAGCCGGGACTTTCTTCCCAGACCAGAAGATCACCGTAGGGGAAGTCAAAATGTCCATTGTGATCCTTGGAAACTCCTCTTACCCCTTAATGCCATGGCTCATGAAACTCTACACAGGGAGCCTTGACAGCAGCAAGGAACGGTTCAACAATAGGCTGAGTCGGTGCAGAATGACTGTGGAGTGTGCTTTTGGCCGTTTAAAGGGCCGCTGGTGCAGTCTGTATGGGAAGCTGGACCTGGCCGATGACAACATCCCCACGGTTATATCCGCGTGCTGTACCCTCTATAACATTTGTTAAGGGAAGGGTGAAAGCTTCACTCAGGCATGGACCATGGAGGTTCAACACCTGGAGGCTGAATTTGAACAGCCAGAGAGCAGGGCTATGAGAGGAGCCCAGCGCGGGGCTGCAAAGATTAGGGATGCCTTGAGGGAGCAATCTGAAGCTGAAAGCCACCAGTAATGTTTGGTGTCCTGCACAGGAGTGAAGTGCAGTGGTTCCAATGCTAGTAGGCATCTGTGTCTGCTACTGTAATCAGGCGTTGGACTCACCCCTGCGGCGCCTCCTACTGGTCGTCTCGGGAATTAGCTCAATCCAGCATCCGGAGCGCCCTCTGCAGGCCAGGTGTCCGGCCTGTCGTCGGCCCCCCGTGTCCCTCCCGGACCCCAGTGCCCTTGGCTTGGGTGCTGCCCCCCTGGCAGTACCCCACTCTCTCTGGGTCTCCCCAGCCAGGGGAACCCCCACCCCCTATCCCAATGTCACCTCAGCCGTGGCTACTGCCAGTCACCATCTAGCCCCCGCGCCCTGGGGCAGACTGCAGTCTGTCATTGGCAACAAGGGGTTTGGACTGGCTGATTTACCCACCCTCAGGCTGCCCCTCTGCAACCCCAATACCTGTGTGGGCCTAGGGCCAGGCCCTGCAGCCTGGGGAGTTGCTGGCCTAGGGCTTCTCAGCTCCCAAGGCCTTTCCCCAGCCCTGCCTCACTCTAGGTCCCCGGGTGAGCTCCCTGCCGCCTGGCCTGTCTCTCTCTCCTGTCAGAGAGAGACTCCTCAGCTTCTGGCTGCCCTGGCCTTCTTATCAGGCTCAGTTTGGGGCATGGCCCCAGCTGCAGCCACTTCCCCAATCAGCCGGGGTTTTGCTACTCTACACAGCCCCAGCCCTCTGCAGGGCTTTTCCAACCCCTTCAGGGCTGGAGCAGGTGTTCACCCCGCTACAGCTACGTATGATGCACTGACTTGCAGTGCCTGTTGCTTTCCTGGGATACAGTATCTTTTACTTAATGCAATAAAGAATGTTTTCAAAGCCAAAAAAATCTGTGCTGTGTGGGAGGAGGGAAGGGGGTGGGGCGGGGCAGGGTGGGGAACGGGACAATCACAGATTTGCATATATCCTATTATTATATTCAGCCTTCTTGTCTGGAGTGCCGCGCAGTGAGTGCTTCACTTCAGACTGACTAAAATGCACGGTGATGGGGGTTGAGTGCAGTGGGTAAGGGCCATCGTTTGCACGGCTGGGTGGTGAAGCTACAAGTGTTGGAGACAGCTGGTGGCGGTAAGAAACCGGATGTTGGGGGAAATGGGTTGGTGGTGACATGGGGGCACAAGGGAAAGAGTTTTGGGACAAGGGCTGCAAGGGGGGGACGGGGGCGGATCTGCTCCGTCTGCAGTGCTAGGAGCGCCTGTATCGAGTCTGCTTGGTGCTCCATAATGCTTATGGGCCGCTCCGTGCTTTGGTGCCGGCGATCTGCATTCTGCTGGCGGAGCCTCCTTTCAGTCTTCCGCCACTCCTGTACTTTTTGATTTTCAGTTAGGGAGTGCTGCATGACTTCATGCAACAGGTCCTCTCTGGTTCTTTGCGGATGCTTCCTGATTCTCTGGAGTCTTTCGGCAGTCGATAACAAGGACGGCTGGGATCTCAAGGTTGCATTTGTAAAGCCAAAATGCAACACTTAACAGAGGCAGCACTGTTCACACTAGACAGAGCAATTATTTGGCCTCTATTTAAAGACAATACAGTCTACACAATAGCAGAAATTGCCCATCCCAAAGCGAGCGCACACAACCCACAGGAGCCCCAAAATGGTGAGTAA
>NW_020664940.1:88953-119145 GCF_002925995.2 Terrapene triunguis | reverse complement strand
CCCCCCCGGCGCCCTGCCCCCGGCCGCCGGGGGGAGAGCGGAGCCCCCGCCGGGGCTCGCTGCCCTCCCCCCGGGGCTCCGGCCGCCCTCCCCCCCGTGGGGGGACGACGGCCGGAGGCTTTTTCGCCTGGGGCTGCGAAAAAGCCAGAGCCGGCCCTGTCTAGAGCCTTCATGTCATGTGAGTTGTTCAAAAGAGCCAGGAAGCAGCTGATGTCTTCCCCAGCCTGGGCAAGTCCCTAGCAGGATTTGAACAAGCGTGGGCTGCTTCTGCACAACCACTCTGCAGCCCACCGCAATGGGGCCATGCAACAAATAAGCAGTGGGGGGTGTGGCTAGAAAGCACTGCCTGCTGGTAACATCTGGCTGGTGGACAAGACTTAGAGGAGCTGCAGCCAGGTGGTATGGATTCGAATAGCCCATAGGCTGCTGTAATCTAAAGCTGGGTGAATAATAGGTTTGTCAGATCTCAGCAATTCCAAAGAATTAGTGGGAAGGGTGCATTTCAGGTTGAACCACAAAGATGTTTTATTTAGTTACTTTCAGTGAAAAAAAAGGTCAGTAAAAAATTAGTTCCAGGTTGACCAAGATATTTTGTTTGATCTGAAAGGAAATGTCTTGTTCTGATTTCAAGCATTTTCTTAAAAAAATAAAATAAAGGAACTTTCAAAACAAAAAGTCACTTTGAATCAAAAATTCAATGTTTCATTTTGAAAATGTGAAAACAAAACATTTCAATTCCTTCAGATTTTTTACACCCAAACAATTTGGCAAATTCAGCATGACTTCTCAAAACATTTTAATGTCACTGAATTTCCTTTTTTTCCCTAAAAAATAAAATTGGTTGAAAAATTCCACCCCTCGACTCTACTCTACAGTAAGACTGGGGTCTGTGTAGAACTGGCCAGAGAGCATTATTGATTCCTCCCCAACTTCTCTGCCCAGGCGCTGCTCCAGCATTCTGAGTCAGTACCCTGACTTCTAGTCACTTAAACATTTTCTCACATTGCCTCTTTACATCAAATCATTCACTGTATGTCTAATCTAAAGCTGCAGGAACTTTGAGGGTAGAAAAATAAAATTATGTTATAATGGAAAGTAACACCTTCCAAAAAAAGTTTCCACTGGGGGAAATATAACTTACTAATTTCTTCATGGAGTTCACCTAAAAAGAGAGAGAAAGAAATCCACATAAATAATTAGAAGCTTGTAATATTTTATCCGAGTGCATCCAGATTTAGGCCTGATCCTGCAAACACTTATTCAGAATCATGTGTAGTGTAGTTGTCCCACTGAATTGCGTAAAATTACTTATTGGCTTAAGTCTTTGCAATATCTGGGTTCAATTGTTATTACATGGGATTTTTCTTTCCTGACTAAAACTTCATGTAAGATGTTGCATTAGAAGAAAAATAGAACTTACTGATATTGTCAAGGTGTTTCCCTAAAATAAAACAAAAACAAATACAAATTATATCATTAATTTATATTTTCATTTAAATTATTTAAGAACTTTCAGTGAATAAAAATTTCAAGGATTTTTTTTGCATTTTTACATGAATTCCCAGTATCAAGATCATCAGTACTAACATTTTCTTTCATGTTGCATTACCCTTATGGATTCACTACACATACAGATCAATCCTTTCAAAGGTTTACAGCTCTGAATTATTTGTAGAATTCAGGCCAATCCTGCTTCACAGACCCTAATCTCCTGTTGGCTTCACTGGCAATCGAGAGTGCAAAGACTGCAGGATCAAATCCTAAAATGCTAATAGTTTGTTGATATGACTTGAGCCTTCAATATTTATTTGCTTCTCTAGCTAGGGAGGTTGTGAAATCTCTATCACTGGAGGTTTTTAAGAACAGGTCAGACAAGCACCTTCAGGGATGGTCTAGGTAAATGCTTCACCCACATGTACCAAGGCAGGATGGGGGGAAGTGGCAGGACTAGAAGACCTCTTCAGGTCCCTTCCAGTTCTGCATTTCTACAATTCTCTGGGTCTTTATTAGTTCTGTTGCTTTTACTATAAAGATTAAGGGTAGTATTTTCCTAGCTCTGTTCCCACTGAAGTTAGTGGGAGTTTCACCATTGACTTCAGTAAGAGCAAATTTAGGCCAGTCCTGCGTGCTTTTGATAATGCCACTCTAATAGGTTTAGACTGTCCCTTGTATGCCACAACTCTATTACGTTATGGCCCCAATTCAGGAAAGCACTTAAGCATGTGTTTCAAGATTAAAGTTAAACACTTGCTTAGGTGCTATGCTTAATTGGATGCTACAGCGAACAATAAAACAGCATCAGAGTTTCTGTTGGAAACCTTTATTTCTGATCCTTTTCATGTTTCTCCCATTGCCTTTTGGTGACCTTGGTGCATAGTGAACCTTGGGAGGGAGGGGGACTGCACTGGAGAATAGAGTTACAATTCTTAATATGAGAGGACATTTACAAAAGGGAATACGAGGAAAAAGCTAACTTACCAATTTCTGCCTGCAATCTCCCTAAGGAAAGAAGAAAAAGCAAAACAGATAAAAATAAATATAATGCCCTGCTCCTGTCCAGGTGCCTGCAGATATGAAAGACAGTTTTCATTATAAGCACAAAATTATTCATTCTTATTAAACCTCTACCCCGATCTAACACGACCCAATATAACAAGAATTCGGATATAACGCAGTAAAGCAGTGCTCCGGAGGCGTGGGGGGGGGGCAGGGCTGCGCACTCCGGTGGATCAAAGCAAGTTCGATATAACGCGGTTTCATCTATAATGCGGTAAGATTTTTTGGCTCCCGAGGACAGCATTATATCGAGGTAGAGATGTATTGTATATGTTTCCCAGTATGCACCCTAGATTACATGTCAAAAATGTGTTAGATGTGCCCAATTTGCAAACCCTTATGCACGGGAAGAGCATTATTCATATGTGTAATCCTGTGTGGGGTTGAGTTCTTAAAATTATTTTAAAAGCATTACTATTTTGATGGGTAAAATATGTTTTTGTCTACTCACTTGTTACTGATTTTTTCCCATTTTTTTGTGCATCCCAAACTCCTATTATCTACTCTGGGAGTTCTTCACGTGGAAGGAATGAAAAACTAGGCCTTAAAATCACTAATACTTTACTAACAATTTGAGGCTATGGCTTGTTTTTCTACTTTTCTGGTTAATAGAATTAGAGTTGTCACCAGCTGTGCAGCTCAGTGAATAGTTGATTTTTCTGTTCAGAGGCCAAACTGAACATTTCCCCCCCCCAACTTTTTTTTTTTCAGTTTTTTTTTTTCCTTCACAAAATGAAAAAAAAAAAAAAAAGTTTGATTGAAAAAAATGTTTTGAATACCAATTTGAATTGCTATTTTGAAACAAAATATGGATTCAAATTGACACTTTTGAAATGAAATATTGATTTGAATTCACATTTTTGAAACAAACCATTTTACCATTTCTGAATTCTTCAGTGTTTTCAGTTGAAATTATTCAGTGAATTCAACACAAATTTGCAAATAGTTTCAGTGCCTTGAAAACGTATTTCAGTGAATTTACAATCCCCCCCCAAAACAAAACAAAACAAAAAAAAAACAAAAACAAAACAAAAAAACCAGCCAAGCTGTACACCTTATGGCGAAGATTACAACTTGGGCAACACATTCTAGCATTTTTAAAACAATAATTAATAATGATGTGGCTGAGGCAGGGGACTGGATTTTCTGATACTTTGTGGGCCCTTTTGATGTCTAGACTAAAAAGCAATTGGATGTCCCAAGCTGAAGGCTTCTCTGGTGTGACAGAGTCCCTAGCAGGCCCAGTGCTGGTGTACTCAACTTCTGAACCAGCCCCTCAGCAGTCTCTGGGGGAGAAGTTGTACCGGGGCTGGAAAACGACCAGAATGACACAGATTATACCTATTCTGGGTCTGCAGGGCTGGTCCCAGAGTCAGGGAGCCATAACTGGTTCTTTTATGTCCTCCTCTGGCCACAGCTGAAAATAGGAGCCAGCACGTCTATTAGTGATTTATTATTTGCATTGGGTAGTTCAGAGGAGCTCCAGTCCTGGGTCAAGACCCCATTGTGCTAGGTGCTGTACAAACACAGAATAAAGACAGACGCTGTTCCAAAGAGTTGATCTGAGCTTGGATATTCCGAGCAGTTTAAGTGTGTAAAGGACACTTGTTTCATTGACATTCAGTGGAAAGTGGGTGCCTAATTGCCTTAGGCGCTTTTGAAAATCCCAGACTTTAAATTTATTGACAAAGCCTGGGTGTCACGTCATTTCCCTACAGGTAAATGAATCCTACAGTACTTACTAGGGCATTGTCTACACTACGCAGCTTTTAGCGACATGACTGTCGACAAAGCCCTGTTGCTAAAAGTCGGGCAGCGTCGCCGCTGTTTGTTGGCTCTTTTGCTGACAAAATACTTCCACTGCCAATGAGCAGCGTTCACTCTGTTGGCAGCAGAGTGCTCCTGCCAACAACGTGCTGTTCACACTGGCACTTGTCATGGCAAAACGTTTGTCTTTCAGGGGGGAAGGGGGTTAACACCTCTGAATGACAAAAGTTTTGTTGTTCAATTGCCAGTGTAGACACAGCCTAGGATGCAACTCCATACAAACTATTGCATTAGAGGAGGTTATAACTTACTAATTTCTTCTTGGAGTTCACCTTGAAAAAAAAGGGAAAGAAATAGATAAGTAAATGAAAGACTGTCAAGAGCGTTGTTTCATTGCATATGGACCTCAAGGTCAGCTTTCATTACAAGCACTCGAATTAATCTACTTTGACCCCAATCCCGAATGGGCAGTTTACTGTAACCCTGCTGAGCGCCATTGACTTCAACGGGACAACACCTTGAGAAGAAAGCTCAGTGTGTGCATAAGTGTCTGTAGCCTGGGCACCAGAATTACTGTTGATTTCCCGGGGACAATGCACAGCAGTGAAGATAGGGTCTGCAGGATCAGGGCTTCTGGTCATATTTTCTTTGTAGAACAGTAAGAGCAGATCTACACCACAGACGCCGGTTGGCATAGCTATGTCAGCCAGGAGTGTGGGGAGACAGAGGCGCCAACTTCCCGAGTTCCCTGGGTTGCTCGACCCCTGCTCTGCCCCAGGCTCCACCCCCCCAAATCCCCACTCCTGCCCTGCCTCGTCCCACTCCCACATTTGGGGAGGCTAAGCCAGAGCGCTGGAAGCTCCCTAGAAGTGGGAGGGGCCACCGGCGCCTGGACTGTGGACACCACCCCACCCCACCTGAGGCCAGCCTTGCTCAGCCTCCTCCCCCGAGACCCCGAGTATAGACTCCACCCCCACTCCACCCCAGGTCCTGCTCCTGCTCGGCCCCCTCCCCCAAGAGGTCCCACCACCCACACCTCTCCACTCGAGGGGCCCTGCCACCCGTGCCGCTCTGCCCCCTCACCCAAGGGCCCCCGTCCTGTCACCAGTGCCTCTCTGCCTCTCCGGGGGTGAAGAGTCGCAAGAAGGTGGCAGGGGGGAATCAGGGGAAATGGGTGCAGAAGTATGGGGGTGCAGGGGAAGGGACAGAGAAGTGTGAGTGGTGGGTGGAGGGGCCATGGGGTAAGAGGCAAGGCAGGAAGAGGAGCAGTGTGGGTAGTGGTGTCATGGGGGAATGCAGAATGCAGGAGGGGGATGTCAGGGTGGAGTGTGGGCAGGGACATGGGCCGAGCACCCTTTCAGGGGCAATGCTCCAAAGGCAGCAAGCCAGCGGGGCAGCTCCAAAGGGGGGTGCCCTGCATCCTGTTTGGGAAGGCTTAGCCTCCCTTGGCCTATTATACCCACTGCCCTTGTGGGGAGGTGTGATCCCTGACTGACACGGCTGTGCTGTGGAGATCCAGTTATAATGGCAAAACAGTGCTATTACCAGTATTGCTTGTGGGGGTGGCTTTACTATATCAGTACAAAGCGCAGCTTTGCTGGCACAAGCGCCATCTGCACTAGGAATGCTTTCCCACTACAATATACTGGTATTCCTGTACCAGTAAAGTGCTCCTGCTGTAGACACAGCCTAAGAATGCAGGTGAAAAGTGCACGATGGTTTCCTTGGCCTGTTCTCATGAACACAAGTGTCTGAAGGACGGGAGCATTACTTTCAAAGGGTTACAGTTTGGAATGGTGCAATATGTTTAGGCCTGATCACTAATTATTACTAGAGAGGCAGTGTGGCCTAGCAGACACAGCACCGAAACTCAGGTGACATGAGTTCTAATCGTGGTTCTGCCACTGGCCGGCTGGGAGACCTGGGCATGTTAGTTGTCCCTTCTGTGCCTCAGTTTCATGATCATGAACTCTAAAGTGCTTTGCGATCTACTGACGAAATCTCTTCACATAAGAGCTAGGTATTTCTTACTGCTCACTAGTCCTTTGTAAACCTTCATTCTTTGGAAACCTCCGACTCCCTTCAGTTTCATTGGGAGTAGGAGCTATACAGGAATAAGTGAAAGGTCAGTCCTTGAAAGTATTTTAAAATTCCGATTGCATTATGACTTCCCATAACATAGCGTGGGGATTACTGTTAATAAGTTATTGACATTACCTGTGGTTTTCCAGTTGACCTTGTCCCTTAAATTAAAAACTTAGCAGCGCACAACTTCACATATGAGGTGATATTGGGGGAGGGGAATGAAACTTACTGATATTTTCAAGAAGTTTCCCTAAAATAAAACAAATGGATAAATACATTATTTAAGATTTTTTTCACTGAAAAGAGATATTAAGGAGTTTTTCATTTTATTTTGATTTACAGTTTCAAGAAAACCATTAATCAAATTAGAACTTCCACCACTGCAACAAACTACCAAGGGAAGTGATGGATTCTCCATCTCTTGATGTCTTCAGACCACGACTGGATGTCTTTCTGAAAGATCTGCCGAACACAGAGCATTGGACTCAATACCGGGGTAACTGGGTGAAATATTCTGGCTTGTGTTATGCAGGAGGTCAGACTAGATGATCTGATGGTCCCTTCCAGCCTTAAATCTATGAATGAATTACATTTGGATTCATGATACAAGGTGGGTGAGTTAATATCTTTTATTGGATTAACCTCTGTTGGGAAGAGAGACAAGATTTTGAGCCACCCAGACCTCTTCTTCAGGTCTAGGAAAGGTACTCTGAGCTCATAGCTAAAGGCAAGGTGGAACAGATTAGTTAGCATATATTGTAAGGGACCATTCAAGGTAGTGTCCCAGTAACACCTGCAGTCACAGGACAAAAAGAAAGAGTTAGTGAGTTATGCATTGTTGTAATAAGCCAAAATCCAGTGTCTCTGTGCAATCCATGATTTTAGTAGCTAGCAGAGTTATGAAAGTCTTTTGAAAGTATTGTGCAGGTTTAGATATAGAGTGATTGTTTTGTGAAAAATGTTCACCCCAGGTGATAGGGTGTTTTTGTCTTTTATCAGTTTTCTCAGAGTTCATCTGAGGGCTTGTCTACACTACACAACTTTTAGCGTGTCACTAAAAATCTGGCACTGCAAATGCTGTTTGTCGGCACTTTTGCCGACAAAATACTTCCATCCCCTATGAGTGTCTTTTTTGGGGGGGAGGGGGCTTTTTAAAGCACCTGTGAACGACAAACATTTTGTCGTTCAGTTGGCAGTGTAGACAAAGCCTGAGAATCTAGTGATTGTCTGGCACAGCTGCAGTAGAGTTCACAGCAGCGCAGCTGCACCGACCCCCGCCGTAAGCTCTCTAATGTAGCTGTTGTAAAATGATGGGAGAGACCGCTCCCTTCAGCTTAACTCCACCAGTCCCCGCGAGCAGCAGAAGCTATGTTGGCAGGAGAAGCTCTCCCGCTAACATAGCACTGACTGTCCACACCAGCGCTTATGTCAGTGTAATGTATGTTGCCAACATAAGTTGTAGTGTAGACATAGACATAGCTGATGGGATGGGGCATTTAGTGCACATGTTGTTGTGATAGGCCTGTGTAGGATTCATGGACCTTGAAAGTGTTGTGGGGGATTGATCATTGTAGTAATGGAGATACGGCTGCAGGTTTTGCATCTGCTCTGGCAGGGTCTGGTGCTGCTTTGACTTGGCGTGTCCTGGTCTGTGTGGAGCTTTGTTCTGATGATGAGCTTGGAGAGACTGGGGAGGTTGTCTGAAGGACAGAAGAGGGGTTTAGGACAGATTTCTTTCAGGCTGAGGTCCCTCTTCAGTATGGGTTGTAGTTGTTTGATACCCCATCTGGGTTCCAGTGTGGGGTGGTAGGTGGCAACTAGGGTGCTTGTGGATTCACTACGATTAGCTATCAAACAAATGAATACTTTCAGCCATTGACAGTTCTGAATGACCTGTAGGATTCACACCAAATCTGCTTTTTCACATACCCTAACCTCCGGCTGGCTTCACTGCAGTGTACAGTGTGCAAGGACTGCAGGATCAGCTCCTACAATGCTAATCCCTCTAGTTGGCTAACATGACTTGAGCCTTTAATATTGATTTGGTTCTGTACCTGAATCGTTAGCTGTTCTTCTGTCTTTACTATACAGATTATGAGTAGAGTTACTCTAGCTCTGCTCCCGCTGAAGTTAGTCAATGGTGAAACTCCCATTCAATAAGAGCAAAGCAATGGGTGCTTTTGAAAATAAAAGTAGGACAGGTTTAGATTTTTTCTTCTTGCATGTCACAGGTCTATATTATATCAATGGTGTCAATTCAGAAAAGCATTTAAGCACATGCTTGGGTCTAAGCACATCAAAGTCAATTGGAATACACATGCACTTAACTTCAAAGGATATCAGTGCTTTTTTGAATCAGATTATATCAGCATTTAATATTCATTTGATTCTGTAACTGAATCTTTATCCATTCTGCTCTCGTTCCATACAGATTAATAAGCTTAGCTTTGCGCTTCTGTTTACTTATTGTTGGATAAAGACACCAATACCGAAGCTCTAATTGTAACTAGTATAAAAACCTGACACCACAGAAGCAATGAAAAAGAACATTCAACAGGAAAGGAAGCCAACATGGGCAGCCAGCAGCTACAAAAAGCTCGTTCCACCCCCATCATCCTGGGGACACACCCTCTCTGTAACAGGCCAGCTGCCCCTTTAAGGGCCAGAGGGGCAGGGACCAGACAGCCCTACTCCTTGGAGAAGCCCAATAGGCAGGTCCTGGGAATCATCAGACCCACTGAGCAGCATCAAATGACTGGGTCTGATGACCAGCTAGGGAATATTGATGAGGGCCCCAGCTCCATTAGGGAGCCTGGGACCAGGAGAATACTGCCCTGTAACTACACTCTAGACATCAGGCAGGGCAGCAGAGGATTCCAACAGGGTGGAGGCACCCACATGACAGATTTACATCGAGACCAGCCAGCCATGGTTGATGGGTTATTAAGGAGAATCAACTCTTCCAGTGGGCATCTCCAGAGGATGCTGCAGAGAGCATATGCACAATGGAGGCCCAGTGACTCAGCGGGGCACCTAAGACATGTGATCCCTGACTCCATGTTTGTGCCAGTAACTTTCCATGCATACAGGTTGAGGGTATAAAAGTGGAGACGGTGACATAATTTCTTTGCCTCTTTCCTGTTCCACATTTCTGGACAACAATTTCTAACAAAGAAGAGCTTTGAACAATGGACTGAGGACCCCAGTATTTGGGATGAACCAGAGACTTATTGTAAGCTAGCAGATTTAACATCACTGCTATTATCCTGACCTCCAGACTCTGAAACCAACTGCAATGTATCTGATTCATTTTAATCTCAACTCTCTTCCTTTTCAAAACTATTAATAAACCTTTATTTTTAGTTGCTAAGGGACTGGCTATTAGTGTGATTTTGGGGTAAGATCTGGAAGAACCTAATATATGTGATTTCTGGTTTTAATCATGCATCACAGAAGTCTGGTTTGTCTGGGTGGTGCATGAGGGGCTAGAGGGCCTGAAGGGGACTGTGTGTGGTTCATAATAACTAGTATAGTAATTTGGAAGCACCCATTTGTTACTGGCTTGGTATATTCTTTTCACCATCAATTGGGGGCACATGCCCTGTTTTCTGGAAGTCTGACCTGAGACTGGAGCTCTTGCTATGTCCCATATCAGGCAGTGTGACACAGACTATTGCATAAAGGGGGCAAGTTCCAGAGCTCTCACAGAGAAGGCTCTGCCGGTTGCCTTCTCCCCAATCCTATAGGTGTTTAAATTCCCTAGGCACCCAAGCTTCTGCCTTTGGGCATGCACACAACTGCCTAAGTCCTGGTGGCACAGAGATGCTCAGTGCCTTAGTTCAGACCTAAGGCTTGGGGAGATATTCTGGCTAGGCATTCCCCTGTCTAGCCTGTGGGGCCTGATCCAGTAGGCATGCCCAGATCACACATTATGCACAAAAAAGTTATGAGCCACCAGATCAGGAAGGGTGAGTGAAAGTGAGAAAGTGAGTGTGTGTGCATCTGTCCCAGTTGCTAGGGCACTCACCTAGGGTGTGGGAGACCCAAGTTCAAGTCCCTGCTCCTAATCAGGCAGAACAGGGATTTGAAAACAGCTCTCCCACCGCCCAGGTGACGGCTTTAACCACTGAGCTCCAAGTGGCTGAAGCAGGTTGAAAGGGAAGAGGGCTGCTGAGCAGAAGAGTTGGAGGGAATTTATACCTCCTGCAGCCCCAGAGAAGCCCTCTTTCACCTGGCCTGGGCTGGCAGCACCCACCCAATTGGAAAAAGGACAGGGTTTCTTCGTGACGTGGTGTGAGCATTATGGATATAGTGAGGTGGGGGGCTCTCTCTCTCTGTCTAGAGTTAGGAATTGCAACACTTAAATCTCTTTTAGGACCTAGCCCGTGGTGAGTAGATTAAACCAAATCAAAAGGATACAAATGTGCACAGAAGATTATACTAAGAAGAATGTAACTTACGTTTTTCAGCCTGGATCTTCCCTAAGGAAAGAAGATAGATAAAGCAGAGTGAAAAAAGAAAGATCACAACACTGAGCTTCTGTTTGAGTGCATACCGAGTGAAAGGACAGTTTTTGTTCTAAGCATTTTAATCATTTACATGGCTCTTGTGCTTGGCAGAATTCCATTGTTTTAAATCTTGATGGATAATGTTTATTTTAAGCTTTGTATATTTATCTATCTGAATTCCGACAGCCGAGGGAAATTGGGGTGGGAGCGGTGTCAGACAATAATCTGAGGACACTAGACATGAGATTGAGAAAGGTAAATCTTTATAACCATTCAAACCCAAATTCTCAACCTTGCGTGTCCAAAGAGACAAAGTCGAGATCCTTAAATCAAACCCTAAGTTCTCAAGCAGCATTTTTATTACTTTGCCTACCTGTAAACTTCTATTATCTGTGGAAATCTTATCAACGTTTACCACCACTACCAATGCAAACCTTATCCTTCCAGCTCAATTAGCTCTTTATTAGTAGCAACTTATGATACTTAGACTTTCCCAGTAATTATTTGTCAATGTGCTTTAGATGTATGGCCAATCCTGAAAATATATATGGGAGTGAAGTTACTCATCTGCTTGGGGGCTGACCTGTACACAATTCTAGAACTGGATGGGAAACAGTTTTCTTGCCCCTCAAAACGTCTCAAGAACTACGGACTTGTTCAGCAGATTGTGTTTCGTGAGACCACTCCCAAATATATTTGAGCAGACTGTATGTCAGTTATTATTCAAAAGCAACTGGCTAACGCCCCTCCCCCCTTACTGTATTCTTATCATTAAAACTATGAATAACTTAAAAAAAAAAGTATTTTCAAGAGCTCAACTTTTCTTCCCAGCTCAAATCAAGACAAAAAGTCAAAAAAATCCTCTGAACTTCCAACTGAAAAACAAAACTTTATTTCAGTTCATGTCAATCAATGTTCTGTTTCAATAATTTCACCATGACCTGCTAACTCCTGTTAAAAATACAACAGGCTTTGTCTTCATCAGGGATTTTACCTCTGGTTAGCTAACACATGTAAGTACCAATGTTAGCTTCTTGTTTTCCTAGTGAAAATGCACGCTTAGGCATCTTAGAAAATCTCACTCTGTCAACACTGATCCAGCATGTGTTTCTGCACATGCGTAAGTGCACACATAAGAGTTTGCAGGACAGGGGCATAAGGTATTTAAATGTGTCCTGACTGCAGAGATGCTAAGCACATAACTCAATGGGCGTCTGTCTGGGCGATGGGTGAACATTGAGGCATTTCTCTCTCTATGGATTTAGGTGTCTAACTTCAGGCTACTATGGGTACTTCTACATTACACACTCTTCACAGAAGCACGCAGAGTACAAGCACTGCGTGCCCCCCTCGCACAGGGACAAATAGCTGTGTAGATGGTGAGGCACTGCTTAAGTGCATAGAGTACAAACATGCCTGAACCCCAGGGCTATGAACTCTACACAGCTCTACACACCCAAACAATTCTTCCCCCACCTACACTGCTGTTTTTAGCACTGTAGTGTCCTGCTGTCACCCTGCTTCTGGAGCCTTTCCTCACTGCCTCCCCCCTGCCCGAGCCTTTCACTGACTCATACCACATTGCAGTGTGGGCACTGCCTGCTTTTCACTATGGCCTTGTCTACACTACCATGGTAAATTGACCTAAGTTACACTACTCCAGCTATGTGAACAACATAGGAGTACATGTAGCTTAGGTTGACTTACTGCGGTGTCTGCACCGCCCTGCGTCGACGGGAGACGCTCTCCCATCGACTTACATTAATCTTCTCGTTCTGGTGGAGTACTGGAGTCGACCGGAGAACAAATCTGCGGTTGATTTAGTGGGTCTTCACCCGCTAAATCGAGCCCCACTGCATTGACTGCAGCAGCGTCGATCCCTGGTAAGTGTAGATATGCCCTATTATATGTAGCTACATACACCCTACATTTCACTTCAAGTGGTGTGAAGTCTAGACAGCCTATATGTGATTCATCAATCTTTATTTGCTCTGTCCCGTCTCTACCCTGTGGCATTAGGATCGTGGTGATAAGGATTTGGTAGGGCTATCGGGCTACATTTTCAGAAAGTGCAAATCAAGCCAGTCCAGGGGATTTCAAGTTTGGCACCCAAAAACTAAGGTATCCAAAGTTATTCCTTGTAGTCACATTTGAAAATGTAGGGCAACATTTCCGTTCACTTCAGGCCATGACATTATGTCTGCCGGGACTCGCAAACATTTCATTATTTGTAAAAAATTCTATGAAATAATTAAATTAAAACACTATTAGACACACACAGGTATGATGTAGTGAAGAAGAGGGAATAACTTACCAATTTTTGCATGAAGGTTTCCTAAAACAAACCAAACCAGTGTAAGTGAGTCTAGATTACTTAGGCTCTTTGGTTTCAGTAAATACATATCTAAAGAAAAGTCTCCATAGCCTCATGATATAGTTTCATTCTATTTTTATGCTATTAAACATTCTTAATGATTCCACTGTGTCTGTAAAATGGCATAAAGAAGCTACAATAATAGAATAATAACATTTTACACACATTTTGCATTCACTTTCAGCATCAAGGCAAATCCAATCCGGTGTAAGTCATGTAGTAACCTTGAACATCAAGAATGCTTCATAAATCATTCTAGAGAAAGATGTGCGAGCCTCAAAGAATGAAAACAAATTCATATCTGGATAACATGATGTGCATTTAGAGCCAGATATTTAAAGATATTTAGATACCAAACTCCCATTGATTTTCATGGGATTCAGGCACCTAAATACTTCCAAATATCTGACCCTTAGTGTTTTTTTTTTCATAATAACTGCATCTTCTCAGCAGTTCTTCATCTGTTTAACACCTCTTGAACTCCAAAAGGGTTCAGTTTCCTCTTCCTATCTTTGCATTACACCAGTTTACTGATGCAGAAATCAGGGCTGAAAAGTGTATCTATACACAAACTCTAGTTATAACTTTCTCAAGTTGTCTTTTGTCATGAACTATCTCATGCGTGGTATCTGCCCCCACACAATATTGTTGTTGTAGAAAGTTCAGTGAATACTTCTTCAAATATTTTGTTTTCTATTATGATTTTTTTCACAAAAATAGGTATTTAATCAGTCAAATAGCCCTTGTGTATAATACATCACACACATGGTGTATCAGCATTACCAACTCCAAATTTTCAAATAGCCTGACTCAGGCCTCTACTCATGGGATTGGATTAAAAAGTGAGATTTAAATAAATGATGTGTTCTTATTCACCTTCCGGTGTTTGAGCTGCTAGTAACCATGTTAATCAGGGAGGCTGAAGAACCCCCATCGTTAGAGGTTTTTAAAAAATGGTTAGGCAAACACGTCAGGGATGCTCTTATTTAATTCTACCACAGAGTGGAGGGATGAACTAGGTGACGTCTCAAAGTCCCTTCCAGTCTTACATGTCTATCATTCTATGGCTTTGACCTTGTCTCCTCAACCATAACTGTTGGTATCAGACTTTTTTTTTTTTTTTAAAAAGGTTGAGATTCTCTCACAAACAAATTTTTCCAATTGCTGCAGCTTTGAGTGGGGGAAATGAGCGAGAGACTTACACAAAAATTGTGAGAACTGGCAACCCCGCTAGTGTGGTGTTCAGTGATCACTCAGGCTCAGATCCACAATGAGACGTATGTGCCTGAAAGCCCCTCATCCCCCTGGCCATTCTGTGTGGCGTTGGGCCTACTCCGCCTTTGTACTTGCAAGAAATGGCTCAGGTGCCTGAGTGCAGGAGAGGGGATCACAGAGACACACCTCTCTCCAGCCCAAATTGAGGTGCCAAACTCGGAGATGGGGCAGGACTCGGACCACACCCCTCTCCTGGGCATCTGCCATGGGGTGGTTTAGATGGCTCCCATTCTTAGGTGCCTCTCTCTCCCCAGTCATTGAATAGGGAGCCTAACTCAGGCTTTGTGGATCACAGAGCTGTGCCAGTGGTTTTCTGGGTGCCAGAACATTAGCCATTGTGATGCTCAGCATTCTAACACTTGGGTCTATTTGTGGATCCAGGCCTTAGAATCAGAGAATCAGAGAATCAGAGACTATCAGGGTTGGAAGGGACCTCAGGAGGTGTCTAGTCCAATCCCCTGCTCATGGCAGGACCAATTCCCAACTAAATCATCCCAGCCGGGGCTTTGTCAGCCTGACCTTAAAAACCTCTAAGGAAGGAGATTGCACCACCTCCCTAGGGAACCCATTCCAGTGCTTCACCACCCTCGTAGTGAAATAGTGTTTCCTAATATCCAACCTAGACCTCCCCCACTGCAACTTGAGACCATTGCTCCTTGTTCTGTCTTCTGCCACCACTGAGAACAGTCTAGATCCATCCTCTTTGCAACCCCCTTTCAGGTAGTTGAAGGCTGCTATCAAATCCCCCCTCACTCTTCTCTTCTGTAGACTAACTAAGCCCAGTTCCCTCAGCCTCTCCTCATAAGTCATGTGCTCCAGCCCCCTAATCATTTTTGTTGCCCTCCACTGGACTCTTTCCAATTTTTCCACATCCTTCTTGTGGTGTGGGGCCCAAAACTGGACACAGTATTCCAGTTGAGGCCTCACCAATGTTGAATAGAGGGGAACGATCATGTCCCTCGATCTGCTGGCAGTGCCCCTACTTATACAGCCCAAAATGTCGTTAGCCTTCTTGGCAACAAGAGCACCCTGTCGACTCATATCCAGCTTCTCGTCCACTGTGACCCCTAGGTCCTTTTCTGCAGAACTGCTGCCTTAGTGCCTCAGCAGAGCAAGAGGGAGGACGGGAGGAATTACAATGTTCACAGTCTGTTCCTGGGGCAGGACCCTTTGTCAGAGCAAATGATAGAGTTACAATCTCTCCTGAATCCTGTAACTCACCAGTAACACTGATCTATGCAGGGCTCTGTGTTAAGTAAACTGTGAAGCATCAGGTATTCTGAGAGCCAGCCAGGAACTGGGAGAGGGGTATGGAAAGGTGAACAAATTGTACTAGAGGCTCTCTTTGGAGGGGATGGAGGAGGATTTGGGCTAATTTGGATAACAAACGAAGATTGTCCATGTCATTATTAGGGCCAGACCTCAAACAAATTAGTGGCACAATTGACTAACCAATTTCCGTGCACAGCTACTGTGATAGCACATGCATAACTGCGCAGACTGTGTTTATCAGGATAACCACATGTTCATATTAAACGCATAACGCTGCACCATGGTTATAGCCCTGATTCTGCAAAACACTTCAGCACATGCTTAATCATGTGTGTAATCACATCCCTATTCAGCTGAGCCTGGTCCTATATCATTATTATTTTCCCGTCTCCGTTCCTCATCTGCTGCACGTTCAGTGCCCGTCTCTTTCATCATTTCTATGGCGTTCTGTCCTAGTCAGTTCTGTCTTGTGCATTTACCAAGTATCTTTTCTAAAGAGGAAATCTTTTTTCCCCCTCTTATCACATTGTATTCACCTCTTTAGGCCTTTACCTCTTAACTTGAAGAGAAAAGCAGCAACGCCTATCAAAACCAAAGAAATAACCAGGAGCACGTACAGCGCCACCATCCAGGGAGACACCCTTGGGAAAAAAGGATCTGAAAAACAAAACCCCAGAGAGGTGTGGTAGTCTGGGAAAATAAAATACTTGTATCTCAGAAAAATACATCCCAGCAAGATTTATGAGATGAGGGTGTAAATGCTCTTGTTTGAGCAACAAAAAATGCCAGAAACTGATTTTAAACACGGTTTCAGCTACATAATGTTGACAGAGTAGGGAGGGATGAAAGTAGGGTGACCAGATGTCCCGATTTTATAGGGACAGTCCCGATTTTTGGGTCTTTTTCTTACATAAGCTCCTATTACCCCCCACCCCCGTCCTGATTTTTCACATTTGCTGTCTGGTCACCCTAGATGAAAGTGCATCAAACAAAGGGAAGTGAGGATCCCATATTTCTAACGTGGAAACCAGCCAGAAGAAAGAGTGGGGGAGGGGAATATGAAAGTGTCACAAAGCAGAAGTGAAGGGGGTGGGGGTGGGGGTTGTTTGTTTCTCAACATACTTTTAAAATAATCCCTGCATGTGGAGAAAAAAAATCAACACTCACTGAAGTAATAGCTAAACTTAGGCCATGTACAAGTTAATGATCAGAATGCAATGGCGACTGTAATCATGTGAAACACAGAACACACACATAGTAATTTAAAAAAATATTAAAGCCAGCAAAGAAATGAATGGAATAGGAGCTATTTCTGTATCCCTCGGCCAAACCCAGGTTCCAACGCTGAGGAGAGTGGGGGAAGGGGAGCTGTAGCTTCTTTCATTTCTCCATTAAAGTATTGGTTTAATTAACACACATAGGAAGAGAACTGATATTGGGCTTATCAAATTCACCAACCCCCCCCCCCCACAATTTTTTAAACTCAAAGTCAATAAAGTTGAAACATTAAAGTTCACACATATCATTAGACCTGTACAAGTGACAGATTTTTCAGTTTGCTATCAGTTCTGAAAAAATAATAATCTGGGGTCAATCTGAAAATGATTTACAAAAATTCTGATGAGCCAACAAGTAAAAATTCATTTTAATTTTGAATTTTTTTCTTTAAATTGTTGCAACTTTTAAAAATAAAATTGGAGGCAATTCAAAAATGAGTCATTTCAACTTGAAAAATCAAAATATGTTAAAAAATGTCTTTTGGGGGTAATTTTTAGATGAACAGTTGAGTGAAACGGATGGGTTTTTGTTTGGGTTTTTTTTGGTGCTGAATCTGCATTTTTGCTTGGAAAAAAAGTTTCAGACAAAAAAAGGCACCCCAACTCCATGTGTAACTCCAAAAAGTATTAAAGTTAGGGTCAGGTTTCACTTTGGGTTTGGTCCTGCCAGGTATTAAGCAGTACGACACTGAATAGTATGTAAGTCCAACCCCATTGACTTCCTGGACCCATTTAACCTCTTTGTTTTGTATAAAGAATCCAACCTTAATTACAGTCTTAGCAACATGAGCAAATATTGAGGGTTGAAATAAGTGCCCAGGTTAGGTGTTCAGTGTGTTTCATGTCTGTGGGGTGCGCAAGTAGTTGTGAACAGGAATTTGCATAACAACGGGGGGAGATCCATGTGTTGTGTCCAGGGTGTTTATTTATCCGTTGCAGGCAGAAATTCCTTGCAACAGTGTCTGTCACTGTCAATAGAATTATGATCCATGGACATAACTTGTGTTTCTTTCTGTCCCTTCCACCCTCTGTGTATGGGCTGGAGACCTACTCTATCATTGGCAGTCACTCTACCAATTTTGGTCAGAGTTCCTCACCATCCAGATACAGACAACATATTGATATGTAACCAATCCACTCTGCACCAGCTGAATGGGCGGCAGATTTCTGTGCACCTCATTCAGTGAACAAGAGGCAATGGCTGGAAGTTGAAAGTAGACAAATTCAGACTAGAAATGAGGCACACATTTTTAACAGCGAGGATTATTAACCATGGGCACAACTTACCAAGGGTGGAGGGTGGATTCTGTATCACTGGAAATCAAGATTGGATGGCTTTTCCCCCCCTAAAAGATATGCTCTAGTTCAAACAGGAATTAAGTCAGGGAAATCCTGTGGCCTGTGTTACACTGGAGTCAGACTAGATGATCACAAAACTTGGCAATGGGTAGACTGCTAGTGTGCTGAGATGACACCCTATCATGCTAACCAATGGTCTCATTGTTTATTCATGCTCCCATGCCTGTCTATAGCCATCTGTTGTCTAATCAGAGGCCCATTAAGATTTACTAGGGCCCTGGGCACAAAGAGCATTTGAATCCCCCATGCCCAGGGGGCCCAGTGGGGCCATGTCCCCCCACTTTTTCACATGGGCTTAGTAGCCTTGGGCAGGCATGGAGTAGCAGTGGCAGCGGCTGTGCTTCACGGTGGGGGAGATGATCCCACGCTGTGAAGTGCAGCCCCTTCTAGCTGCACCAGCCTCTTCCCAGAGAGGGGGCTGAGGTGAGCCTTAGCGCTTCATTGCCATGGGGACCCGCCCCCTGCTCCTCCTGTCCCCCCTGAGGCCCTGCCCCTGGCCAGGCTGGGCCCTGGTAAGAGCCACCCAGGGAGCCCGGGCCAGGGACATGGGCCAGGAGGTGCTCTCAGGCCCCCCAGCCCCCCTCCCAGGGCAGGTGGAGGGTCCAGGGCTACTCACAGTGGCCCAGGCCCCCCAGGCAGTTCTTACCGTGGCCTGGTTACAGCTTCCAGCCTGGCCAGGGGGCGGAGCTCCAGGGAGAAGATGGGGAGCAGGAGTTACACTGTTCTAGAGCCCCCCAACTTCTATACAGATTCTGGCGCTCCTGTGAGGACCCCAAATTGGCCAGGGCCCCTGGGCACAGGCCCCATGGGCCTGTGTGTTAATCCACCACTGATTGTAAGACCCCTGGGGCGGGGACTTCCTTTTTGTTCTGTGTTTGTACAGCATCTGGCACATGACTAGGACTCCCAGGCTCTATGGTTGTGATAATCATCATCACCTCTGAATCTGTAAAACCAGCTGTGACACAGAAACCCATTGGTGCCCTCTGGCAAAGGATTCGCTACTCTGGGTCAGCAACTGCTGACAGGCCTGAGAAACTCACTACACCTAACACACCACTTTCACAGTATTTATCCATCAAGAAAATGATGTAAGGGACTGCCATGAATATAGGGGGGAAGGTAGTAACCTTTATGTATGCCAGCCCAGTCAGTTAGCTATAAAATCCTTCTTAGTAGCTGTTCTCTACTTGCTTTACCTGTAAAGGATTAAAAGGTCTCAATGGGATGCAGAGGTAAACTTAACCTGAGTTGGCACCTGATCAGGGGAACCAATAGGGAAGCTGCACCCTTTCAAATTGGGAAAAACTGCTGGGTGCAGGGTCTTTGGTCTCTGGGCAGAAGAGAGAAAACAGAGAGCAAATATGCTGTAAGAAACTTGAGCCAGGTCTGAGAAATCATCTGTACCATCCCTAGAAACTATTCATTGGAAACCCCAGATATGTAAGTAGATTAGGAAATGTTAGAAGATGCGATCCGGGATCTTTTTGTTTGTTTTGGTTTGTAGATTCCTCTGTGCTAACCCCAGGTGCTTTCGTTTTGTTTTGCTTGTAACCTTTAAGATGGACCCCAAGAAAGTCATTTTGGGTGTTTAATCCCTAACATCCTCTTTTTTTTTTTCAGATGTGGTTCTCTATTTTGTTCTTATAATAACATTTTCCTTTTTTAAAAAAGAATCCTTTGATTCCAAAGTCCTTAGACAAAGGGTTGGTCTGTGCTCACATTGCTAAGGCAACTGGTCGGTATTTTATTCTCAAGCCTCCCTGGAAAGGGGATGAAGAGGCTTGGGGGGCTATTTTGGGGGGATAGAGATTCCAAGTGACCCTTCCCTGAATATTTTGTGTAAATCACTTGGTGGTGGCAGCGATACCTATCCAAGGCAGAGGACTCTGTGCCTTGGAGTAGTTTTAACCTAAGTTTGTAGAAGATAAGCTTAGAGGTTCGTTCATGCAGCCCCCACCATCTGGACTCGAAGTGCCAGAGTGGGGAATTTTAGCCTTGATAGGGACCTAATAAAAGATTTTGTCATACTGCTCTTCCTAATCTTTGTGAGATGTATGTACAGATGATACTTAAGAAGGTGTGTGTATGTACTGAAAATATGATTTAGAAACTGTGTCCCAGGCAGAGCGGACAGACAGGTTTCTTCCAGACAGGAGATAAGATGTAAATTCAGCATTGTAAGTCAATACAATGGGAGCCTCAGCTGAATACGGAGTAAACAGGAATATTTGAAGAAACCTTGCAGCCAGCAACCAGGTGAGTCATACGGATTCTGAGGACAAAAATGATAGATTCTGGGGTCTAAGAGAAAGACGAGTAAGCCATTTTGTTATTCATCACAGCACTTTTTGCATCCATGAATGGTGGATCCTAGCCATGTGGGTTGGTGATTCTGGGAAAGACTGTTTTAGGCGAGAAACTACAAGGATTTAGACAAGGATTTTAGTCTCTTCAAGTTAAATTTAGCCTCTAATAAGCATGTTATACTTTTGTTTTATGTGTAACCATGTCTGTTTACATTATCTTTACTCTATCTCTTAAAACTTAATCTTTGTCAATAAACTTACGATTGTTTTCACTACAATTATACCGCAGTACACTGCTTTTATAAATGACTTGATCCTGAGTTGTATACTAATCAAGCTGTGTGTATACTGTTCCCTTGGGAACAGTGAACCTGGTAGTTACTGGGAGTGTCCAGTGGACAGGGGCTGGACACTACACGGGGGATGCTTCAGAGGAGCTTGGGGCCTGGGATGCCCCTAGTGTTAACCTGCAAGGCAAAGCCAGGGCTGACAGATTGTTTGGGGGGTGACATGCTGGTGGTGCCAGGGAGCTGACACCAGCTTAGCACTCTCTCACTGAGACAGGAGGTAACATGGTGACTCACAGTCTTGGGAACCCCCAAGAAAGTGTCACGTTACTTATTCACCCCGGACAAGAGAAGATGAAGTGTCAGACATTTAACATTTTCAAAGACATTAAATGAAAAGGATGAGCACTCATGAGACCTTTAACAGTAGCTGTCTTTGGTGCAAATACTTTCATATTATTTATCAGTCATAATTTATTTAACCAATTTTTATTTTATGTACTTATTAATTATTGGTGACGACTGTGTGTTGTTTGGATAGTAACTGACCTGCTATATAAACTGTCGACTCTTTTTCTTGGTTGAGGAGGGCGTTCCTGATATGACAGGACAGGCTCTGGTTAGAAGTCTCTGTTATAATGATAGAACTCTGTGTCTCAAATAGGCCATTAGCCCCTCGGGGTTTTGTTTCTGACAGTGATGTTAAAGGCTCTCCACTGGGATCTCTCCACAGCACCTCAGGCTCTGGGTACCACCCAGCTGATCGACACACCATTCGAATCCCTCCATCCTGATAACCCTCAACAGAGATGAGAGGAGCAGAGCCCAGACCTGAAGGAAAGCGGGATAAACTGCTTAAATTCTTGATGCTAACTTATATGAATATTCAGTATAAAATAGAAATACTTAAATCTCTAATAAAAGGAATGAATGGATTTCTCCTCTGAATTCCTAGTACTCATCATCCAGGAAACTATGGCCCGGCTCCAGCAAAAAACTTAACCACATTCTTAATTTTCTTTTCAAACATATCTTCCAGTGAGATGCCCCTCATTCCCATTTCACCTTCAGTTTGATCTTAAGCCCCATGAAGTTTGAGTTCTGTGAAATCCAGGGGCCACCTCTCTGCCCGTGCTTCTTATCACAACACTTCAGATCCCTTGAACTTCAGTTCTGATGTCTTTGCCTGGGTGATTGAGGAAGGATGTTCTCTGAGAAGGACTCTCAAGTAAGGAACTAACTTAAGAGCGCGTTGAAGTGTTTGGTTTGAAACTTTTTCTGGGGAGGGTGTGGGAGGTCCATGAAAACTGGAAAACTCTGAAGGAAAAATGTCACTTAAAATGAAAACTCTTATTTGTGTAGAAATGTTTCTGGGAGCACAGTCCCATTTCTTAGCCAGCTCTAACTGCCCCCATTTCCTTGGCCTTGTAGACCCTTAATTTGATGAATTTTGGAGAGTGTTGCAAAGCCCATCTATTCTCTCAACATGTTTTTTTATGGGATGTGTTGAATGAGGCTGGGTGGAAGGAAGTGGGAGGGGTTCGATTCATTGTGCTGGGAAGATTTTCTATTGACAATAACTCGACTTGACGATCAAAAAGAGTTTAGGCATCTGCTGACTATTGTGCTGTACTCAGATTACACCCTCCCACCCCACCCCACCCCCAATGCAAAACAAACAAGCAAAACAATGTTGAGAGAAGCAGACTGGAGCAAGATGCCTCCTTTTCATTGAATAATGTATTAGCTGTCTTAGTGTTCAACAGTGGTTGGGATTTGAAAGTGGGTGCATGTGGAAAACACTGAAGTAAATCTAATGGGCCAGATGAAGGATCTGAAGGGAGAAGGAATTATTGTGTATGCACCTCCAACAAGGGGGATGGGGGTGGATCCATCTGTTTCGATATGGTTTGGTTCCTTTCCTGTCTCTGGGATTCCTACTATGGGACCAACAGCAGCTTTATCATATATGACTACATGGCCACCTGGGAAGTTGTAACCTTTTAACTCTCAAGAGGTCTGGGGTGAGGAGAGGGGGGGACAACCTGAAATGCAGAGAGACACGTGTTGAAGATGTCAAACAATTTTTCAGGGCTGCTGGGAGTCTAAATAATATTGTAATGATAATATACAAATGGGGGGGGGGGAGGGAAATGTTGTATCAAAAGGAAACACCAGCCCAAGCTACTGACCTGCTACTTTCAGTTCCAACAGGGATTCTTCATGAAAAACACTTGATCGAAAAAAGCACCTGTACTGTCCTTCATCAGAGGGTCTGACATGGCGTATTCTCAAGGCAACGCTTCCATTGGCAATGTCATCTCTCAGAAATTCTGTCCTTCCATGATATTCTGGCATCTGCCTTTCATTCTGATTGTCCCCATCACGATAAAGGTGCACAAGTGAATAGAACTGGGACCGGTACCATCTCACCTCCATGTTCTCAGCGCTTACCCTGGGGCTGAGATGACAGGGTAACACAATGTCCTCACCTGCAGTGGCCATGACAGGGTGGTCAGGTCCAATCACTTTAAATTGAGCTGTGAAATGTAGCAAAGAGACAAAGAAAATAAATATTTAAAAAATGAACTTTTGATTAAAATGTAATCATTACAAGCGATGTGTTATAGTTCATTACAGCTGGTCTAATACTACTCACCTCAGCTATGATGAGGAAATAATACATTGTTTTGCTAACATTAAAATAAATTCTTAAAACTGTTGCAAGCCATAGACAATCCAGGACCCCCATATTTGGAGCAGAGACACGAAATTTGGCAGGCAGATAGCTCTGGGAATCAGAGAGGTGACTCTTCTTGTCCCTATGAAAATCCACCCATGTTTGGCCAAGTTATCCTTCTCTGAAAACCACCATTTGTGCATGTGCAATCGAGATGATTTGTTTATTTCTCGTTTGGGTCTGTGCGTCTGTATGTGGGGGGGAGGTTGACTGTTAGGATCTCCAAAAATTCCATCTTCTTTGAGCATGCTCCAACCTCACTGTCTTTTCACTGCACGGACTGTGCTCTGACATCAAGGCCCTTCCATCTACACTGAAAGTGATCCCAGGCTCCACTGTGTGGTATTGGACATGACTGTATCAAGATGCACATGCACAAGGGGTCTGAATTCTAGCATTTCCTAACTTTGGAGTGCTTGACTTTACAACCTTAACATTCTTTTCAGGTAATTTTGTGTATGCAATTGTAGGGGGAGCGGGCAGTGACTGCTCTATTTTGGTTGCTTAATACACTTTGTTCTTCATTTTCTGGATGTCAAACTTCAGAAGTGCTGCGCATTCAGAGCTTCAATGGAAGTGTCTACTCAGCCATTACAGTAGTAAGGAGTTTAGGCATTAAAAGATGCTGAGTTTCAATCCTGTCTCAGATTGTGAGTCACTGTGGGGTGTTGGACTTTACTTTTCAGTTTCCCCATCTGAAAAATACCTACCCAACTACTTCCCTTGAGTATTACAGAGATTAATTAGCTGTCCATAGAGTGCTCAGAACATATAAAAACGTGACCTACTCTGAAAGAAATGACACCTCAGCTGTCTCACATTGGGGCCTACATTTAATGGTGACCTTTGCAAATTTTGTCCTTAATCACTCCGTGCCTCACTTTCCCACCCCCAAAATAGTAATAAAGAATAACACAGAACACTCCCGTTTACTCAAATGGCCCGAGGGACAGCTGAAACTTTTGAATGAGCAGGTGTTCAGAGAAAGGGAAGTGCTATTTTGAACTGTGCTGTTGGGCTCCCTGAAGAGAGAGGAGACCTGGCTAGAGATGCCACTGCAGATAGAACTCGTGTAGCGCGACTGAGACTCACTGCTGTAAATTGCTCTCCTTGTTATCTGAACCCCCAGTGTTTACAGAGGGGGACACACTGTGGATTTTCAGATAAAGGGAATTCAGATAAAGGGCAGCGTCCTCTACTCTGCTATCTCACACTGGAAATGAGAAGATCAAACATTCATGTTTGTGAGGCACTCAGGATACTTCAGTGATGAATGCCCTAGAAAAGTCCACAAGGTCATTCATTTCTTATTCAGTGCAATGAGGCACAGCTCCCTCATTCCCTGAGCACCATCCATCCTGTCCCCTGAATACATGAGGAAGGGGACTGATGGGAAATTAGTATGTGACTGTGTATATACAAGGGAGCTGAATTAATGTTGCACCTGCAATCTTAAATCTGGCATTTCCTAACTTTGGAGTGTTAGACTTTGCACCCTAAATATATATTACACCCCCCCAAACAAAACAAAACAAAACAAAACAAAAAACCCTCCTTTTAACAGAACAATAACATTGCAACCCTTACTTCAAAGTGCCAATGACAGAGCTCTCCACTTTTCCCCAGATGTATCTATCTGAGGATTTATACTGGCACTGATACCACAGCCTCTGTGCACTTTCAGCTGATCATTGATGTGGGGTAACATGCTCCTTTTCACCATAATGCTGGCAGTCTCAGTATCCCTACATGCTGAACCTATCTTGCCTTCCTCCTCACCCCTGCCCAAAATCCCATCGATCAATGTCGTATTTCAGGCATCCCCTTAGGAACAGAGAAAATGTCTGCATTATTCCATCCTGCTTTAAATCTTGACAAACTCATATCTTTTGTACAGAAATTTGGTAAATCAGGAACAGAGCTGTCAGGATTTGTGGGGTGGGGAAGAGTAACTATTTGTGTAACATTGTTTAACACGCTTGCTAAGAAACCTCAATGCCAGAGGTATGTGGACAGGCTCCAGTGCCTTTAGCTAATGGTTCCAAGGCCATATTGAATAGAAGAGGCGGCTGCTTGACACACGCCTCGATTCAGAGCGAATGGCTCGGAGATCAGCCTATTGGTAACATTCAGGGCTATAGATTAGGGGATATGTATAGCCATAGCCAGTGGTGAGCTGGAGCCGGTTCCCACCAGTTCTCGGGAACTGGTTATTAAATTTAGAAGCCCTTTTAGAACCGGTTGTCCCGGTTCTAAAAGGGCTTTTAAATTTAACAAAATCTCTGGCAGCTCCCTGACCTGCCTCCGGCCCCAGCTCACCTAGCTCCACCTCCTCCCCTCCCCTGCTTCCCACGAGAAGCAGGGCTTCCTGCAGGTGAGCTGGGGCGGGGCGCGAGGAGGGATCCAGGCGCCGAGCGGCCCAGCCCGGCTCCGGCCCCAACTCCGACTCTGACTCTGGCCATGCGGCGCTGCCCGGCTCCGGCCGAGCCCCGACCCCGGGCCCCGAGCCCAACTCCGGCCGCGCGGCGCTGTCCGACCTGGGCCCCGGCTGCGCGGCTCCAGGCCGGGCCCCGACTCCGGCCGCGTGGCGCGACTCCGGCCTGGCCCCGGCGGGGGTAAGAGGCCGGGGCCGGGGGGGATTGGATAAGGTGGGGACAGAGAGGGGGGTTGGATGGGGCAGAGGTTCTTGGGGGGTGGTCAGGGGATGGGGAAGGGGGGGTTGGGTAGGCGCCGCGTGGGAGTTCTAGGGGTCTGTCGGGGTGGTGGTGGATGGGGTCGGGGCAGTCAGGGGCCAGGGAGCAGGGCGAATTGTGCAGGGGGTGGAGTCCTGGGGGGCAGTTAGGGTTGGGGGTCTCGGGAAGGAGTGGTCAGGGGACAAGGAGCGGGGGGGGGTTATGGGTTGCGGTTTCTGAGGGGGGCAGTCGGGGCAGGACATGGGTGGGGGGTGTACTCACCGGGCGGTTCCCTACCGGGTCTTCGGTGGCCAGATGCCAGAGCCGTGCCGCCGAAGACCTGGTAGGGAACCGGTTCCTAAGATTTTGGCAGCTCATCACTGGCCATAGCGTGACGGGTTGGATCGGGTTGTAGCCCACGAAAGCTTATGCTCTAATAAATTTGTTAGTCTCTAAGGTGCCACAAGTACTCCTGTTATTTTTGCAGAAACCCCCTTGGGAGCTGCCACCTGATGTACCAAGACTACTTCTGCTCCTGCTTTCCTGCCCTGGCAGACCAGGACTCCAGTGCCCTGCCTGGTTTGAGTCAGACCCGCTAGCCTGCTGCAAACCCAGACCCAGGTCTGAATTGCATCCCCAAACAGCTGCAGGCTTACCTGAAAGCAGCTTACAGAAGTGTTCTTGTCTTTAACACTCAGATGTCCAACTCCCAGTGGGATCTAAACCCAAATAAATCCGTTTTACCCTGTATAAAGCTTATGCAGGGTAAACTCATAAACTGTTTGCCCTCTGTAACACTGATAGAGAGATATGCACAGTTGTTTGTGTGTCCCCCCCCCCGGTATTAATACATACTCTGGGTTAATTAATAAGTAAAAAGTGATTTTATTAAATATGGAAAGTAGGATTTAAGTGGTTCCAAGTAGTGACAGACAGAACAAAGTAAGTTACCAAGCAAAATAAAATAAAACACGCAAATCTATGTCTAATCAAACTGAATACAGATAATCTCACCCTCAGAGATGCTGCAGTAAGTTTTTTCCTCAGACTGGACACCTTCCAGGCCTGGGCACAATTCTTTCCCCTGGTACAGCTCTTGTTCCAGCTCAGGTGGTAACTAGGGGATTCTTCATGATGGCTCTCTCCTCCCTTTGTTCTGTCCCACCCCTTTATATATCTTTTGCATAAGACGGGAATCCTTTGTCCCTCTCTGGGATCCCACCCCTCCTTCTCAATGGAAAGACTCCAGGTTAAAGATGGATTCCAGTACCAGGTGACATGATCACATGTCACTGTAAGACCCCAAACCCTCATTCCTCCCAGCCTGACTCACAGCCCAGACCTAACTATTCCCCTCGATTTTGGGAAAGGACAAACTAAATCAAGAATGACTGAGTTTAGATGGCGTGGGAAGATTTCTTTTCCAAATACTAGAGCAGTTTGCAGTTATAGTTTGTGTTTGGTTATGTATAAATTTAATTGTATATGTTCCTAAAGGTTGGAATTGACACATATCCATATGCTAAAGATATTATATCTAATCTATCTATCTATCTATCTATCAAAAGAGCAGAAAGCACACTGAAGCCGTGGGAATTTCTTACCTGAGTCCACTTTGTGAAGGGACAGAATAATGAAGAACATGATGTAGCCAGGCAGAGAGGAGCTTCTTACAGGGCCATGAGGGAAGGAGGAAACCTTCATTTTCCTTATAACTATATCAGGACAGCAAGAGAGTAAAATGAGCATAATGGAGAGATTGTGACGAGAAAAACTAGAGAGTGGAGTATGAAGAATAGATGAATACTTTAGGCAAAAATTCTGTACTTTTTCATGATCTTTTGCTATTTTTTGACCAGCTTACAAGAGCTAATCATTTTTTTCCCAATGAAATCTCAGCAAAAAGTGTATTGACCAACTCTAAAAGGACATGGCCTCTTAAAGAGTACAACAGTAAGGCTGGGTCTACACTACAGCGGGGGTCCGACCTAAGATACGCAACTTCAGCTACGTGAATACCGTAGCTGAAGTTGCGTATTTTAGGTCGGCTTACCTGGCGGTGAGGACGCGGGAAAGTCGACCGCTGCCGCGCTGCCGCCGACTCCGCTGCCGCCTCTTGCCGAGGTGGATTTCCGGAGTCGACGGCAGAGCGATCAGGGATCGATTTTACCGCGTCTTCACTAGACGCGGTAAGTCGATCCCCGATAGACCGATTGCTACCCGCCGGATCGGCGGGTAGTGAAGACATGCCCTAAGTAACTGTGATTTGATCACCATTGTAAGATTTTACAAAAAAGCTGTCTATAAACTGACAATCTTATTGCCTCACCTCTTCTTTAAAGCTGTGTAAATAACTGATTCTTCAGTTTGGTGGTAGTTCCAGTAATATTTATTTTATTTTTTTAAAGTTAAAAAAATTCAGGTTGACTCAAAATCTTTTTTTTTAAATAAATTTCAGCAAATCAAGAAGTAAATCTGTATAACATTTCACATTTCATTTGATCCAGAATCAGACAATAGAATCATAGAAATGTAGGGCTAGATGGCCCCCCAGAAAGCCAAGCGTTCATCATCCCAGGCTGAGACAGGATTAAGTATACTTGAAATGAAACATTTAATTTCCTTTGTTTTTTAAAGCTTTGTAATTTAAAAAAATAAAATAAAATTGAAGTAAAATTCTAAATGAAGTCATTTCAAATACAAAATTGAAGCATTTAATTTCAAAAATACTGAAATGAAACTTTTCATTTTTTCTGATTTTTTTTTCATTTTGTTTTTCTTTTTACCAAAACAATTCAGTGAAATCAACACAAAGTAACTCTGAGCGCTTCCCATCGAGTGTCCCATCACCAGCCAGTTGCAGTTCACTACATGCCATTGTGGGCAGTCGCATCATACCATCCTCACCATAAATTGAGCAAGCTCAGTCTTGGAGTCAGTTAGGTTTTTTGCCCTCACTACTCCCTTTGGAAGACTGCTCCAGAACTTCACTCCTCTGATGGTTAGAAACGTTCCTCTTATTTTAAACCTAAACTTGTTGATGGTCAATTTACATCCATTTGTTCTTGTGTCCACACTGGCACTTAACTTAAATGACTCCTCTCCCTTCCTGGTATTTATCCCTCTGGTGTATTTAGGGTGACCAGACGTCCCAATATTATCGGGACAGTCCCGATTTTAGGGGACTTGTCCCGCGTCCCAACCTTACATTGGTCGGGACGTCTGGTCACCCTATATGAGGGGGACAGCGGCAAGCCGGCGCCACCGGCACCACTCATCTTTCCTCCCTAGGCCCTGGGGCAGCGCGCAGCTGAGCTCCTGGCAGGGCGGCGCCAGCCCACGGGGCCCCCCGCCCGGCCGGCAGGAGCCTACAGAGCGCAGCCCTGCCCCTGCCCCCGGCACACAGAGAGGCAGCGAGGAGGTCTCGCTCCCCTGCGTGCTGCAGCGGGGCAGGGCTTGTAGACTCGGGCAGAGAGACCCCCCGCCCCTGCCCCCCTCCCCTCCACCCGACCCAACCGTAGGAAGGAGCCAGAGGGACTGGGAGGGACCTGCCTGCTGGATGCTTCCTGGGAGCCGCTCCAGGTAAGCACTGCTGGGTTCACCTGGCCCCCTGGCAGGTCCCTCTGGGGGGGCTCCCCTCAGCCCCACTGCCCTCAGCCCCCACCCTGACCCTGTTCCCTCAGCCTCCCCCGCAGTCCCTCCTGTGCCCCC
>NW_020664940.1:66669-83881 GCF_002925995.2 Terrapene triunguis | reverse complement strand
TTTTTCTAAAAGCTATCCTCTAGGAATTATTTTGGGAAAGTTCTATGTCTGTGCTATACAGGCGGTGAGACCAGGTGATCACCGGATCCCTTCTGGCTTTATAATCTCAGAACTAGGTACATCAATTCACATGCAAAATTCTCATTGAATTCAATAGGTGTCCTTGCCCTGTGGCTTGTGGTGCGGGCTGCAGCAGGGGCCGTACAACCCCTCTCGCAGCTTCCTAGGGCCCCCTCTCATGGCTCTGTGCACCTGTGTCTGTCATTGTCGTCCTCTCCCCTCCCCCCGCCCTGCTCGCCCAATGTGTCCTGATATTTCACTCTTGCGATCTGGTCATCCTAGGTGTATTTATAGAGAGCAATCATATCTCCCCTCAGCCTTCTTTTAGTTAGTTAGGCTGAACAAGCCAAACTCTTTGGGTCTCCTCTCATAAGACAGGTTTTCCATTCCTCGGATCATACTAGGAGCTCCTCTCTACCTGTTCCACTTTGAATTCATCCTTCTTAAACATGGGAGACCAGAACTGCACCCAGGATTCCAGATGAGGTCTCACTGGTGCCTTGTAGAACGGTACTAACACTTCCCTGTCTCTACTGGAAGTACCTCACCGGATGCACCGCAGGATCATGTTAGCCTTTTTCACAGCCGCATCACATTGGCGGCTCATAGTCATCCTGTGATCAACCAATACACCCAGGTCTTTTTCTTCCACTGTTACTTCCAACTGATGCGTCCCCAGCTTATAGAAAAAAATTCTTGTTGTTAGTCCCTAAAGGCATGACCTTTCACTTTGCACTATTAAATATCATTCTATTTCTATTATTTCAGTTTACAAGGTCTTCCAGATCATCTTAATTATATTCTGGTCCTCTTCCATATTGGCAATGCCTGCCAACTTCTTTGTATTATCAGCAAATTTTATTAGCACATTCCCACTTTTTGTGCCAAGGTCATTAACGAAAATGTTAAATAAGTTTGGTCCCAATACTGATCCCTGAGGAACTCCATTAGTAACCTCCCTCCAGCCTGACAGTTCACCTTTCAGGATCACCTGTTGTAGTCTCCCCTTTAACCAGTTCCTTATCCATCTTTCAATTTTCAAATTGATCCCCAACTTCTCCAATTTAACTAATAATTTCCCATGTGGAACAGTATCAAATGCCTTACTGAAATTCAGGTAGATTAGATCTATTGCATTTCCTTTGTCTAGAAAATCAGTTATTATCTCAAAGAAGGAGATCAGGTTGGTCTGGTACAATCTACATTTTGTAAAACCATGTTGTATTTTATCCCAATTGCCATTTGCCTCTATGTCCTTAAATACTTCCTCTTTCAACATTTGTTCCAAGACCTTGCCTACAGCTGAGGTCAAACTTACAGGCCTGTAATTTCCTGGATCACTTTTTTCCCCTTTCTAAAAAATAGGAACTATATTAGCAATTCTCCAGCCATAGGGTACAACTCCCTAGTTTACAGATTCATTAAAAATCCTTGCTATTGGGCTTGCAATTTCATGTGCCAGTTCCTTTAATTCCCTTCACACCCAAGCTAGCTAGATTATAATTAGCTTGGCTATGTCTATGTGAGCGGCAGTCAGACCCTGTGATTGCAGTATAGACATACCCTTTGTCTTCACTATAAAAAGTTTGAGCAATTAAACAATATAACCAAAATTTATTTTTCAATAATAAACTGACATGGAGTTATGTCTCCCTTCTCTTTCTCTCTCCTCTGTCATTTGGGTTTCTTCCATTTGCTGAAGTTTAAGTGCTTTGTATATTCTTACCATGATCCATTTCGTGGGGCCTTTTCTGAAATTTACATTTTCTGTATCTTTCAGTGGGTTTCAAAATTGTTCAGACCTTGATTTGTGTGTGTAACATGATATTTTGCTTCCAGATATTGGAGAACTGGCCATGTTTCTTCTGACACAGCTTGTCTATTTTGTAGTTTGTTAAACATACAAGTGTGACAATTCATGAGCCAGTGTTTGGAATGTGTAAAAATATTTTCAACAGGGTCATGGGAGTGACTCCTCTAGGGACATTAGCATATTTCAGAATCTTCTCACAAATAGGCAATGCTGTTCTAAATCCACATCTTCCTATTTTCTTAGCAATTTACATCTTCACAGGACTGAAAAAATCGATTGCTACCATTCCCTGTTGCAGCAGGTGAGTGAATGTTAATAACCCGCTTTTGGCAGGCACAGAAACTGAGACACAAAGAACTCGATCCTTCATTGACTCAAGACAGTGGTGAAACCCTCATTGACATCAGTGCAGGCAGGGTTAGGCCCAAGAGCGGGGGCAGGGAGGAGAGTTATTTCTTCAATATTTTTATTTATTTATTATTTATTATTATAAAGAAATTTATTTCACCATGTGACTCTCCAGCCATCAGACTATGCAGCTGAAGAGCAGGATTTTGGGGAGGGGGAATCCTCCTCCATCATGGGGCTGGGTCCTAGGAATCCAGCCTGGCCTAACTCTCACAGTCAGTTCTCCAGCCTGATTTGGGACCGAGGTGCACCCTGTGGTGGAGAGATCCCTCTTTCCCTTCCCCATGCACCCCACGGGGTGCTGAAGCAATGTTGCTCAGGGCTCTGTGCTGACCCTTTACATCACAGATAGCTTTCTCACACAAGAAGGATGTGGCTTCCCCCTAGTGACAACACCTGGTCCCCTGATTACACCTGAATTGTAAAGAGACAGGACCACCCAGTGGCATAGCCAGGGTCTAAGCGTAGGGGGAGCAAACATAAAAAAGGTGCCCCCCCTTGGCTCCTCCTCTGGCCACGTCCCCCCTTGGCTCCTCCTCTGGCCACGTCCCCCCTTGGCTCCTCCCGTTTCCCTCCCCCAGATTAACCCCGGGGCCTGGCTCAGGACTCCTGCGGGCTTCCCGGGGGTGCGGATACCCCCGTCCCCCCGCGGTCCCGGGAGAGTCTCTCCTGCCCAGCCTGCTCTGCAGGTGTCCCCCGCCGGGCTTCACCGCCCGGCCTCACCCGCGGGGTCCCGTCCCCCACGCCCTGGGCTCCAGGCTCCTGCGCCGCGCCAGGGCCCCCCGTCCAGACAGCGCGGCCTACGCCCCTGCCCTGCGGGCCTGGCCCCGGGGAGCCCCTCGCCCGGAGGGGACCCCCCAGTGCAAGGCACTGGACCCCCGCCGCTCACCTTCTGTCCTGTGCCGCCGCCTGTCCCCGGCCGATCCCGGCCCCGCGCTGTGGGCGGATCCCAGCTCCGGCTCCGGGTGGGGAGCGCTTGGCCGCCGAGCCCTGAGCCGCCGCTGGAGGTGGCTGTGCCTGCGGCGATGTTGAGGCCGTGTGGGGCGCGATGGCCGAGGAGCTGGCCCCCTTGCTCCTCCGGCCGTGCTGACCCCAGCGCCGGCCCGGCAGGCGCCGCTTTTGGGAAATGTGCTGAGGGGAAGCGGCTGCTTCCCCTGCACCTCACTAGCTATGCTACTGGGACCACCATTCACTACAGTGGCAGAGCTGAAGCTAATTACCAGATATTCCTGGTCCCTTAGAGCTGGAACATGCTGCTGCCTGAATTACAACAATAAATACATGTAAATACAGCTAAGAGGAGGTGTGTTTGTGTTTCACCTCCCTGTTTAAACTGGCAGAAGCTTCTCATCAGAGTCAGTCTGTGGGGAGTTCCCAGCTTCTCCTTCCGCAGAGTCAAGCCAGAAGGTCTTTTTGTTTGTTTGTTTTTTCATTACATATTTCCAGTGTTGTTTCTGGGCATTAAAGTTTTTCCCCAGCTCCTTGATGTTCCTCAGATCTTGCAGACTTTAGTTTTGAATGATTTCTAATCAGCATTTCATATGCCTCTCTAGTGCAGTGACAGGGTGAACGTGAAAGTGAAAGAGCACAGGAGGAATTCAGAAAAGTCACATGGTTTTGTGATATTTAAAAAAACCCATCTCTTTTTAAAGAAACACAGACAATTGTGACAATCCACATGTGGTCTCAGTCCAGGGCCGGATCCAGGGGTTTTGCCGCCCCAAGCGGAAAAAAAAAAAAAAAAAGCCGCGATCGCAATCGCGATCTGCGGCGGCAATTCGGCGGGAGGTCCTTCGCTCCGAGCGGGAGTGAGGGATCGTCCGCCGAATTGCCTCCAAATGGCTGGACGTGCTGCCCCTCTCCAGAGGGGCCGCCCCAAGCACCTGCTTGGCAAGCTGGTGCCTGGAGCCGGCCCTGTCTCAGTCCCTGTTCTTGGTTTGGCTACTGTGATGCTCGAAGATCAGGTTCCAACTCATGCCAAAGCCCCAGGCCAGTTCACTTGTGCATTAGTATAGATCAAAGTGGTTGTAAATTTATTTGGTGTTTAAACTTCATGAAAACTGTGGGATGTTACATGCATTGTTTTCACTGATCTGTATCCTGCTAGACTGTAATAGAAAACATTTACATTGTATATACCCCTGTAACTAAATAACCCGTCAAATGAGAAAGAAATAATCATGTAATGCAAATGAAGCACTTTAGCAGGAAATTGCTAATTCATGCATATTTGAAGGCAAGCGGTCATTGTGTGTGATGATCAGAGATCAAAGACTCGAAATGGGCTCCTCTCTCTCCACCAGTCAAAGGAAAAGCCCATGTGGCAGTGACATTGTCAGCTTGTTTCCTGTGAAAGGAAGCTATAAGTATGTGTAACCCTTCTGCTAGGTGGAGTCGGCAGCAACCAGGGCCGGGTTCAATATCTAGAAGTTCCTTTTCAACAGTACAACACAGAACCGGCTCAAGCCAATAACCTGGAAAAACTACACACCACTCCTGGGTGCCTCTTAGAGGCAATACTTCCCCACTCGCAAGCACAGAGTCTGAGTATAGGAAAGAAACTTTTAATGAAAGGAGGGAAATCACCCGACATTAATTAGGGGAAATGCTGCAAGCAGGATTCATCATAAACATAAACCTGTGAGCAGGACACCCACACCCACTGAATGGCGCAGTGTCTTCTGCCTCATGTTCTTGAGTTCTACAACCAAAAGTTCCTTTACTGTGCCCCGACCCTGCTCCCCTCACCACACCCCACTCACAGGGGTTGTCCTTGGTCAGTAGGACCCAAGGTTCAGAGGTGCGTCTATGTGAGTTCACCTCCCACCCAGGGAAGAAAGCACCTGGCTTGCTTTGCCATCTGAGCACTTGCTCTGACTGGCCGACTTGCCAGCCACTGTTCCTCAGTGCCCGGCCCCTCCCACCAACCACCTGCTTGCCGCTCCCACCAGCCAAGATGCAGGGGCCTGTGTCAGTAGCAGAGATACCTTCAAGGGAACCCTCACCACCCCTAGCCCAAGAAGAAGTCTCCTCTTCCACTGCCCCTGCCATGCCCACTCTCAATAGGCATGACAGAGTTACAAGGACAGTAAACAAGCTAACTTATGAGAACTCATGCAGTTTGTAACATCTGGAGTGGGCTTTGCTGCAAAGACAAATTCTCGGCCAGGGAGGGGAGGATGTGAGCAGAGTCTGAATGAGCTCTCCCTGGACAGCTAGCTGGGAGGGGGAGAGACTTCAGGAGCAAATTGTATTTACATGAACACACCTACTCTGCGTAGATACCCTGTTTCCCCGAAAATAAGACAGTGTCTTATATTAATTTTTGCTCCCAAAGATGCGCTAGGTCTTATTTTCAGGGGAGGTCTTATTTTTCCTGGAGCTTCGGGGCCTTATATTCCGGGGTGGCCTTATTATCGGGGAGGTCTTATTTTTGGGGGATGTCTTATATTACAGCGAGAGGCAAAACTGGAAGTAGGTCTTATTTCGGGGGATGTCTTACTTTCGGGGAAACAGGGTATCCAGCACATAGAGCAGCGTGGCTCAAAATGATCAACTTTGGCTGGTGTTGGGTTACAAATCACTTTAGTACTGAATGAAATGTTGTTGTCTTTATTGTTTGAGTAAAGGGGACCAGAACTCTGCTTAGCCTGTCCCAAATGAGGGGTCACCCTCAGCTGAAAGGACCTTGTTAAGCAAGGGGCTTGGATGCCAGACCCCTATGAAAGCAAGTGGGGTAGGGACATGACTGGGTTCCGGTTTTGTGTAAGACTAAAATGTCTCCTTATTAAACCCAATAAATAAAGAGCAGCATTTCACCTGGGTTTTGCACTAAGGACTATAACTTATATTTTTGGAGTGACATAAGGGCTGACATCCATCAACACAGCCACCGTTTATTTAGAAAGGTGTGACGGTGGCATCTTCAGCTGCCGAACGCAATGTTTCTAGTTAACCAGCTGAGTACTCAACATCCTCCAGCCAGAGCACATAAATTACAGAAGACAATACATATGACTTTTTTTTTTTTTTTAACCTTAGCTCTGCTCCAGTGGGGCCAGGGCATTCACATTCACATTCACATTCATCCGCAAAACAGCAGCCGTGATCTCCTTCCCCTTAAAGAACTTCTTCAGCCAACAGCATCCAGGGAACAGCAGGGCTGGGGGAAGTCAGAGCAGCGTCTCTGCTTTCCTCAGCTCAGATGCCACAATATCTCTATTAACCGTGTTGCTAAATTGCTGCATCATTGTACCCAGGAACTAGCCACATCCCCAGCAGCATCGGTAGTGATCACAGCTTCCCCAGCACAACTGAATTTCTGCTGCTCATCCCAAAACTGGACACAATACTCCAGACGTGGCCTCACCAGTGCCGAATAGAGGGGAATAATCACTTCCCTTGATCTGCTGGCAATGCTCCTACTAATACAGCCTAATATGCCGTTTGCCTTCTTGGCAACAAGGGCACACTGCTGACTCCTATCCAGCTTCTCATCCACTGTAATCCCCAGGTCCTTACGTGGTCCGAGGCCGACTGCCCGCCTCTCCGTGGGGTTCCGCTGCAGCCTTCACCACGAGCCACTCCACTCCACTCGCCGTTCCGTGGGCCGCTCCAACCGTCCCACAAACGGCTCCGCTCTGCCAGCCACTCCACCAGCCGTTCCGCAACTGCTCTGCTCACCGTTCTGTAGGGTAGAGCTCATCCTGACTCTGCTTACACTTACATACAGTGCAACCCCTCCACCTTTCCTCCGGTACCTGTCCTTCCTGAACAGTTTATACCCATCCATGACACTGCTCCAGTCATGTGAGTTACCCCACCAAGTCTCTGTTATTCCAATCACATCATAGTTCATTGACTGTGCGAGGACTTCCAATTCTTCTTGTTTCCCAGGCTTCTTTCATGTACATCCACCTAAGATAAGTAGCCGATTGCCCTACTTTCTCAGCATGAATCAAGAGGCTTCCCATCTTGTACCCTACTCCTTGTGTTTCCTCCCGGTATCCCACTCCCACACTTACCTCTGGGCTTAGGTCACCATCTCCCGGTGAACCTAGTTTAAAGCCCATCTCACTAGGTTAGCAAGCCTGCCTGCGAAGATGCTCTTCCCTCTTTTCATTAGGTGGATTCCATCTCTTCCTAGCAATCCTTCTTCCCAAAAAAAACATCCCATGGTCGAAGAATCCAAAGCCCTCTCTCCGACACCACCTGTGTAATCACGCATTTATCTCCACAATTCGACGGTCCCTACCTGAGTCTTTTCCTTCCACAGGGAGGATGGACGAGAACACGACTTGCACCTCAAATGCCTTTACCCTTCTTCCCAGAGACATGTAGTCTGCAGTGACCCGTTCAAGGTCATTCTTGGAGTATCATTGATACCCATGTGGAGAAGTAGGAAGGGGCAGCGGTCCAAGGTCTTGAACGGTCTCAGCAGACACTCCATCACATCCTGGATTCTAGCTCCAGGCAAGCAGCACACTACTCAAATCTCCCGGTCTGGTCGGCAGATGGATGACTTTATCCCCCTTAGGAGGGAGTCCCCGACCACCACCACCCGTCTCCTCCTCTTGGGAGTGGTGGTCATGGAATCCCCATCCCTAGGGCAATGCATCTCAATGCATCTTCCGGTTGATGGGGTCTCCTTCTGATCCCTTCCCTCAGATGCGATCCTTCCAAATCCTTCTCCGCAGTAGTACCTGTGCAGGGAACCTGAAAACAGTTTCACCTCTATCTGCACTGGGGGTACATGGGTTCTCCTTTCTCTTTTTCTGGAGGTCACATGCTGCGAATTTTCTTCTTTGCTCTGTGCTGCCCTCTCTGATTCTTCAGCATGCTGTGCCTGCAGTACCAAACGCTGACTTCTATCCAGAAAATCTCTATTTTCTCTGATGCAACCCAGGATGGATACTTGTTCTCTAGTCCTTTAACTTTCTCTTCCAGTATGGAAACCAGCTTGCATTTCATACAGACGAAGTCGCTTCTGTCCTCTGGGAAAAAGACAAACATGGTGCAACCTGTGCAGGGCTCAACAGCTGATCACTCACTATCCATAATGTCTTCCTTCTAAGAGCCTCCTCAGATGTTGTACTTACTGCTCACAGAAGCCTGAAAGGCAAAAACACTCTGTGGGAACTCCCCCGAGGCAAACTCCCTCTGTTTGCCTGTCATCTGTTCTCCGCTCACTAGGTTTGCAACTGGCTGCTTTATTATAAGGCTGCTGGCTAGAAGCAGTTGGCCTGGCTCAAGGCTTTCCCTCCAATCAACCACTCAAGGCCCACCTGGAACAAAGCACTCCCAATTCACACTTTTCAAACAAACAACCACCCTGTCAAACAGTCAGTCTTCCACCCTGACTTCCTCCCAGACCCCACCCCACATCTTCCCCCGTGAGGCCTCGGTGCTCTCCCTCCTCCCACTTCCCCATCACTCGATCCTTTCCACTTGCCTTCCCCTTCCCTCTCCACCCATGGATTTAAGCTAAGTGAATGAAGTCACTGAATGCTTTGCCTTTATATCTCCATATACTTGCTTTCTGACAAAGAAAAAAAACTTTATTACATGGACCAACTGTCCACTTCCAAGAAATGCAGACATAAACATGCACAAACCCTTTCCCCATAAATGAGCCTAGTTTGGGCCTGTGACGTTATTGATATAATCTGGGACCATATAGATCATTACAATATAGAACAGCATAATCATAACCAGCAAACCATAATCTTGTCTTAGACACCTCATTTGACCACCTTTATACAAGATTTGGTGCCACTACAGGACTTTGGTTGCAACAATGATCTATATGGTCCCAGATTATATCAATAATGTCACAGGGCCTTCATAACCCCATACAATTTTTGACCACTCAGTGCATGACACTTTCTAAAACCAGACCTTAATTACATGTGTAACCCTTCTGCCCCTCTGAGTTGGCAGCAACAAGGGCCGGGTTCAGTATCTAGGGTTCCGTTTCAATAACGCAATGCAAAACCAGCTCGAGCCCCCACCCAGTGACCTGGGACAATTACATACCACCCCCCTGGGTACCTCTAGGAGGCAATACTTCCCCTCTCGCAAGCACAGAGTCTGAGTGTAGCAAAAGCCTTTTAATAAAGGGGGGAAACAATGCGGCATCATGTTGGGGAAACACCACAAACAGGATTCATAACACAAACCATGAGCAAAAGACCCACCTCCAAGTAAGTTTGGCCGTGTCCTTTTTCCCCTCAGGGTCTTAATTCCAATCACCCCAAAGTCCAACAATCCCAAAGTCTCTGTCCCTGGTCAGTGCCGCCCCAGAGTTCAAAAGTGTATCTGCAGAGTTTTACCCCCCCCCCCGCCTGGGCGGAAATGAGGGGGGGCACACGGGGTGTTAAGGGGCACCTTACGTGGTCCAAGGCTGACTGCCCCGCCTCTCCGTGGAGTTCTGCTGCAGCCTTCACCATGAATGGCTCTGCTCTACCAGCCGCGCCATGCCGCTCCTCCAGCCGTCCCCACAAACTGCTCCGCTCTGCTCCCAGTTCCGTGGGCCGCTCCAACCGTCCCACAAACTGCTCAGCTCTGCCAGCCGCTCCACTCCACCAGCCATCCCATGAACCGCTTCAGCTGCCCCCGCAAACGGCTCCGCTCGCTGTTCCATGGGCCACTCCAACCATCCCACGGGCCGCTCCAATCGTCCCACAAACTGCTCGGCTCTGCCAGCTGCTTAGGAATATTTCTTCAGGTTCCCCCACTGGTTAACACAGCACTCAGTGATCCCAGCTCAGCAATTTTAGCGATTTCAGCTTGTAGTAGGGGAGCCCCAGTGCTGGTGCACGATTGGCCCAAAGTGAATTCAGCTCAGCAACTTCTAGCTAGATTCCTAATGGAAGCGAAATTAGCTCTGCTATGCAAGAGTGGAGAGAGGAGGTAGTGCAATTGGTGTTCCAGGCCCTCAAAAGGGGCCCATTGGGTACACATACCTGTCCCCAACCTCTCTCAGTTCACTAGGTTTTGGAACCCATGCCCCTTGTCTAGCGAGTGCTACTTAGTTAGTATGACAGAGTCCCTCTGTCATACAACAGTTCCACTGGCCTTGATTCACAGAATCAGGGTAACAACACTTTATTCTTCCTGCCCCAACAACAGAGAAACTGGGGATCCCACAGCAGCCAAAGTGACCACTTTCAGTTGTTGTTGTCCCAGGCTAGGCGGGTGGCTGTTCCTATGCAAACAAGATCAGCCCCTGAAGTTCTTTTCCACCCTCGCCATAATTCACCACCAGATGTCAGGGTAGAGCTCACCTAAATAATGTCTTAATCTGATGAATAAGAGCTTAATTTCTTTGGTATCCAAAAATCAAAGACCTCTGGACATGGTTACAAACGCTACATAATAGTAAAATTATAAAACAAAGCTATAAATTGTCTATGTACCAAAGCAGGATTAGACTTAAAATCCTTCAGATTCCTATATCTGCACAGAGGATAAAATGTACAACTTCTAGTAACGATAATAGAAAAGCCGTATTTAATGTGCTGAAGAGGGTTGGTTTTTTTTGCCTTCATCTATCACTAATCCTTAATTTCTGGGGGAGGGGGGAGTCCAGGGCTGGGCTAGCAGAGGGCTGTGGGTCAGGAGTGAGGGGCACCGGCAGAACTTGTGGGGAGCCCAGAGCTGGGCTAGCAGGGGGCTGCCAGGGTTGGTCCCTGGAGTGAGACAGCAGCCGGGGGTAACTACAGCAGGGTGGGGGTGAGGGGTCAGTCCCCAGAGCGAGGCAGGGTCCAGGCACAAGCACAGCAGGGTGGTGGGGGCACAGACAGGACCCCCCCCCCCCCCGAGGATGGCGTGGAGCCGGTACCTACCTCTCTCTGCCAGAGCTGGGTCCTTGGGAGCCAGTTCTCTCTCTCTCTGCCTCTGGGCAGCGGCAGCTGCTCTTCCTGCCTTCCTGGCTGAGAGGCTGATTGAGGTTACCCCATAACTGGAGTTTTAGTGTCCAGTCAGCACTGCTGACTGGACACTGCTAGGTCCACATTTTGACCAGACTTTCTGGTTGAAAACTGGACTCCTGGCAACGGAGGGGAGGGGGGAGGGGGAGGGCAGGAAGCTATGGGGCTGTGGGGAAGAGGTGGAGTGGGGGTGGGGCCTCAGGGGGAAGGGGCTGGGTGAGGGCAGGGCCTCAGGGTGGAGTGGGGGGCAGGGCCACAGTCCAGGCACTGGTGTGGGCCTCTTCTGAGTGTGGGCCCAGTGCCACTGGTGCCATTGTAAACCCGATACTGACTTCATTTAGAACAAGCTTTTAAGTTGCCCTCCACAGCCACAGAGGGAGTAAAGGGATATAAGACCCTAATTAAGCCCCTGCATGGATCACCTTACTGTGTGCATTGGGATGGGAGTACTCCCCACTTCACAGGCTTGGGCTACATTTAAAACTTATAGTGGCATAGATATTTTGGATAGGAGTGTGAAAAAACACACCCGCAGTTACATAACTTTGTTGCCAAACCCCCCAGCATTGATGCAATTGTACTGACAGAACAATGCTGCTGCTGACACAGCTAACGTTGTTCGGGGAGGTGGTGTTCCTCGTCCTTTTGTTGGTGTATACTGTGTTGTGCAGTGGGGGCTTTATTGCCAACATAGCTATCCCAGCATAGGCTCTGTAGGGTAGACATGGCTGCATTTGGATGGGGAGTGGGCACAGCAGAGGGCAGAGTGGAGAGAGCTTTGGCCCCACCCCTCCATGCCTGAGACAGAACTGTTGAGCTAGTGGCTGTGGAGAAGTAATTTGGACAGGTGAAGGCTGGTGCCACTCCAGAGTTAAAGCAGCAAACTAGGCAAGAAATTGTGACTTGGAAGTGCTTTCCTTGTGCCACTTGTGAGGTGGGGCAGCTACATGTTCCCTCTTGTTCTGACCCCATATAAAATCTCATCCTTTTCTTTATGTATTTATTACAAGAAAATTTCATCATTATCACATGGTAATTTCCCCCTCAGTTATTTACCTTTTAGTTTAAATAGATACACAGGGAAGCCAATGAAACCTAACAAAACCATTCACAATGGGAATTGCAATGATGAAAGTAACAAGTATATGAGGGTTGTTGGGCGTTCAGTAGGTGACCAAGAGAACGCAATGTTAGAACTCCACATGCTGTTTGAGTTAAAATGTGGATACAGGAGTTGAAAGAAAAGGAAAACCAAAATGAAGTCAAAACTTTTAGTCATAGGAAAATTAGCTATGAATGGAAAGCCACAAGTTCAAATGTGGATTTGGACTTTATTTTATAAACTTAATAGTTAATAATAAATGTTGGAGTCTTTTATTTGCCTTCTAGTCTCTCAGACTTTTAGGCCGCACTCAGGTCACATTTTCAAGTTTTTCTGTCCAGCCATAAGTTCTAGAAACTTCTTTTCTTTAGAAAACAAAAGCCAAGAGCCTCATCTCATCACATCATTCCAGGAGCTGGAGCTTTAGGAAACACATGAAATATCATGAGACAAATGATGAACTCCTGAGAGCCGTCAACACTGGGCACTAAGGCCTTTTACCTCTTAGGGCTTGTCTACGGTTAAACCACTAGAGTGGCACAGCAGTGCCACAGCAGCATTTCAGCGTAGGCCTGGCCTGTACCAACAGGAGGTGCTAGCTAGGTCAATAGAAAACATTCTTCCCTCACCCTAGCTCTGTCTGCACAAGGACTTCGGTCACATGAACTAGGCCATTTTCCACACCCCGAGTGATGGAGTTACGTCCATCTAATTTTCTAGAGCAGACCCGGCCTTAGTGTAAATCAGAATCAGGCCTTTGAAACGTTGATTCCACCTGAACCCAGATTTTAGCTTCTGACTTCAGTATCACTCCTTAGACAAACAAACCCTGCTCCTGCAAGGTCAGCGTCACAGGTGGGCACTGATGCCCAAGTAAAGCCCCAGCGCCCACCAGCTCAGGGGCTGATTGCAGGATCAGAGCCTTATTGGCACATTTTCCACAAAAGCCTCCAGCGCTGGAATGCCAACGACTGGCTCATTCTAGCTCAGCAAATAACAGGAGTCAGTTCCAGGAAGGGAAACACGCAGTTATTGGCATATTTCTGAGCTCAGACACACCAGTGTCTACTGACTCTGGATGCTCAACGGGGTCTCAGGTCTGGACTGCCAAACCACAGGGATCAAGGAGTGACAAGGAAGGTGAAGCCAATCTCATTGCCCCAGGGATGGTGCAGTCTCCTGTATGGTCCAGGCAGACTCTGGGGATCCTGGCTCAGACCCTGTCAAAGAGACATGGGGGGAATAACCCACTGAGAATGAAAAAATGGGCTTCTCTAGCACCAGTCATCCTACTATCTATGACCCTGGAGGAGTCAGGCTCCCATCTACCTAATCTCCTGGCTCATCTCTGTGACCCTGGAGGATTCCTATCTACCCAGCCCCCAATATGTCACTTCTGTGGCACCCGGAACCTCTCTGCATTAGGGATGGGAGGGGAGGGTGAAGACCTCAGTTATATAACTGAAGCTGATGTAACTTAGGTAGAATGACAGTGGTGTCGATGGGCGATGCTCTCCTGCTGACTTACCTTCCACCTCTTGGGGAGCTGGAGTACAGGCGTTGGTGGGAGAGCGGTCTCCCATCGACTTCGCGGGTTTTCACAAGATCCGCTAAATCCACACTGCTGCATCAGTCGCAGCAGTGCCGAATTCGCCGTAAGTATAGACTAAGCCCAGAATGAATTAATTGGGATTTGGGGTCTTGGGGAGAAGCTGGAGGCTCTGCACCACCAGGGAGCCTGGGAGATAGAGACGCAGGGACTGGCAAGGGTGACCTCCTGAGAAGGACGTTGCTGTGGGAAGGAGTTGGGGTCGGCTGGATGAAAGTGAGGCTGCTCTGCTGAGGACATGGAAGAGTCACAGGGCAGGTTTAACCAGAAAAGAGAGATGAAATGAAAGGGAAAAGGTGAAAATACAGTAAAATAAGCGTAAAAAGAGAAACCTGTGGAAAGGGGGGAGGGAAAGGGGAAACTGAACTGGAAAGAGTGAAAGCAAAAGAATCCTTAGAAGGGAAAAGCTGCAGGGAAGTGAAAGGGGAAGGGATAAATGCAGGGCAGAGAACTGGGAACCTGAGTTGGAATGAGCTGGGAGAGGGAGACAGACAAAAACGAAGATGGAAAAGAGAAAAAAGTGGGCAAAGTGGATGAAGTGGCAGAAAATGGAGAAGGAAAAGGTTTATAAAAGTGAGACAGCAGCTCATTAATTTCTCCCCAGAGCTCATGGACAATATTTCCACTTGAGTGCCTCTAAAATCGACAATTCTTCACATGTGGATTTTTATTAACAAGTGGTCTGATTATGAAACTTCCCTCTCAGCTCCCATTAAAGCTGCCATAGACTTAATTACAATGAAGCATATAAAAATTCTCCTTGTTTATTTCCCTTTAATTTTCCGGCTGTGATTTTTTAAAGCAGTCATGGGGTTTCCCTCCCCACCCCACTCCAATTGGTTGTGTCACCACAACACCAATGAGGATATGTATGTATGACATCCTAATGATAGCCTCGGCTTTACCGTAATCTGCCCTGGAGCACCCACACAGTCGGGGCCTATGTACCAGTGTGTGACACCAGCAATCATAGGCACCAACTTTCCCTCCGGCCGGTGGTGCTTGACCCCCCATCCACACCTGGCCCCGCCCCCACTCTACCCCTTCCTCCAAAGCCCTGCCCCTGACCCACCTCTTCCTGCCCCCATTCCACCCCCTTTCCCAAGTCCCCGCCTCTTCCCCACCTTCTCCCCCGCTCCTCCTCCTCCCTCCCAGAGTGTCCCAAGTGCAGGCTGGAAGCGCTGGGAGGGAGATGGAGGAGTGGGGACACGGCGCGTTGGGAGGAGGAGGGGGGAAGAGGCAGGGTGGGGGCGGGAGGAGCTTGGCTGCTGGTGGGTGTGGAGCACCCACTAATTTTTCCCTGTGGGTGCTCCAGCCCCAGAGCACCCACCCAGTCAGCGCCTATGCCAGCAATCAAAGTGTGTGACAGATGTTTGTAATATGGAACACCTGGGGTTTATGGTACAGCATGCCAGAATCAACAGATTGGAACGGATTTAACCCGTGTATGAATTAAATAAACTATTTAAAAAATCCAATGAAACCACTCAATCCCCTCTCCCAATAGAGGTCTTATGAAAAAATTACCAAAAATCTAATGGGCTTTAACAATCAGTTTAATATAATCTGGGCTCACAAGCCCTAAAATACCTTCCTCAGAACAGTATGAGGCTTTGAATGGTATCACTCCATGGCAGGGGCTGACAGCCGGTGCAGAGTGTCTGAACAGCCCCATTGTCAGGGATTATTGCTAAAGCCAGTAAGAGATTGGCTGTTCTCAGATAATGTCGTCTGCGCTCTAGGGGGAAGGGCTGTAATTCTGGGGAAGAACAGTCTGTGTTTGTCACACGGAACAGAAGTAGAACAGCTGCTTCAACGGCAGAGCCTCGTTCTCTAAGGGCTGGTCTATACTTAGCCGCTAGTTCGGCGGCTGGGGATCGAAGTTCCTGGTTCGATTTATCGTGTCTGGTCTGGACGCGATAAATCGAACCAGGAAGTGCTCGCCGTCGACTGCGGTACTCCATCTCAACGAGAGGAGTACCGCGGAGTCGACGGGGGAGCCTGCCTGCCGCGTGTGGACCGCGTCTGAACCGCGGTAAGTTCGAAGTAAGGTATGTCGACTTCAGCTACGTTATTCACGTAGCTGAAGTTGCGTACCTTACTTCGATTTGGGGGGTTAGTGTAGACCAGGCCTCAGCCATCGGGAGATGCTGCCCCCTCCCCTCATCGTTCCCCTTGGGTCGTCACTCGTAGCCGGTTAGATTTCAGGGTCACTACTGACACTTGCAAAATCCTTAGGTCACTTGCTTAATTGTACCACTGTCCATAGCCCCACTGCTTTAAATGGGCCTCAGCTAGAATTAGGCAGGTGGTAGGGCTGAGAGAGCCAGGGTTTGGGGCTGAAACCAGCTCAGAGCAGAATCACTTTAGCCCAATTATCCACATAGAAATTAGTCAATATACTGCCTGCAATTGAGCCTGTGAGATGGCAGAGCTGAGACTGTATGAGTGACCTCACTGCATTTCTGTACCAGACCATGTGAGCGCTGCTTATACTGTTCACCTCCACTCTGAATCCGGGGGGTATTTAATGGAAAACAAGGACACAGGGTGAGAAACTCAATTCTACTTTATTATTCCAAAGGAGAAAGCCAGACTCCTGTCCCCACCCCCAGCCCAGCTCAGCACGGGCCTTTCCATCCCCAGCCCAGCACACTGCTGCCCCCAAATCCCGTGCACCAGCAACAGAGCAACATGTACAAACTGGTAGAAAAGTGCAGAGCACCCAGGAGAGATGCTGGGGCCGAGGGCAGGAATCCGAGGAGCGGAGATTAGAGGGACGCAGTGTGGGGGGAGTGGGGCAGAGAGAGTCTCTGTCGTCCCCACACAGGACAGTGTTAGAGGGGGAGAGGTGACCAGCTGGGCTCTCAGGCTCCTCATCTCCCTCTGGCCTCTATGGTGGGGTCAGCCTGGCTTCAAGGCTGGCCCAGGCCTGTTGGCTTCCCCAGCTTCCTTCTCGTCTCTGCCCAGGCTCATCCTCTGAGCAATGGGGAGACGCTGCCCCCTCCCCTCCTCATTCCTCTTGGAGCATCGTTTGTAGCCCTTCCGACTTCAGGGATGGCTTCACCCAGCACTCACAGGGCAATTCCTGTCTCTCTCTGGCACTGGCGTAGCAAGTTCACTGTTCTCAGCCTCAGCTGTCTGGCTCCCAAGAGACAAGTCTGCAGTTTCCCAGCTCTGTTCCCCACCCTCTCGCCGTCCTGTCTGCATCTCACATCTCTGCAGGGATCTGGCGGTAACTCCATACCCCGTCCTGTCTGCATCTCACATCTCTGCAGGGGTCAGGCAGT
>NW_020664940.1:12665-46669 GCF_002925995.2 Terrapene triunguis | reverse complement strand
GCAAAAAATACCCTACATAAATTATGATTTGGACATGTACATGTGCATATTTATTTGTTTCTCCTAAAGCTAATTAAGTATTTTAGGAAAAAGTGTCTGTGTGGCCACCAAAACAGTGTGTTGTAAGAACCCTGCTCTGAGGGCACAACGTCCAGGCGCAAAGCTTTTTGCTCTTTTGAGCTTTCTTGGGAGCTCCTCTCCTCAGCAGCTTCCAGTCTCTGTGATTTGCTTTCACTGGAGCCCGGGTAACCCATTATCAGGCTCTTTAGCTGCCAGCCAGCCACCTAGGGATTGAATTACTTCCAGGTGGGGCTGGGTCGGCTGGTTCTCCTTTTCAGAAAACTGCCCCAGGTAGGCTGGTCCCTGAATCCCCTTAAAGGGCCAGGCCCTATGATATACCTTCCTCATCGGCCTAAAGCCAACCTGTACCCAAACGTTGGCTTGACCATGGCTAACACTTGGTTATGTTCTGCACCCAGGGCGCACTTCCTGCCCTGTGGCCACAAGGAAACCTACAAGGGCCTTGGCCATATTTTTATTCTTGTCAGGGAAGTATGAAGGGACCAGAAGTTGTTTTCCCCAATCTGCTAGGCCAGTGCTTCTCAAGCGATCTGATGGGGGGACCGGCAATTTTTGTTTCCAATGTGCCAGGGACTGGTGCCGTATTATTATCCTATTGGACGCTCTTATGAAGAAACTCGCCGCGGACCGGCAGCCGATGGCGCACGGACCGGCACCAGTCCGCGGACCACCACTTTGAGAAGCAAGGATCTAGGTAGCTCCTGCAGTGGACAAACTCCCTGATAGTTTTCAGCATGTCATAGTTCAGAGCAACTTGTATTCTTTGTAAGTCAAATCCTTTGCTTTCATGTCATGCTCCTGTAGCAGATATGGTCTGGTTACAGAGCTTCCTTCTGAGCCAGATACTCACAGATGTGTTCGGTGCAGGATCCTTTAGTGCTTTGCCAGGTGTGGCTAAGGTTCGTTTAAATAAAGTATCTTACACACAGGGCCACCTACTGGCTGAACAGTATAATAACGTGTACCATTCTATTACATTTCCTCCTTTATAATATTTACATATCACACTGTCTTTGAAGTTCAGTACATATCAGTTTGTTAAGTGTCTCTGAATCATACTGGTTTTCTTATTATACAACCTGAATGTGTGACAACTTGGTCATTTGGCTGTCCATTAGTTGCAACAACTTGCTGGTCGGTCTGGAATCCTTGAGTCTTCCTCTTGCTCTTCATCCACCATCTGTAGAGTTTGTTTTGTTGATTGTTCTTTTTGAGGAACAAAATGTTAATGTTGATTGTTTCTGCTGAACTCTCCGCTGTCTGTCTCAATCACTGAATTCTTTTTCTTTACTGTAGCTGGAGTTTCCCATCCTTGCTCTCCATCCATTGTGACACAAACACTTTCAACAAGGGTTTGACCTGCTAGTTCCCTGAGTGTTGTCTGATGTAGAAAGGTTCATAAGTTCATTTTTCCTTTTTATCCAATTTGGCTACTCTCCTCACGTTTGGCCATGTTGCAGATAGGGATTCCCACCCCCCACGCTGGATCAGTAGTTCTGAGTTTTCTTCCCCTCAGGACTTGTGCTGGACTATATCCAGTAACTGCTATTGGTAGCTCAGAAAAGCTCGGAATGAATCTTCCTGTTGTAGGATTTTCTTGGCTGTCTGTACAGCTCTGTAAGCCTTTCCAATTGCTTGTGGGTTATGTGGACTGATCAAAATAATATTTTGTTTAGAATAACTTAAATTCTGCTGCAGTGAATAGTCATCAATTCTCTGTCACTAGTTGTTCTGGAATATCCAAATAAGCAAAAGTGCACTTCAGAGTCCCAAGAACATTATGTTTATCAAGTGCATTCTTTCTAAAGACCTGGAGAAATAGTCCACAGCAGCCAGGTAATGGTGCCCTTTGAATTCAGTTAAATCTGCAGCTCTTTCAAGGTCTCTCAGGTAAGGGTGTTTATACACTGTATGGTTCAGTGTTCTCTCTTAAGTTGATTTGTACTGGATCTACTTTTAAAAGTCCAGTATCAGCCAATCCTCCATTGGGTTCTTCCACCTTTCTCACTAGGCCCATCACAGTTGCCATGCTGTGACCGAGAAGGTCGTTAGTCTTGGATCCTTTAATCATACACACTCTGAATGCAACCTGTTCGACAGGTTGGCTGCGCTGCGTGAAGAAGTATTTCCTTTTGGTTTTTTGTTTTAAACCTGCTGCCTATTAATTTAATCAGGTGACCGCTAGTGTTTGTGTTATGTAAAAGAGTAAATAACACTGGCCCGTCCCTCCCCTCCCCTCCCCTCAGAGCCCTCTTGTGCTGAGCACCTGCCTCTCTCCTTTCCCCCATCTGTTCCCCTGGCACCCGCCCCCCTTGCATCCCATCTCTGCCCCCACCAGTGACTCCCTCTTCCCTCATCCCCCTCTGCCCTGCTGCTGCCCACCTGCCTCATCGCCTTTTGCTGAACCCATCATGCACAGTCAGCCTCTCACTACCCCCTCGGACCCCACAGTACCTGCCCATTCCCTGGTCCCCCCTCCGTCCCCTTACTCCCTCTGCCACCCTGGCACCTGCCACTTCGCTTGCCTCTTTCCCCCTCGCCTTATCCACCTCCTCCCACACTCTCCTGGCACCCCCTGCCCCGGCACCTGCCCCTCCCCCAATTCCCTCTGCCCCTCGGGGCCCATCCCTCTCCTTGCCCCCTTCTGCCTGCCCATTTCCTTGACCCCTCTTAGTCCCCCTGGAGCCTACCCCTTACCTCGACCCCCTCGTGCCTGCCCATCCCTCCTGTCCTCCTCGCTCCCTCTCTTGTGCTCACCGCTCCCTTGTTCCCTCCTCTGGTGCCTGCCCCTTATTGTGCCCAGGGTCACCGCTTCCCTCAACCCCCACTTCTCCCCGCTTGTGCTAGCCCCTCCCCTCACTACCATTGGCTCCTCCCCTTCCCTTTGCTCTTGCAGAATAATTTTCTCACCTGAGTGACCCTCCTCTCCCCACCCCACCCCCTCTGGGGCCTACCCCTGCTCACCCCCACTAACCATCTCCCTCATGTTCTCCCCGCTCTCCCATCCTTCTCTAATTCTCTCTTCAGAGTCAGATGGGCCCTCACTCCCCTTAAAGAGCAACAAACCCCGGACTCAGCGATTAACGGGGATGTGGGTTAAGTTCCCTTTGATCCCAGTGACCGGCCCCTGCCCCCAGCACTGACTCTGTGATTCTCTCCCCAGTGGACGTGACTCTGGATCCAGACACGGCAAATTGCTGGCTTGTCCTGTCTGAGGATCGGAAACGTGTGAGACACGGAGACACACGCCAGGATCTGCCCAACAACCCTGAGAGATTTGAAACTTCTGCCTGTGTCCTGGGTGCTGGGGGGTTCGCGGGCGGGCGGCGTTACTGGGAGGTGGAGGTGGGAGACAAGCCTGAATGGGCTCTGGGGGTTTGTAGGGAATCTGTGAGCAGGAGGGGGAAGGTCACAGCATCACCTAAACATGGATACTGGACATTGTGTCTGAGGGGTGGGGTATACAAGGCCCTGACCTCCCCTCCGACCCCCCTCCCCGTGAGCATCAGGCCCAGCCGGGTGGGGGTTTTCCTGGACTATGAGGCGGGCAAGGTCTCATTTTACAATGTGACTGACAGGTCCCTTCTCTTCACTTTCCCTGACACCTTCTCCGGGACGCTCCGCTCTTGTTTCTATCCTGGTTACAGTGCTGGGGGTACAAACGCGGCTCCCCTGATAATCTGCCCGGTCCCAGCTCAGGCTGGAGGGAATTTCTGTCCTGTACAGTGACCCCACGGCAGAGACTGGCCCCTCCCAGTCCAGCCCCAGGCCTGTTCCCATGGGGACGGTCTAAAGGGCATCACCTGCCTGCCCCCCCCTCAGTTCCCAGCCCCAGGCCTGTGAGCTGCAGGGAGAGGAGAGAGCAGAGAAGGGGTGGAGGGAGCAGGGTCAGAGGGGGGTGCAGGCTCCTGGGCTTTTAAAAGTGAAAATGTGGGTCGCATGCTGCAAGCATTTCAGAGACGATGATTTGCGCAATGAGTGAGAATGACAGTCAGAGAAATGCTCCTACCTGAAAGGAGAGAGCCATGAGCAGGTGGGGGAGTCCCACGGCTCAGCCCCAGCCCAGAGCCCGGCTGCGCTGGGAGGACGGATCAGCACACAGGGCACTAGGAGGGAAGGTGGTTGGTTAGGGAAGAAGTTGCTGCCCCTGACCGGGGGGGAGCACTAGGCATCTCAGCCTCCGATTCCCTACAGCCCATCGGCATGTGCCCGAGTTCCCATTGAACTGAATTCACCCCCCGTTACACACAGTGACCGGAGTGACAGAGACCTTTGTCTGCCCCGACAGGGCCCCATCCAGCATTACCCACCCAGGGCGGGGGCTGTCTCTGTGCAGCGGGGGAGGGGGTTCAGTAGATTCCCAGGGCCATTAACTGCATTATCCGACTCCCAGAGAAAAGCCAAATCAAGGAGCTGAGTGAGCACAACAGGTCCAGTGAGCGACAGGGAATGTCCGGGGCAGATTTCCTCACGTGTCTGTTCCCCGCCGGCCCCATCCTTATTGTCTGTCTGGAACCTGGTCCCAGCATGATGGATGGGGAATGGGGGCAGCTGGGGAAGGGGGATCAGGCCAGAGCATAGGCACAGACTCCATGAGTGCTCCGGGGCTGGAGCACCCATGGGGAAAAATTAGCGGGTGCTGAGCACCCAATGGCAGCCAGCTCCCCCTTTCCCCCCTCCCACCATGAACAGCTGTTTCACAGCATTCAGGACACTTCGGAAGGGAGGGGAGCACTGGGGATGGGGTGCGCTTGGGGGAAGAGGTGGGGAAAAGGCAGGTCAGGGGGCAGGGGCTTGGGAGAAGGGGGTGGAATGGGAGCGGGGCAGAGCAGGGGTGGGAAGAGGCAGGGTGGGGTCAGAGGCTTGGGAGAAGGGGTGGAGTGGGGGCAGGGCCTGGTGCAGAGGCAGGGTCGAACACCCCCCTGGCTAGAGGAGAATGTGATGGGTTAGATCACAGAACCCCCCCTTGGGAGCTGCCACCTGATGTGCCAAGACTACCTCTGCTCCTGCTTTCCCTGGCAGCTCGGGAACTGAGCACCCTGTCTTGCTGAGCCAGACACGCCCGTCTGCTCCAACACAGACCCAGGGTCTGAATTACTTGCCACCAAAGCTGCAGACTTAACTGAAAGCAGCTAACAGAAGTGTTCTTGTATTTAACACTCAGATGCCCAACACCCAATGGGGTCTAAACCCAAATAAATCCGTTTTAACTCATAAATTGTTCACCCTCTATAACACTGATAGAGAGATATGCACAGTTGTTTGCCCCCTCCCCCTAGGTATTAATACATACTCTGGGTTAATTAATAAGTAAAAAGTGATTTTATTAAATACAGAAAGTAGGATTTGAGTGGTTCCAAGTAGTAACAGACAGAACAAAGTGAATTACCAAGTAAAATAAAATAGAACACCCAAGTCTATGTCTAATACAGTAAGGAACTGAATACAGATAAGAGCCTCACCAGTTCCAGAATGCTTCCTTTTACAGACTAATCTCCTTCTAGTCTGAGTCCAGCAATCACTCACAGCCCCTGTAGTTACTGTCCTTTGTTCCAGTTTCTTTCAGGTATCTTTGGGGGGTGGAGAGGCTATCTTTTGAGTCAGCTGAAGACAAAATGGAGGGGTCTCCCCTGGGCTTAAATAGACTTTCTCTTGTGGGTGGAGACCCCCTCCTCTCTCCTATCCAAAGTCCAGCTACAAAATGGAGTTTTGAAGTCACCTGGATAAGTCACTTGTCCATGCATGACTGAGTTCCTTACCAGCCAAGCCACATTCCTGGGAAAGCCCAGATGTGTGTTGGTGTCTCCAAATTCATTGTTGGCTTAAGTGTTTCTTGATGGGGCACTTACTGAGAATAGTCTTTTCTCAGGAAGCTGACCAACTGCTTCACTACAGCCTACTTAGAATCAAACAAGTAGGCAGCCAATATTCATAACTTCGAATACAAAAATGATACACACATACAAATAGGAGGAATAGATTCAGTAGAGCATGACCTTTACAGAGATATGTTACATGGCATATGTAGCATAAAACACAGTCTAGTTATGTTATATATAGATACATTCATAAGCATATTTCCATAAAGCCTTATGGGTGGCACCGTCACAGAGAAATCGGCACCTATGGGCCAGAGTTTGGGGCTTGAGAGCCCAGCCCCAGTGTGAGGGGCCCACGCTGGGTGAATGGAACCTGCTTTTGGGAAGGAGCCCAGGAACTTTTCTCCTCCTCTCTCCATATGTTTGCTTCACCCCAACCACACACGCCCCACTGCCACACACTTCTCGTCTGCCTGGAACCTGCTCCTGTGGCCTCCAGACTCCACTCCTCCTCCCTGTCCCTCCTCAAAACCCTCTTCCCAGGGAGCCCTGGGCCAGGGAACAGTGAAACATGGGACAGTGCCCTGGCTCTGCGCAGAGCGTGAGCTCCCTGAGCAGGGGACATGGCTGTGGGGCTGTCTGACATGCCCAGTGCTGGGGGGCTATAGGGATTGTGACTGGGTGCCTAGATGAGCCACACTGAGGATTCTATAACTCAGGGCATACTGCAAGGAATAGGGCAGACAATCCCCCAGGCTGGTGGATTCTTCTATAATTAGATTCACCGAATCAATAACAAAATTGCCTCTGTAATACCACACTGGTTATGAAGAAGCCACATACAATCCCCTTTAAGCATCGCAGCGCGTGTCCCCCATCTAGACAGCCAATTCCAATATAGTGAGAGGTTATTGAAAACCTGATTCACCATATCATAGAATCATAGACTATCAGGGTTGGAAGGGACCTCAGGAGGTCATCTAGTCGAACCCCCTGCTCAAAGCAGGGCCAATTCCCAACTAAATCATCCCAGCCAGGGCTTTGTCAAGCCTGACCTTAAAAACCTCTAAGGAAGGAGATTCCACCACCTCCCTAGGTACCCATTCCAGTGCTTCACCACCCTCCTAGTGAAATAGTGTTTCCTAATATCCAACCTAAACCTCCCCCACTGCAACTTGAGACCATTGCTCCTTGTTCTGTCATCTGCCACCACTGAGAACAGCCGAGCTCCATCCTCTTTGGAACCTCCCCTTCAGGTAGTTGAAAGCTGCTATCAAATCCCCGCTCATTCTTCTCTTCTGCAGACTAAACAATCCCAGTTCCCTCAGCCTCTCCTCATAAGTCATGTGCTCCAGACCCCTAATCATTTTTGTTGCCCTCCGCTGGACTCTTTCCAATTTTTCCACATCCTCCTTGTAGTGTGGGGCCTAAAACTGGACACAGTACTCCAGATGAGGCCTCACCAATGTCGAATAGAGGGGAATGATCACGTCCCTCAATCTGCTGGCAATGCCCCTACTTATACAGCCCAAAATGCCGTTAGCCTTCTTGGCAACAAGAGCACACTGTCGACTCATATCCAGCTTCTCGTCCACTGTGACCCCTAGGTCCTTTTCTGCAGAACTGCTGCCTAGCCATTCAGTCCCTAGTCTGTAACAGTGAATGGGATTCTTCCGTCTTAAGTGCAGGACTCTGCACTTGTTCTTGTTGAACCTCATCAGGTTTCTTTTGGCCCAATCCTCTAATTTGTCTAGGTCCCTCTGTATCTGATCCCTACCCTCCAGCATATCTACCACTCCTCCCAGTTTAGTGTCATCTGCAAACTTGCTGAGAGTGCAGTCCATGGCATCCTCCAGATCATTAATGAAGATATTGAACAAAACCGGCCCCAGGACCGACCCTTGGGGCACTCCGCTTGAAACCGGCTGCCAACTAGACATGGAGCCATTGATCACTACCCGTTGAGCCCGATAATCTAGCCAGCTTTCTATCCACCTTACAGTCCATTCATCCAGCCCATACTTCTTTAACTTGCTGGCAAGAATACTGTGGGAGACTGTATCAAAAGCTTTGCTAAAGTCAAGGAATAACACATCCACTGCTTTCCCCTCATCCACAGAGCCAGTTATCTCCTCACAGAAGGCAATTAGGTTAGTCAGGCATGACTTGCCCTTGGTGAATCCATGCTGACTGTTCCTGATCACTTTCCTCTCCTCTAAGTGCTTCAGAATTGATTCCTTGAGGACCTGCTCCATGATTTTTCCAGGGACTGAGGTGAGGCTCACTGGCCTGTAGTTCCCCGGATCCTCCTTCTTCCCTTTTTTAAAGATGGGCACTACATTAGCCTTTTCCCAGTCATCCGGGACCTCCCCCGATCGCCATGAGTTTTCAAAGATAATGGCCAATGGCTCTGCAATCACATCCGCCAACTCCTTTAGCACCCTCGGATGCAGTGCATCCGGCCCCATGAACTTGTGCTCGTCCAGTTTTCCTAAATAGTCCTGAACCACTTCTTTCTCCACAGAGGGCTGGTCACCTTCTCCCCATACTGTGCCGTCCAGTGCAGCAGTCTGGGAGCTGACCTTGTTTGTGAAGACAGAGGCAAAAAAATCATTAAGTACATTAGCTTTTTCCACATCCTCGGTCACTAGGTTGCCTCCCTCATTCAGTAAGGGGCCCACACTTCCCTTGACTTTCTTCTTGTTGCTAACATACCTGAAGAAACCCTTCTTGTTACTCTTAACATCTCTTGCTAGCTGCAACTCCAAGTATGATTTGGCCTTCCTGCATGCCTGAGCAATATTTTTATACTCCTCCCTGGTCATTTGTCCAATCTTCCACTTCTTGTAAGCTTCTTTTTTGCGTTTAAGGTCAGCAAGGATTTCACTGTTAAGCTAAGCTGGTCGCCTGCCATATTTACTATTCTTTCTACACATCGGGATGGTTTTTTCCTGCAACCACAATAAGGATTCTTTAAAATACAGCCAGCTCTCCTGGACTCCTTTCCCCCTCATGTTATTCTCCCAGGGGATCCTGCCCATCTGTTCCCTGAGGGAGTCAAAGTCTGCTTTTCTAAAGTCCAGGGTCTGTATTCTACTGCTCTCCTTTCTTCCTTGTGTCAGGATCCTGAACTCGACCATCTCATGGTCACTGCCTCCCAGGTTCCCATCCACTTTTGCTTCCCCTACTAATTCTTCCCTGTTTGTGAGCAGCAGGTCTAGAAGAGCTCTGCCCCTAGTTGGTTCCTCCAGCACTTGCACCAGGAAATTGTCCCCTACACTTTCCAAAAACTTCCTGGATTGTCTGTGCACCGCTGTATTGCTCTCCCAGCAGATATCAGGGTGATTAAAGTCTCCCATGAGAACCAGGACCTGCGATCTAGTAACTTCTGTTAGTTGCCGGAAGAAAGCCTCGTCCACCTCATCCCCCTGGTCTGGTGGTCTATAGCAGACTCCCACCATGACATCACCCTTGTTGCTCACACTGCTAAACTTAATTCAGAGACACTCAGGTTTTTCTGCAGTTTCATACTGGAGCTCTGAGCAGTCATACTCCTCTCTTACATACAATGCAACTCCCCCACCTTTTCTGCCCTGCCTGTCCTTCCTGAACAGTTTATATCCATCCATGACAGTACTCCAGTCATGTGAGTTATCCCACCAAGTCTCTGTTATTCCAATCGCATCATAGTTCCTTGACTGTGCCGGGACTTCCAGTTCTCCCTGCTTGTTTCCCAGGCTTCTTGCATTTGTGTGTAGGCACTTAAGATAACTCGCTGATTGTCCCGCTTTCTCAGTCTGAGACAGGAGTCCTCCCCTCTTGCACTCTCCTGCTCATGCTTCCTCCCGGTATCCCATTTCCCCACTTACCTCAGGGCTTTAGTCTCCTTCCCCCGGTGAAACTAATTTAAAGCCCTCCTCACTAGGTTGGCCAGCCTGCTTGCGAAGATGCTCTTCCCTCTCTTTGTTAGGTGGAGCCCGTCTCTGCCTAGCACTTCTCCTTCTTGGAACACCATCCCATGGTCGAAGAATCCAAAGCCTTCTTTCTGACACCACCTGCGTAGCCATTCATTGACTTCCACAATTCGACGGTCTCTACCCAGGCCTTTTCCCTGCACAGGGAGGATGGACGAGAACACCACTTGCGCCTCAAACTCCTTTATCCTTCTTCCCAGAGCCTTGGCTGTCTCTCTGTCACATCGTGAATCCTAGCTCCTGGCAAGCAGCACACCTCTCGGTTTTCTCGGTCGGGACGGCAGATAGATGACTCAGTCCCCCTTAGGAGGGAGACCCCAACCACCACCACCCGCCTCCTTCTCTTGGGAGTGGTGGTCGTGGAACCCCCATCCCTAGGACAATGCATCTCATGCCTTCCAATCGGTGGAGTCTCCTTCTGCTCCCTTCCCTCAGATGTATCATCTAGTCCACTCTTCGCATTAGTACCTGTAGAGAGAACATGAAAACGATTGCTCACCTGTATCTCCATTGCTGGTACATGGACGCTCCTCTTTCTTCTTCTGGAGGTCACATGCTGCCAAATTTCTTCACCGTCCCTCAGTCCCCTCTGCGCAGCCTGCTCCGATTCTTCAGAACGTTGTGCCTGTAGAAGCACATCCTGACGTCTGTCCAGGAAATCTTCATTTTCTCGTATGCAACGCAGGGTCGATACTTGTTTCTCCAGCCCTCGAACCTTCTCTTCCAATATGGAGACCAGCTTGCACTTTGTCCAGACAAAGCCGCTTCTGTCCTGTGGAAGAAAGACAAACATGGCACAACCTGTGCAGGTTACAACAGTGATCGCTCACCATCCACATCACCTTCCTTCTAAGAGCTTCCTCAGCTGCTGCAGGAACTACTCAGAGAAGCCTGCAAGATGAAAGCCTCAGTGGGCTCTCCTGAGGCGAACTGGTTCGCTGCTGACTGCCTTTTTATACCAGCCAGGCCCACTCAAGGCCCACCTGGAAGAAAGCACTCCCAATTCACACTGTTCAAACGAACAATCAAGCACACGGTCCAACTGACAAACTGTCCCCGCAACAGACCCTCAGATACTCACCAACACAGCCCCCCAATGCAGCACTTAGCGTACCTCCTCTCGGACAGATCCCAGGCAAACTCCCGCTGTTAGCCTCCACTGTTCGCCGCGTCCCAAAGGACCAGACACTGATCCCCAAGTTAATATGTGTCCCAGATCTTACCCAATAATCACGCAGATGTCAATACTTTAGTATCTAAAACAGGTTTTAATAATAAAGGGAAAAGGAAGGAAGAAAGTAGCCGTGATTAAGAGATCAGTATACATACAGATATATGAAAAGTCTTTAGGTCCCAGTTTCATAGCAGAGATGGCAATGCTGTTGATTTGTAAAAGTCTTTCTGGAATCAGTTTGAAAGGTTATAGTCCAACAGTAAGTCCAGGGGTAGAGTTTGTTCCAATTTTTCCATGAGAATTCCACGGTAAATCTAGAGTAACCCCAGATACCCCAGTTGTGTGGCTTAGACTTTCCCTGTCAAAACTTAAGCAGACCTGAGATAAAAAGGCTCAAGCCCTGGGACATTTTCTTTATAGTCTCCTAGCAAGTTGATAAACTTCTTGACAGCAATTATCACAGCAGGACCGTCTCCCGAGGAAGAATAGGCAGTGCAGATTGTTGCTTTGAAGCTAATTTTCTATCTCCTGTGCATACACAGATAAACTAGTTGTGTTCATTCACATAAGGCAATTAGCCAGTCAAACTGTCAAGACAGTTGACAGGTAGTTTACTGTGTTGAATGCCAAGTTACAAGGAGAGATTAGGACAATAATATTATTACACCACAAGTCCCATCTAAATGACAATATGCCCTTTTGACCTCTGAATCCACAGAATAAGGTAATGAAGCATTATGAGACAGGAACAGAATTAGCATCAACAAGCTAATTAGATCATATTGTTAAACGTCTAACAAGATCATAGACTCATCGAATCATAGAAGATTAGGGTTGGAAGAGACCTCAGGAGGTCATCCAGTCCAACCCCCTGCTCAAAGCAGGACCAACATCAACTAAATCATCCCAGCCAGGGCTTTGTCAAGCTGGGCCTTAAAAACGACCACCTCCCTAGGTAACCCATTCCAGTGCTTCACCACCCTCCTAGTGAAACAATGTTTCCTAATATCCAACCTAGACCTCCCCCACTGCAACTTGAGACCATTGCTCCTTGTTCTGTCATCTGGTACCACTGAGAACAGCCGAGCTCCATCCTCTTTGGAACCCCCCCCTTCATGTAGTTGAAGGCTGCTATCAAATCTCCCCTCACTCTTCTCTTCTGCAGACTAAATAACCCCAACTCCCTCAGCCACTCCTCATAAGTCATGTGCTCCAGGCCTCTAATCATTTTTGTTGCCCTCCACTGGACTCTTTCCAATTTGTCCACATCCCTTCTGTAGTGGGGGGCCCAGAATTGGATGCAGTACTCCAGATATGGCCTCACCAGTGCGGAATAGAGGAGAATAATCACTTCCCTCGATCTGATGGCAATGCTCCTGCTAATGCAGCCCAATATGCCGTTAGCCTTCTTGGCAACAAGGGCACACTGCTGACTCAAATCCAGCTTCTCGTCCACCGTAATCCCCAGGTCCTTTTCCACAGAACTGCTGCTTAGCCAGTCGGTCCCCAGCCTGTAGCGGTGCATGGGATTCTTCCGTCCTAAGTGCAGGACTCTGCACTTGTCCTTGTTGAACCTCATTAGATTTCTTTTGGCCCAATCCTCCAATTTGTCTAGGTCACTCTGGCCCCTATCCCTACCCTCCAGCATATCTACCTCTCCCCCCAGCTTAGTGTCATCTGCGAACTTGCTGAGGGTGCAATCCATCCCATCATCCAGATCATTAATGAAGATGTTGAACAAAACCGGCCCCAGGACTGACCCTTGGGACACTTCGCTTGATACCAGCTGCCAACTAGACATGGAGCCGTTGATCACTACTCGTTGAGCCTGACAATCTAGCCAGCTTTCTATCTACCTTATAGTCCATTCATCCAATCCATACTTTTTAACTTGCTGGCAAGAATACCGTTTCAAAAGCTTTGCTAAAGTCAAGATATATAACGTCCACCACTTTCCCCATATCCACAGACCCAGTTATCCACCATAGAAGGCAATCAGGTAGATACAGGTAAATACAGACAAATACACTTAGCAGCTAGCCTTGATTTCTATTACTACAAATAAATGGGTTATTGATTGCTGGTCTAGGAAATTTCTTTGAAATTCACATACAAGTAGATTGTCTTGATTACATTTCAATGTGTCTAGTTAAGTTATGGGTCAGACCCAAATTGACCATTCTGTCAGTGACACAGAAGCGCTGTTAAGAAAGATGCTTTCAGCGCCTTCTACAGAACCAACGACATGTTTGTCATTTGAGTATTCTGTTAATTAGATTCTTCTTTCTTTCACTGAAAAAAGTCTCTGCAGTTATCTTTACACTCCAGGTGCTTTGTTGTGATGTGTTATTTCAACTTTGCAAGTTTCATTGCTTCATTTGCTAGGATTTGTAAGCATGCAATGCCTCATGGCTGTCAATCACTGAACTTTGGAAAAGTCACCGAGTGGAAAAGCAAAAAAGCAAAAAAGTGACGGGAAAACCGGAGCCCTGGGTGTTATTCATTGTATTGCACTGGGTTTGATTGTTACCCAGCAATTCTCTGGCGGGTTAAAATCCTCACTGTGCACAGTGTGCTGAGGCTTAGAGCCCCTGAGTGTTGGCCCAGGAGTTGTGCTGCTCACTTTCCTGGGGTCTGGGGGACTCCAGCAGATGCCCACAGTGTGCAGGGAATGCTGATCAGAGGTGGGGAAGGAGGCCAGTAAATACCATGAGAAAACTTCAGAGGATGCAGCATGTGGCAACCATCTTCTCCCTAACACTGGGGATGAGACTCTATCGCTCTGTCATGCCCACATCCCGCCCTGGCTCCCGCTGAACCCCACTGCAGGGACCGGATCCGCAAACGAAGTGGGCCCCAATTCTCAGTACCCGCTTCTTTCCCCATACACCCACCCGGCTGCGACAGCTGGGACCACTGAACTGGGGACAGGGCCTTCTCAATGACAGGTGCCTAGATCTGGAACCCCCTTCCTCCCCAGGGAATGTGCACAGATCTAACCACTGTCAGAGCAAACTGCCTGCCCCAGCTCCTCAAAGCATCTCCCCACAGCGACCCCGATGGAAAGGGCCGGCCGTGTGTGTTAGTGGATGGGACCCAGCACTGACATAAGGCATCCTGGGCTCTGTCCCCAGCGCTGACTCTGACAGGCTCTGTGACTTCCCTAGGGGAGTTCAGGGACAACCCCCCCCCCTCCACCCCAGGCCCCAACCCACTCCACCCCTTCCCTCAAATCCCCGCCCTTCATCTTTCCACCCCTGCTCTGCCCCCCACCCCGCCCCCATTCCACCCTTTCCCCAAGCCCTATCCCTTGTGATGGGTTCAGTCACAGAGACTCCCTTGAGACTGTCACTCGATGCGCTGGGGTACCACTGAGAACAACCCTCCTTCCAGAACGGGTGCCCCTCCGCTTTTGTCTTGCTGAGCCAGACACTCCAGTTCAGCACCGGCCCAGACTCAGAGGTTGGGCCGCACTCCTCTGCAGTTCACAGAAACTGAGATTCACTCAGCCCAGGGGCTTCTCAGTTAACAGGGACTTTCCCAGTGTTCAGCCTTTCTGGGACTTGAACCCCAAATAAATCTGTTTTACTCTGGATAGAGCTTATACAGGGTAAACTCATAAATGTCCACCCTCTATAACACTGATTGAAAGAGATGCACAGCTGTTTGCCCCCCCCCCCAATTTATTTGTAACAATTTCTTACACTGGGTTTATTAATAAACAAAAGTGATTTTATTAAGTATAAGAAGTAGGATTTAAGTGGTTTTAAGTAATAACAGACAGAACAAAGTAAGTCACTAAGCAAAATAAATGAAAACACGCAAGGCTAAGCTTAATACACTAAGAAATCGGTTACAAATGATAACTTCTCACCCTAGATGTTATTTCAAGTAAAATCCTTCCCAGGTCAGTTGCCTTTTCTGACCTGGGTCCAGCCTGTTCTCTCCCACCCCTGTAGTTCAGTTCTTTTGTTTCCAGATGCTTTCAGGTAACTCCTTGGGGTGGGGAAGCGTCTCTTAAGCCAGCTGAAGGCCCTCATTGTTTACTTCCCCCACCTTATATTGAATTTCCCTAAGGCGGGAAACCTTTGTTTGGAATCCCACCCCCACCTAGGGTGACCAGACGTCCCGATTTTATCAGGACTGGCCCGATATTTGCTTGTCTGTCCCGCGTCCCAACCAATGTTCAGTCGGGACACTGGACAACCAAGCAATTTTGCCCTCTGTTCCTGCGCACAGGCGGAGCCCGGAGGGGCTCACGCCCCCCCTGCCCTGACTCCGCCTTCTCCTTCCCCCATTGGATCCCTCCCCAAATCCACGCCCTGGCCCCGCCCCCTCACTGCCCCATTGGATCCCTCCCCAAATCCCCGCCTCTTCCCCAAGCACGCCATTCCTCCTCCCTCCCAGGCTTGCGCCAATCAGCTGTATGGCAGCGCAAGCGCTGGAGGGAGGCCCGGGGGACGCAGGGGAGTGCGGGGTGAGTGAGTCCGGCCTGGCCCCAAGTGCAGGCAGGAGGGTGGGGCAGTACCTGCAGGGGCAGCCCCAGGTCCGGCCAGGGGAACCGGCTCCCAGTACGCGCCCATGGGTGGGGGTGGGGGGGGGCAGCAGCTGCCCGCGCGGGGACTCCGACAGGGTTTCACCTCCTGCCACATGGAGGCAGCGGCAGCCCCGTTCGTTCCCCTGCAGGACCCGAGCGGGACGGGGGGCTGAGGCCTGCTGCCCCCACTGCGGGGCTGCCCGCGGTGCTCTGCGGGGCAGCTGGGTGCGGGCCAGGCCCCGGCACACTCGGGGTGATGGGATTGCACCACCCCGCAGGGCAGGCTGTAGGGAAAGCCCGCCCCAGGGTGGAGGCAGCGGCAGCCCTGTTCGTTCCCCTGTGGGACCCGAGCGGGACGGGGGGGCTGGGGCCTGCTGCCCCCACTCTGGGGCCGCCTGCGGATTGCACCAGCTGGGCACCTTCCCCTATGGGGGGAGGTGGCGACAAGGCGAGCCGGTGCGGGGGGGCGCTCCGGCGGCGTTTTTTTTTCCCCCCCCGCCGGGCCCCCCCCCCGTCCTGATAGTTCAGTTTTGTCATCTGGTCACCCTACCCCCACCCCCTGGAAAAGTACCAGCTCCAAGATGGATTTCAGTATCAGGTGACGTGGTCACATGTCTGTGTAAGACCCCAGCCTCCATTTTTCCTAGGTTGCCCCCCGCCCCCACACAGGAAAGCTTTAAGGTAAACAAGGCCATTTACAGCCAATTGTGCTGTCAATGGGAGCCACCAAGTTCCTAATGCCCATCACGACGGCATCAGTAATACAGGTTCATGGCTCTTATTTCTAGCATCGGATGTAGGAATGACACATGCACACAAAGAGGGAAATCAAATTCCGCACATTGTCACTTTTTCAATGATTTGTTACAAGAGACCTTTTGCTTAAAGCACATTCCAGTTACATCATATTCATATTTTCATAGAGCACGTGGAGTGCAACGTCACAGTGGCAGGGCCATCCCTAGGGGAGTGTGGGGCCCAGAACAACCCCCCCACTCTGCCCCAAACCCCACCCCACTCCCCCCCTTCTCCTGGGTGATGCCCGGAGCCGGCGAGGTGGGGCATAGCGGAGTGGGGCCGGTGGGGTTGCTGCCAGTCCCGGAGCTGCCCAGGCCCCGTGTCCCCCTGAAGCAGGAGGCAGGGTGGAGCGGAGCAGGGCTCAGCAAGGCGTGGAGTGCTCTCAGCGCATCTTTCCAGGCGACCTGCCTGCTCCATGTGCCAGGCGATCCCCGGTGTGGAGCAATGGCGAGGTGCTGGACCTCATCAGTGTTTGGGGGGAGGAGGCTGTGCAGTCCCAGCTGCGCTCCAGCTGTTGGAATGATGATACCCTTAGGCAGATATCGAGTTCCCTGACCGAAAGGGGCCATGACCGGGACGCACTGCAGTGCAGGGTGAAAGTGAAGGAGCTGTGGAACGCCTACCACACGGTGCGGAAGGCAAACCGCCGCTCCGGTGCAGCGCCCACGACCTGCCAGTTCTACAGAGAACTGGACATAATACTTGGAGGCGACCCCACCTCCACTGTGAAGAACCCCGTGGACACTTTGGGGGCTGTGCCAGCCCAGAATGCACCAAGCCAGGAGGAGGAAATCGGGGGTGAGGGTGCTGAGGAGGAGGGCGGCCTAGAGCCAGAGGACGACTCGGCATCCATAGTTGTGTAACCCTTCTGCCCATCAGAGTTGGCAGCAACAAGGGCCGGGTTCAGTATCTAGCAGTTCCCTTTCAATAACACAATGCAAAACCGGCTCAAGCTCCCACCCAGTGACCTGGGACAATTACATACCACCCCCCAGGTACCTCTAAGAGGCAATACTTCCCCTCTCGCAAGCACGGAGTCTGAGTGTAGCAAAAGCCTATTAATAAAGGACGGAAACAATGCGGCATTACTTTGGGAAAACCCCACAAACAGGATTCATAAATGTAACTCATGAGCAAAGAAGTCCAGCAACCCAAAAGTCCCATTAATGTGCCCGTCCTTTCCCTACACCTCACTCACAGCCGCTGTCCTTGGATCATGCAGATGCACAGTTCCCAGGCACATCTGAGGAGTTCATCTCCCAGCCTGGGCAGAGGGGTGGGGCTAAGGAGACACCTTACACACTCCACAGCTGGGGCACTCACTCACTGCCCCGATGCCCAATTACCACCCCCCCCACCAGCCATCCTGCTGGCCACCCCAAAATGTAATCAGGGCCCCCCATTTATCACAGCTCTCAGTGATTTCAGCTGTTAATGGGAGAGCCTCACTGCTGGTGCACACTGGGCAGTCTCTGGCATCTCAGATTCTGTCCCAAATCACGTCTAATACTTAGACCTGGGTGTCAGCGGTTGCCTCTCTGCAGCATGGAACAACACTATCAATTGACGCCACGCCACGCCACATTTTCTGTTATTGTTTTTCCTGCCTGATTGAGTAATGGGCCTATCCAGTCCTTGGTCTTCCTCTTGCTTCTAATGTATTTGTAGAATGCATAGGTGCCGACTTCCCCTCTGGCTGGTGGGTGTTCAACACCCCTCCACCCCAGACCCCGTCCCCACTCTACCCCTTTCCCCAAGCCCCACCCCACCTCTACTGGCCTGGCTCTACCCCCGTCCCATCCCCATTCCCCCCTGTTCCCCAAGTCCCTGCTCCCAGTCTGCCTCTTCCCATCCCTACCCTGCCCCATCCCACCCCCTACCCCGAGTCCTTGCCCCTGCCCTGCCTCTTCCCGCCCCTGCTCTGCCCCCACCCCGTCCCCATTCCACCCCTTTCCCTATGTTCCCACCCCCAACCCACCTGTCCCCCGAACGCACCGCATCCCCTCTCTTCCCCCTCCCTCCCGGAGAATCCTGAGCGCCGTGAAACAGCTGTTTTGAAGTGGCGGGAAGTGCTGGGAGGGAGGGGGAGGAGTTGGTCATTGGGCCCGCTGGTGGGCGAGACATGCTGGGGGAGGGAGGAGCTTGGCTGCCGGAAGGTGTGGAGCATCTGCTAATTTTTCCTCCTGCCCCGGTGCACCCACACAGTCAGCGCCTATTGTAGAATGTTTTCTTGTTACCCTTTATGTCTCTAGCTGGTTTGATCTCGTTTTGTGCCTTGGCCTTTCTAATTTTGTCCCTACATGCTTGTGTTATTGGTTTATATTCCTCCTTTGGAATTTGACCTAGATTGACCCCTTCTCAACTCAGTCTGCAGCAGGAGGCAGTTGGCAGACGGGAATGGCCCATTGCTGTTAGGGCAGCATTTCCATGGGAATAAGGAAGTGAAATTTAACCTGCTACTCCTGGTTCACGTGGGTGTGAGCAGGAGAATCAGACCAAGTGAACTGGATGGAGCTGCCTTGACAAGTCCCAGCCACTGCTCTGTGCAGAGCAGGGTGGGGAGGACACACCCTGACTGGGCCGGGCTCTTGTGGCTGGGGGCGGTCTCTGTCCCCAGGCCCCAAGGGAGATTGGCACCTTTGGGCGGAGCTGACACCGGGTTGCTCACTCCAGGGCACTCAGAGAGGCACCGAGCTCAGGGGAGAGCCAGGGGGTCTGGCAGCTCTCAGGGACAGCCAGAGCCTGGGGAGACACCGAGCCCAGAGACGGAGGGTAAGGACTGACCAGCCCCACCCCCACCATCTCTTCATTCAGGCCCTGAGCCGGGACAGAGCCCCAGGGAGACAGATCCAGGGCCCCGCGTGTCTCTGACTCTACCCAGGATACAGAGCAATTTGTCTCTGTGCAGCTGGGCCAGGGCTGATGGGGGATCCCACTGCTGCCTGCACGCCCCGGAGGCCCAGGGTAGGACAGCAGCCGGGCAGGGCCCCTCAGTAACTGGGAGCCACGTGGCTCAGGCTCAGGGCTTGTTTGGGGCCATGAGGGTTTTTATCCCCTGGGTGAGGGGTTTGTGTAGATGGGATCCCAGGGGTGAGGTTCCCTCTGGGGAAGGAGCCCCCCAAACCTTCTCGTGCCTGAGACATCTGCACAGAGGGACTGGAAACCTCCCCTCCCCCATTGCATCACCCATGAAGCTGGGCAGATCTGGGATCTGGGAACCTCCCTCCTCACTTACTGCTTCTGCTGCCCCTTCCAGTCCCTCCCCCGTCTCCCTCTTGCCCCCCTCCCCTCCGCTCGGGCTGGGAGACTCGGGCTCTGGCCCAGCCCGGGGCGGTCGCTCTCCCGGGGCTGACTCGGCTCCTGCAGGCGCTGGGGGAGCAGAGCCTGGGGGGGCTTTGGGGGGGCAACAGCTCTGGGACTTGCAGCCCCCCCCCCAGGAGCAGAGCTGGGGCGGGGAGGGGCCGTTGGTGCAGAGTCACTTCCCTGCCCGGCCCCAGCCCTTCCCCCGGGGCCCCCTCACCTGGAGTCTGCACTCGGGAGCTGATGTGGGCAGAGTTGGGGCTGCCCCAGGGGCTGGTTCCAGCCACGGGAGAAAGTCCCCCCCCCCCTTGGAGGGAGTTACTTTTAATGACCAAGTCTGAGTTTCAGTGAAAGCTCGGGGCGGGGTGAAGGTGGCTGCTGGGGACTGAGGGGGGAGGCAGCAGCCGCCCCAAGAGGGGGACCCTGCACCTCGAAAGCCGGGATCTGATCAGTCCCATGATCCCCTCCCCCATCCCAGCTCCCACCACAATAGGAACAAGGAGCAGGAGGGGGAGCAAATTGCCCAGACTGACACTCCCAAACAGAGCCCCCCCCCCATACCCACTTGTTCCCCTTGGGGATTGGCACCAACTCTGGGGGTGCGCTGGGGCTGGAGCAGCCACCGAACAAAAATAGGGGATGCTCAGCCCCACAGACCCAGCAGCCCCACAGACCAGCTCCTCCCCTCCCCACAGCCCTCCCGCCTGCCGGTGGACATCCCCCTGAACGACAAAAGTGTTAATGATGAAAAGCATGGGTGTGGACACTGCCTCCTCAGCAGGAGACGCTCTGTCAGCCGTGAAGTTACTGCCCCTCCTTGGAGGTGGTTTTATTTTGTCGCCAGGAGACAGGGCAGAGGAGAAACCTCAGGAAGGGGAGGGGCAAAGCAGGGGATAAAAGTGACCAGAGAGGGGCCTTTTCCCTGGCAGGACAACATCTCAGCAGTCCCTGCCTGGAGGTGTGCAAATGCCTGGACAAGGCTGCGCTTCCCTTCCTAAAATGGTGTCATCAGCTTCTGAAGGAGACTTCAGTCACTGAAATATTTTACACACACACTCACATGCATGTACAAGCGTACACCCACCCATGTGCACATACACACACACAGTAATGCACACCCCTATCCACATACACATTGGTGTGCACACACACACACCCCTGCATGCAAACACACACACATACACATGCACGCACACAAACACTCCCCATCCTAAAAAAAAATCAAAATTTTCATTGGAGTTTTTGGTATTTGCAAGAATTCCTTGCCAGTTTCCTTCTGAGGGATGTGTCTGCAAATGGTCTTGCAGCTGTTCATAAGATTGTATTCTCTGCTGTTCTCCTTGCCTGAATCTGATTCCTCCTGTAACCCACTGTCACTGTACTTTCACTCTAATTTATTATTTACTTCTAAACAGTCTTTTTACTCTTATAACACTTGCTATCTATTTATTGTGACTTTGTCATTTACTATTTTTAATACTGATTTGGGGGTTTTTTTTAATAGCACAAGTTTATTCTTTGTGATCATATGACTTCAACATTCACTGATTTCCTGGGTTGCCCATCCTGTGGTCCAGGGGTAGCAGCTTGTGACAGAAGAGGATTCCCATCTCACAACTTGCTATGCTGACCTGGACCCGGGGTAGCAATCTGAAATGGAGGGTGGCCTCTCCTCTCACAATTTGCTACTCATGTGAAATCTCTGTTTTACATTTGGACACAAATAAACAATTTTTTTCTATAGAAGAAAATATCAAATTGGAATCTTGTTTTATTTGTGCCCAAATTTAAAACAGCAATTTCGCAAGAGTAGCAAGTTAAAAAAATAAACAAATAAATAAAATTAATGGAGATGTCCTATCTCCTAGAACTGGAAGGGACCTTGAAAGGTCATTGACTCCAGCCCTCCAGTGTCTCCCTGGAGCAGATGCTCTAAATAAAGGTCTCAGGTCTGGGGCAGCACCAAGGGCTACCAGGGGTCTCCAGCCCAGGAAGGTCCGGCAGGAGCTGCTGTGGCTTGTGCTGCCTGGTGTTCAGCAAGTGGCTCAAGGCAGGCTTCATGCTGTCCCACGGGGGCTTCCTGTGGCCCTCCCACAGCCCTCTGGCCAACCTTGGCTCACCAGGCTGCCAGTTCAGATTTTGGGGGTGGGATGCAACTTTCCCTGTGATTCCAGGGGCTACTTAGGCACCTGAAAGCTCTAGAGATTTTTGCAGATAATAATTTAGGAATAAGCTGACAAGAGCACTGTATGTAATTCCTATAGAAAGAAAGACAAAATATGTACAAACTCAAATGAAAGCCAAACTTCAAGTCTATATAAATTTAGAACAATCAGGAGAAAATACAGCAAGATATTCCCAATCCCAAACCTTGAGGTATCAGTTCTGGAGCTTTAACACAGATATCAGAAACACAGGTTTGATACTTTGAATGCTATCTTTAGTAGAGATAATAAAAACAAATAAAATCTGCTCAAAATCTGCTAACTTTCTCTAACAGACAAACTTGGTGTTACCGCCATTATCTTCTCTATTTTAGTCAATTATTTTTCACACCATTCAAAACATATTTACTTAATTTTAACATACGTAATTAAGGTTATTTATCTCCTTTATTAAGAAAGGGAATTTATTTTTCTAATTATTTTGCAATTATGTTTACCGATCGCAATCATGTATGTGATTCATTAACATTTGACTCCATCATTACTATTAGTATCATACTTGGAACTGCATTTATTTTCATACGAAAGTTAACTTATTTTACAGATATAGCTAAAATTATAATTTGAAAATAAGCGACCTTCATCTGGACAATGTCTAATATTATGTGTTTGTTTAGCTAATTTTTTCGAAACTGGCATTGTAACGTGAGAAAAAGCTAAATTTATGTTCTAAAATGATACTATTATTTAATTGTACGATTTTAAATAATAAATGACAAAGCACAATTTGGCATTAAAAATAATAAAGATAATTATTCCAGCCAGGACAGCTTAGGCATTTTAAAACCCACTACTCAAAGAATTAAATGAGAACATAAAAACGGCCATAATGGGTCAGACCACTGGTCCATTTCGCCTAGTATCCTGTCTTCCTGGCTTTATGTTGCGGCGGATTATGGGGGATGGAGAGAGAGAGAGACATAAGCCTTCTCTCACATGCTAAAGTCCCTGTAACCAACACGTACTAAAACTGTCAGGTTATTGAGACATAGATCATGTCTGAGATAGGGTTGCCATCATTTTAATCGCTGGTAACTGGACACCCAAGGTCCCACCCCCCTGCCTCTTCCCCAAGCCCTGCTCCTTCCTTTGATCACGCATGTGAGAAGGGCCCGCTTGCACTCCTAAAAGAGCATAGCCCCTCACATCCCTTCATAACACAATCACAGTCCTTCCAAACTGCTCCAGCTGATGTCTCCACCACTCAGTACAGCTACAGCTATCACAGTGAATGCAGCTAAAGTACATGTAGGTGATTCCCAATGGCTATGGAGAGCTCCGGGAGCATGGATGTGTACCTTAGCTCTGTATCTCCTGCTTTTCACAAATTTGAATTTTTCTGAATTCAGTATTCTGGACGGGCATGTGATAGCACCCGGTAATCTTAACTCTCCTTTAATAAAACATTTTGTCAGTGAATTGTGACTTATGTCAATTATAGTCACATGTGGACCCTAAATAAATGAAATTCATTTGATTTTGACAATGAAGCTTTAATAACCTAGGGAACATAAGAACTAAAGAACATAAGTCTGGCCGTACCAGGTCAGACCAATGGTCTATCTAGCCCAGTATCCTGTCTTTTGACAGTGGCCAATGCCAGGTGCCCCAGAGGGAATGAACAGAACAGGTAATCATCCATCCCATCGCCCATTCCCAGTTTCTGCCAAACAGAGGCTAGGGAAACCATCCCTGCCCATCCTGGCTAATAGCCATTGATGGACCTATCCTCCATGAATTTATCTAGTTCTTTTTTGGACCCTGTTATAGTCTCGGCCTTCACAACATCCTCTGGCAAGGAGTTCCACAAGTTGACTGTGCGTTGCGTGAAGAAATACTGCCTTTTATTTGTTTTAAACCTACTGCCTATTAATTTCATTTGGTGACCCCTAGTTCTTGTGTTATGAGAAGTAGTCAACAACACTTCCTTATCTACTTTCTCTACCCCAGTCATGATTTTATAGACCTCAATCATATCTCCCCTTAGCCATCTCTTTTCCAAGCTGAAAAGTCTCAGTCTTATTAATCTCTCCTCATATGGAAGCTGTTCCATGCCCCAAATCATTTTGGTTGTCCTTTTCTGAACCTTTTCCAAAATCCAATATCTCTATTTTGAGAAGGGGCAACTGCATGTGTATGCAATATTCAAGATGTGGGCGTACCCTGGATTTATATAGGGGCAATATGATATTTTCTATCCTATTATCTATCCCTTTCTTAATTATTCCCAACATTCTGTTTGCTTTTTTGACTACTGCTGCATATTGAGTGGATGTTTTCAGAGAACTATCCACAGTGACGCCAAGATCTTTTTCTTGAGTGGTAACAGCTAATTTAGATCCCATCATTTTATATGTGTAGTTAGGATTATGTTTTCCAATGTGCATTACTTTGCATTTATCAACATTAAATTTCATCTGCCATTTTGTTGCCCAGTCACCCAGTTTTGTGAGATACTTTTGTAGCTCTTCGCAGTCTGCCTGGGTCTTAACTTATCTTTAGTAATTTCGTATCATCTGCAAATTTTGCCACCTCACTGATTACCCCCTTTTCCAGATCATTTATGAATATGTTGAATAGGACTGGGTCCAGAACAGTCCCCTGGGGGACACCACTATTAACCTTTCGCCATTCTGAAAACTGACCATTTATACCTACCCTTTGTTTCCTATCTTTTAACCAGTTACCAATCCATGAGAGCACCTTCCCTCTTATCCCGTGGCAACTTACTTTGCTTAAGAGCCTTTGGTGAGGGACCTGGTCAAAGGCTTTCTGAAAATCTAAGTACACTAATAATAATAATATATGGAGATATACCTATCTCATAGAACTCGAAGGGACCCTGAAGGGTCATCGAGTCCAGCCCCCTGCCTTCACTAGCAGGACCAAGTACCAATTTTTCCCCAGACTCCTAAGTGGCCCCCTCAAGGATTGAACTCACAATGCTGGGTTTAGCAGTCCAATGCTCAAACCACTGAGTGATCCCTTCCCCCCCAAAATGTCAGGGCTGGAAGGGACCTCAGGAGGTCATCTAGTCCAACCCCCTGCTCAAAGGAGGTCCAATCCCCAGATAAATTTTTGCCCTAGATCCCTAAATGGCCCCCTCAAAGATTAAACTCACAACCCTGGGTTTAGCAGGCCAATGCTCAAACCACTGAGCTATCCATCCCCCCACTAGATCCACTGGATCCCCTTTGTCCACATGCTTGTTGACCCCCCTCAAAGAATTCTAGTAGATTGGTGAAGCATGATTCCCCTTTACTAAAACTATGTTGACTCTTCCCCAACAAATTATGTTCATCTATATGTTTGACAATATTGTTCTTTATTATAGTTTCAACCAGTTTGCCCAGTACTGAAGTCAAGTTTACAGGCCTGTATTTGCCGGGATCACCTCTGGAGCCCTATTTAAAAATTGGTGTGAAATTAGCTATCCTCCAATCATCTGGTACAGAAGATGATTTAATTGATAGGTTACAGACTATAGTTAGTCGTTCTGCAATTTCACATTTGAGTTCCTTCAGAACTCTTGGGTGATACCATCTGGTCCTGGTGACTTATTGCTGTTTAATTTATCAATTTGTTCAAAAACGTCCTCTATGACACCTCAATCTGGGACAGTTCCTCAGATCGGTCACCTAAAACGAATGGCTCAGGTTTGGGAATCTCCCTCACATCCTCAGCCATGAAGACTGATGCAAAAAATTCATTTAGTTTCTCCGCAATGGACTTATCATCCTTGAGTGCTCCTTTAGCATCTCGATCGTCCAGTGTCCCCACTGGTTGTTTAGCAGGCTTCCTGCTTCTGATGTACTTTAAAAAAAAATTGCTATTACTTTTTGAGTCTTTGGCTAACTGTTCTTCAAATTGTTTTTTGGCCTTCCTAATTATATTTTTACATTTCATTTGTCAGTGTTTGTGATCCTTTCTATTTTCCTCACAAGGATTTCACTTTTACTTTTTAAAGGATGTCTTTTTCCCTCTCACTGCTTCTTTTACTTCGTTGTTTAGCCACAGTGGCTCTTTTTTGGTTCTCTTACTATGTTTTTTAATTTGGGGTACACATTCAAGTTGAGCCTCTATTATGGTGTCTTTAAAAAGTTTCATGCAGCTTGTAGGGATTTCACTTTTGCGCTGTACCCTTTAATTTCTGTTTCACTAACCTTCTCATTTTTGTGTAGTCCCCCTTTCTGAAATTAAATGCTACAGTGTTGTGCTGCTGTGGTGTTTTCCTGCCACAGGGATGTAAAATTTAATTATATTATGGTCACTATTACCAAGGGGTCCAGCTATATTCACCTCTTGGACCTGATCCTGTGCTCCACTTAAGACCAAATGAAGAATTGCCTCTCCTCTGGTGGGTTCCAGGACCAGCTGCTCCAAGAAGCAGTCATTTAAGGAGTCAAGAAACTTTATCTCTGCATCCCATCCTGAGGTGACATGTACCCACTCAATATGGGGGTAATTGAAATCCCCCATTATTATTGAGTTTTTTTATTTTAATAACCTCTCTAATGTCCCTGAGCATTTCACAGTCACTATCACCATCCTGGTCAGGTGGTCGTTAATAGATCCCTACTGCTATATTCTTATGATTAGAGCATGGAATTATCCATAGAGATTCTATGGTACAATTTGATTCATTTACGATTTTTACTTCATTTGTTTCTACGCTTTCTTTCATATATAATGCCACTCCCCCACCAGCACGACCTGTTCTGTCCTTCCAATATATTTTGTACCCTGGTATTACTGTATCCCATTGATGATCCTCATTCCACCAAGTTTCTGTGATGCCTATTATATCAATATCCTCATTTAATACGAGGCACTCTACTTCACCCATTTTACTATTTAGACTTTTAGCATTGGTATATAAGCACTTTAAAAACTTGTCTCCTTTTGGCTGTCTGCCATTACACAATGTAATTGAATGGGACTTTTTTTCATTTGACTGTTTCTGATCAGATCCTGCCTGTTTTTTATCATTTTCCATTCTCCCGTTCTCACTAGGACATAGAGATTCTCCATTAATAGATCCTCCCCTAAGGGATGTCTCTGTCCGAACCACAAGCTCCTCCGCACCTGTCGGCTTTCCCCAGCCCTTAGTTTAAAAACTGTTCTACGATCTTTTTAATGTTAAGTGCCAGCAATCTGGTTCCATTTTGGTTTAGGTGGAGCCCATCCTTCCTGTATATACTCCCCCTTTCCCAAAAGTTTCCCCAGTTCCTAATAAATCTAAACCCCTCCTCCCCACACCATCATCTCATCCACGCATTGAGATCCTGCAGCTTTGCCTGTCTAACTGATCCTGTGCGTGGAACTGGGAGCATCTCAGAGAATGCTACCATGGAGGTCCTGGACTTCAAACCAGCAGCCTAAATTTGGCCTCCAGGACGTCTCTCCTATCCTTCCCTATCTCATTGGTACTTACATGTACCATGACCACCGGCTCCTTCCCAGCACTACACGTAAGTCTATCTAGATGTCTCGAGAGATCTGCAACCTTCGCACCAGGCAGACAAGTCACCATGTGGTTCTCCCGGTCATCGCAAACCCAGCTATCTATGTTTCTAATGATCGAATCGCCCATTACTAATACCCGTCTCTTCCTAATAGCTGGAGTTCCCTCCCCCGGAGAGGTATCCTCAGTGTGAGAGGAAACCACAACATTATCTGGAGGGAGGGTCCCAAGTATGGGATCATTTCCCTCTGCTCCAGTTGGATGTTCTCCTTCCCTGGGACTTTCATCCTCCTCAACAGCACAGAGGCTGTCAGCCCAGGGGTGGGACCGTTCTACTGTGTCCTGGATAGTCTCATCTATGTACCTCTCTGTCTCCCTCAGCTCCGCCAGCTCCGCCACCCTGGTCTCCAAACCTGTACACGGTCTCTGAGGTCCAGGGGCTCCTTGCACCGGATGCACACATACGCCACCTGCCCATAGGGCAGATAATCATACATGCTGCATTGGGTGCAATAAACTGGATAGCCCCCACTCTGTTGCTGGACTTCTGCCTGCATTGTCTTTGTACTCCTGCAGCTGGGTCCTGTGTTGTTGTTTTGTTTATATCAAGGGGATGTTTGGGGCTTTTCAGTTTAAAAGATGTTGAGTTCTAGCCCCCACTCACACTCCACCTGTAAACTCCCTCGCAAAACTCCCGTTAGCCGCTCCTGTTCGCTAGCTCCTCTGGTTGCTTAGGAGCAGGCTTTTTAAAGCCCTGGTCTCCCTGAGTAGCCCCACCCCCTGGCTAAGGGTTGATGGGTGCTAAAAGGCTTAGGGATCACAGCCTCAGTAAGATCAGTGATATACCCCTCCCAATCTCTCTCGTCCTGCTACATCCCTTTACCATGACTCCCTTCACTCTCCCTGTCCTGCCGGGTAGTTCCTTCAATTTATCTGTATTCTCTTGCAGTCCACCTCTCCTCTGCCCCGACTGGGAGGAGCGGCCCTTTCCCGACACGGAGCAAAAGACAGAGAAATAAAACGCAGAGTCCAACTGCAATGGCTTCAGCAAGTCCATCACAGAAAATGCAAGAAGAAGCCACGTGCTCCATCTGCCTGGAGTATCTGACGGAGCCAGTGACCATAGACTGTGGGCACAACTTCTGCCGAGCCTGCATCACCCAGTACTGTGAGCACGGGGAGCCTGAATCGGGCACTACGTTCCCCTGTCCTGAGTGCCGGATGCCATTTGAGATGGGGAAATTCCGGTCCAACAGGAAGCTGGCCAATATTGTAGACAACATCAAACAACTGAGGTTAAAGCCAGGGAAAGGACAGAAGGAGAATCTGTGTGAGCAACACCAGGAAAAACTCAAACTCTTCTGTGAGGAGGATGGAGAAGCCATCTGTGTGGTTTGCAGGGAGTCCCGGGACCACCGAGATCACACTATGCTCCCCGTGGAGGAGGCTGCCCACGACTACAAGGTGGGGAATTACTACTGCTCTGGGTTCATTAAGCTCCTTTAGGGACCTGTTGTGCTCCTCCACAGAGATGGCTGCTGGGATCAGTGCTGGAGTGCACCAAACCCCTAGGGTGCCAGTAGTGTGCCCGGTGAACCATGACTCCGAGGCAAGCACGGTAGGTGTTTCAGCAGCCAGGCCCTGTAGCTGCTAGCCCTGGTGGGCTCCAGCAAGCCCCCAGACACGAGGGGAAGGGTGTTTACCAGGCATGGCAGGAATTACTCCAGGTACAGAGGCTTGCAGAGCTACAGTTCTAGGTGAGCAATAGCCGTTCCCGTTTGGGTCCCTGGGGCCATCCAATTGAGAGTCTGGGCTCTTCAGCCCTAGTGCCTGAGGTGCCCCCTCACTAGTCAAGCAAACAGGAACTTGTGGGATTCAAGGCCAGACTCACTTAGTGTCTCTCATTGGGGCCCTTCTGCACTGGCTCCTGTCCCGCTACTGCTGCTGCCCCATAAGCCCCACACGGACGTGCCCCCAGCTGTTCTGCCTGGATCTCACACCCTAGTCCACATGCAGCTCCATGAACCTGGGGCTTCCTCTGTGCATCTGGCTTCTCTGTAGCTTTGGCTCACCATCCAGCCGTGGCTTCCCAAACAGAGCCCAGCCACCTCCTGGTCCAGGGCCCCCTGCTTACCCGGAAGAGGAGAGGGGTGTGAAGAGGGGAGGGGGCTGATGGGAGTTGAATCCCCCTGCTTTGCAGGTTAGTCACACAGCTCTCAACCAGCCATGGTCCAAAGGGACTTGGATAGCAATAGACAAACAAAATAGGGGAACAGTTATCTGAAGAGGAACTTAAAATGCTGGGGGGGTTCATGCCCCTTCCCAGGATCTTGGAGGCTGCAGGGTTCACTCTGCCCCTCCTGGGCTCAGGGAAACTGAGGCTTCAGTCCTCACAGCCAAGGATCAGGAGGCTGCTAATGGGTTCACTCCCCGTCCTGGGTTCAGGGTGTCCTGTGGGGTTCAATCCCCTCTCCCGGGATCAGGGAGTTACTGCTCGCCCTGTCAATAGGACTGGCCTCTCTATTGCTCCTGGGGACTGTCAGTCTCAGGGCCCTGATTTCTCACCAGCTCTTTCCATTTCTTTTGCTACTGGAAGGTGGCCAACCAAAAAACCCCATTAAGTTATAGTAAGGGGCCAACAGTCCCCTTACTCTCTGGCCTTGCCTCCTCCCATACCCACCCATCAGACAGGCAGACTAATGGCTGTTGGTGGCACACAATGCTCCTGCAGGTGAAACTCCAGGCAGCCCTGGGCCCTCTGCTGATGGAGCTGGAGGAGGCCCTGGCACTGACATCCGAAGAGGAGAAGAAATCCATAGAGTGGCAGGTGGGTGTCTGGGTTTATCTTTCCCTGCGCCCTTCCCCCTGAAGCGTTTCCAGGGATGCGGGGCCGTAAAGCTGCAGGCTGAGGTTATATCCTGCTCTGGCTGTTTTCCCCAGGCTGGTGCCATGGTACCAGGGGCAGGAAATGTCTCTGGTGGGGATCCCAGTGCAGCAACCCTGGGAGGACAATTCTTGGCCCATGGGCAGCAGCACAAACCCACTCCAGGGCTCCCCATACACCCAATCCCCACTCACTTCGCAGCCCCCCCCCACTGTCCTGTACACCCCCCCCACACACACACACACACCGTCCTGTACACACAGACCCACTGACTCCTCCTGCAGCCAGACCTGCCCCCAGAGCAGCCAGCCCAGGGGCTGTGGGGGTTCAAACCCTTCTAAAGGGTAGGCAGGGAACATGCCAAGTTTGCAGAGAAATCCCCTCTGATTGGCTGTCTTTCCCTGCCTGATAGCAAGGGGCAGCCAATCAGAGCTATGAAGATTTTTGATCGACAATCTGGTCGCTCAGCCTGTGTAGCAGGGAGATTTCCGGCTTCCTGGCTGTGCAAAGAAAGGGCTGTCCTTGCCCACTTCCCTCATGTAACACTGCCACCATGTGCTGCCCCTCAACCTTGTACCCCTACCCCATGTGCAGGCATCTCTTCCCCCACCCATGTACCATCACTTCTTTGTGTTGGCCAGTATCCCACTCATGTACCACTATCTGCATGTGCTAATCCCTGTCCTCCCCCGATCCATCCCCCCACCTAGCCCGTGGGTCCCAGATCCTCCTTCTGGGGGACACTGGGTCAGGGAGAGGCCAGATGCTCCCACCCCTGCTTCACTGTTCAAGGGGTCACCAAGGTTGGCCACTGCCTGTCCCCAAGCCAGCAAGGTCACCACGATCGACAGGAGCAGATCACAGCCCTCCCATCCTGCCACTCAGACCCCCTGCCCACAGTGCAGGAGAGGGGTTGGGGTGGGCGTATTGCAGCAGAGGTTGGGAGTGTGACCCCGTTACATTTTGCCAGACGGACATTTTTCAGATCCTTTACCATGATCCATTACTCTAAAGTCTCCTCTGGGTTCATGATCTGTACACCCCATGACCAGCTCTCTGAACTGTGAGGCAGACTCAGCCCAGCGCTGGCTGGGGGGCTTTGTTCCCGCTCCATTGTTTACTAAAGGGCAAAGTGGAGAATCGGAGACAGTCGATCACACGTGAATTTAAGACGCTGCACCAGGTTCTGAGTGAGGAAGAGCAGCTGCTCCTGCAGAGACTGGCGGCGGAGGAGAGGGAGACACTGCAGAGACTACAGGACAATATAACAAAGCTCTCGGAGCAGAGCACCGCTCTGATCAATCTCATCACAGAGCTACAGGAGAAGTGTCAGCAATCGGCCGCTGAGCTGCTGCAGGTGAGACTGTTAACAACCTCCCCATCATCCATCCTGCAGCACCAAACCCTCCGGTCAGTGACCAGATCCCAGGAATTGTGACCAATCCTATTTCCTGCGCCTGCTCTGACAGTTTCCCGACATGAACAGAAGCCCAGGTCCCGTCAGAGCCGACATGAGCCACGTTTTGGATCGTGGCCCCGCTGCGCAGACAGATTTTGTATGCACACAAGGCTCTATTGATCTTGGGACGGGCGGAGCACCCACGCGCCAGCTGAAGCAATGGGCGCTGAGCTGCTCAGAGTGAGGCAGGGGAGCTGGAACAATTTGTATAGTGGGGACACTGAGCGCCATGGAACCAAACTGTAAATCCTGTGTATAATGGAAACCACCTCCAGCCGGGGAGTACAGCAGTACCCCAGCCCCCCTGGCTCCAGCCCCCCTAGAGTGAGGATCTGGGCACTGTCGCCTTAGATCTGCAACAGGAAACCAGGAGGCTGGGGACAGTTGGGTGGCAGCTCTGCAGGGAAGGGGAGGGACAGACAGAGGGGCATTAGGGATGCCGCTGCTTTCCTTGTCCCAACAAAGCTCCCTGTTCAGTGTTCGCAGAACGTCACATCCCCCCCAGTCTGTGCCATGGTCACATGACACTCAGCTCCTCTGAGAGTCAGAGCCAGGACGACGGGCACCTGAAATCGGTGCTCACTGCCCAGGGTCCTGCACAGAAGCGGCTGCCCTGACGTGCTAAATGTGGTGGATTCAATGTGGTAGAGAATGGAAAGTCACTCGATGGTTTTCATGTGGTGTTAACCCAGCTCCCTGTCTCTCTGTCTCCTTTCAGGATGTGAAAAGCGCATTGATCAGGTCTGCTCCCATTTCCTTTTCTCCTTCTGTTCCCATGAGTGATGTGTGTGCAGAGCAGATGAGTGATGAGGGGACGTTTTCTTCACAGGAGTGAGCGTGTGAAACTCCAGCCACCAGAAGCCGTTTCTCCTGTCCTGAGGAACGGGTATAAAATCTGCCTTGACATGAGGGGAATGCTGGAGAGATTCACCGGTGGGTGAAGCTCCTGGGATGGGTTTGCTCTTCGTGTGGGTGGAGAACAGAATCGACTTGTATTGTGGATGGGGACAAATGGTGAGGGCCACATTGTGACTGGGAGCCTGGCATGGCAACAGCCCTGAAGACAAGGCGTCCGAGTCAGTGGTGCCGGAACAGCGGGGGCCAGGGGGTCATCATGGCTCTCCCACTTTTTGAAAGTGGATGGGTGTGGCTTGTCCACTTTTCACCAGGGCAGACCCCTTCCCCTCCTCTTCCCCTTAAGGCCTCTGTGGAAAGAGGTGGGGTGGGGCCTTTTTTGGGAAGGCTCTACCACCCCTCCGAGATCTCTGAGCTGAAGGAGGAGGAGCAGAAGGTCTGCCTGCGCCACTCTGTCCTGCTGTTCAGCCGTGAGATGACTCCTGGTGGCTGCTTATGTGCTTGGAGTGCAGCGTATTTAGACATACAGGTTGGGATTTCCAAGAGGTCTTGGCCCTAGCCAGACTGTGCCCCATGAATATCCATGCGCTGGGGCTTGTCTGTATTCTAGTGTTGCCCCACTTTACCCTGGTACAGTTGTGCATACGGGGACTAGGCTGAACTGGTGTAAGGCACCTGTATACCAGTATACCTGTGTTCACACTGGGGTTCTACTTTTCAGCTGCCATGGTGACACTGGTACAAAATCTGCCTCTGGAAAGACCTGAAACCCCCCGTATGTGCCCTGGGGATAGAGGCAGGAAAACACGGAGCACTTCTGAAAATCTCACCCCAAGAGCCTGATCCTCTGCTGAGGGAAAGAGATTGAAACACAAACTCCTTCTCTCATGCTGGACCTGGCCCCTTCACCCCCCCACCCCTTCACAAGTGCTGCCCAAAGAGGTGGCAGGGACACCAACTGTCCCCCCAAAATCCCTCACTTTTACCGGGCTCAGCCCCTCATGCCCCCGAGGGGAGCTGCTCCCCACCCCCAGCAGGGAGGTGAAGGGGCTGAGCTGGGTTTGTCTCTCCTGCCTCACTGAAGTGATGTAGTTGGTGCCAGCTCCAGGGCCAGGATCTCAGGGCTCCAGAGAGCCAGAACCCCCTGCTGCAGGGGAAGCAGCGTCCTCTCTGTGACTGGCAGGAGCTAGCACATCCCTGCTGCCTTTCCCCTCGCCGTCCCGCATCCCAGCACAGGCTCTGCCCACTGGGCCCAGGGCATGGCTGGGTTCCGGGCAGGAGTGGTGGCAGGCCCCTAAAAATGGGGCAGCCACCGGTGTCCAAACACTGGCCCTGCACCCTGTGCCACCCTTCTCCCTTTGGCCTCCACCCCGCCCCTTCCCCCCGAGCGCCCGCCCTCTCACCGCCCCTTCCCCCCGAGGCCCCGCCCTCACA